>NW_008330588.1:900855-914471 GCF_000622305.1 Nannospalax galili
CCACCCCCTCGACCTCTTGCCCTCCACTCTCTGTCCTTTTTTGTTTTTAAAAATATTTTTAATTGCACTTTTGTACATTTCATACAACAGTTCTTAATGAAATTAAGATCTCCCTTCCCCTGGCTTTTTGTTTTTTAAAAGGCCTATCAAACCCAATCTGTGCCTCCCAAGTGTGGATCCATCCCCTGAGTCTGGTCAATCTACAAGTTGAAATACGTACAAAAATACCCCAAGCACTCCACACAGAATTGACAATGGTTAAAATGTCGTCATATTGATTTCAGAAATAAACGATGGCAGAGTTGAACTCCCATCCCCCATTCCTTCCCACCCCCACCTCTCATAAATTTGGCAAGTACATTTTGAAATCATAAACCATTTTAACATACGGGGCTGGAGAGATGGCTCAGTGGTTAAGAGCACTGGCTGCTCTTGCTGAAGACCTGGGTTTGGTTCCCAGTACCCACAGGGCAGCTAACAGCTGTCTGTTACTCCAGTTCCAGGGGATCCAACACCCTCTTCTGACTTCTGCAGGCACTGCATGACCCGGGTGTACTTACAGAGATGCAAGCAATACACTCATACAATAAAATATTTTTAAAACATTTTAACATATTCTAAATGAATGCTATATGGTTTTTACATAAATGGTATCAGGTTGCACGGATGTACCCGAAATCTGGGTCACTTAACTCAACCTTATACTTAAGATCAATTCAAGTCTCAGAGGCAGGCAAAGGCTAGGGGCACCTTTGGCTTGCTGTGGCACTGAGTAGGGCTAGTGCTTGACAATTCTTCTGCCACTCCCTGCTCAGACTTATTGTGTTGCCAAAATTCTCCTATATATGAGGATTTTGGCACATATATGAGAGTTTTTCTAAGTTTCAACCTATTGAGGTCTTGGAAGCTGTCTAGCTTTTAAAGCCCCCTTGTCTTTGATTGAACTCCTCCAAGACAGCTGGCACCCAAGGCCCCCATTAGCCAAGACGCTGAAGGAAGGCAGGAAGATGGGACAGAGCACACAAATCACATTTCCCCCAATCACTCTGTGGCGGGGCAGGGACCGGAAGGTGGCTGTGGTTATTTCTAAGAGCCCAGTGGAGGGAGGGGGGAACCCTGAGCAGGCAGAGTGGGAGATTCAGTCCTCCTGGGGCAGGTGACAGAGGAATTCCCAGATCTGCAGCAGCCAGACAGTCTTTTCATACCTCAGAAGCCAGGCAGGACCTTGGACATTCTTTGCCCAAATCTTTCACGATATAGAGGCTTCACTGAGGCCCAAGTGGGAAGGGACTACCCCAGGTTACACCTCAAGTTCCAGGCTGACCAATACACATTCCTGTTAGACACCAAAGGGACAGGGACAACTGAGTCCCATTTACAGATGAGAAGAGAGGGAGGATAGCACTACCTGTTCCCTGTGAGCTGTGTGTGTGTGTAAGGGGGAGTGTGTGTGTGTCAGATGTGCAGTGTTTGAGAGCATGTGAGTGTATGAGTGTAAATATATGTGTAAGTGTGGGTGCGTGACTGCATGTGACTGTGTGTGCAAATATGAGTGCATGAGTGTGAGGGTATCAAATAAGTGAATGTGTGCTAGTGCAAGCATGAGTGTACAAGAGTGTATAGTGTGTCTGTGAAAGTGTCAGACTATGAGTGTGTGAGTGTAACAATGTATATGTACATGTGTTAGGGCAAGCATGAGTGTGTGAACATGAGTGTGTGAGCATAAGTGCGTAAGACTGCATAATGGCAATGCCTGTGAAAGTGTGAGAATATGAGCATGTGAGTGTGAGCACAATTGTGTTTTAGTGTAAACATGAACATGTGAATTTCCGTGTGTAAGAATGTGAGTTGTGAGAAAGTGTGAGACTTGTGAGGGTGTGAGTGCATGTTTAAGTGTGAGGATATGTAAGAATATGAATGTGGGCATGTGTGTGAGCATGTTTGTCAGTGTGTAAGAATCTGTGAGAGTGTAGGACTGTGTATGTCTGTGTGATGTGTATGTCTGTTTGAAAGTGTGAGTGTTAAGGTGTGTGAAAGGGTGTGGCTGTATTAGTGTTTGGGCTAGTGTATGAATGTGAGTGGGTTACCATAAATTGTGAGTGCATGTATTTGTGAGCATATGTGTGAACTGCATGTGTGAGAATGTGACTGTGTATGTGTGTATATATGTGTGTGAACAAATCTGTGATTATGTTATGAGTATGCATGAGAATGAGTGTGAGTGGGTGTTTAAGTGTGAATGTGTGATATCCTGAGTGTGTGAGCATGACAGTGTATGAATGCGATTGTGTGAGAGACTGTGACTGTATGTGACTGTGTTTGTGAATGAGGGTAAGTAGATGTGTGTGTGTGTGTGTGTGTGAGAGAGGGTTGTGTGGGTGTGACAGTATGTATGGCTGCCTGATAAAATGGGATTCGTCCTGTGGGGCTTGTGCTATGCTCAGAGACAGCTGTCCTGATGTTCAAAGGCCACAAAGGCCACAGAGGGCAGAAGAAGCTGCTACAGATCATATTTATCTTTGGTGGGATGAGTCGGTGGCTTCCAGGCAGGGCAAGAGCTCTGTCCTGTCTCCTGTCCATCTAAGAAAAGGTTCTAATCTTGGCCAAAGGACCCACACCCTTACTTTCCTATGTTCGGTTCCATCTACTGAATGACCACAGTTCTTGCTCCTGGTCCCCTGGGGCAGACCACAGGCATGCATCATGGACAACATGATGGACAAGGTTCTCATGAACTTGAAGCTGGTCTCGGCCGAGGTTTCCTCTACAAAGGAAGCAGCTTTCCCTGCCTGTTTTGGCTCTTGGTTCAGCTTCCTGCTCTGAGCAGATGATTGAATCAACTGATTACACTGAGGAGAGGTGAACCTCCCCTCTCCCCCAACAAGCAGGTCTGTTCAAGGACTTCCACCAAGACAAAGAAATGTTAAGTGTGGGTTTCTGTTTCCAAGGATCAGAGAGATGCCAGGTACATAAGACCCAAGTAAAAGGATTTTAAACAGCAATGTGCATTTAGTTGAAGAGCCAGAACACTTTGGAGTTGGCCAAGTTCCTTGGAGCCAGGGCCCCTCTGGCCCAAGCATGGGAATGTTTTTCCATTATTTTGTGTAGGAGTTGAGTGTTCAGACTCTGTGGTCATCTGCCTCATCTCTCAGACACCCTGGCGGAAGAAGCTGTCTGGCCGGGTCACTCTGTTTCTGGCACTGTACGTTAACAGTTTTCCCTGCTTTTCTTCTGCATGATGCTTGGATGGCTGTTCTCTGTGGGGAGCCACACAGCGAGATGCGAGGCTGGGAGTCAGGGAAGCTGTGCTGCAATTCTAGTTCTATCTCACTCCTGCTCCAGGCCCCTCATTTCACTTTCTGTACCCTGCTTTCATAGCTGGTCAGGCTGTAGTTGTGAAAGAAGAAACCATTAGGCGCCAGTCCTCAGGTCCCACTGTACACGTCACCTGCCCTCAACAAGGGATCATAGATAGATCAGCCCATCCTGTCATCTGGTGTAAGAGTCAACCTTCTAGCTGGGCATGGTGGCGCACGCCTTTAATCCCAGCAATCGGGAGGCAGAGGCAGAGGCAGAGGCAGGCGGATCTCTGTGAGTTGGAGGCCAGCCTGATCTCCACAGTGAATACAAGACAGCTGGGGCTACAGGGAAAGCCTGTCTCAAAAAGACCAAAAACAAACAAAAGAGTTTGAGTGTATTGCCTGCATGTGTGTAAGTGCATGCATGTCATGCAATGCTCACAGAGCTCAGAAGAGGGCATCAGATCCCCTGGAACTGGAGTTACTGTTGGTTGTTAACAATCATGGGTGCTACGAACTGAACCTGGGTCTTCTGCAGGAGCAGCCAGTACTCTTAACCACTAAGCCATTTCTCCTGCCCAGATTCAACCTTTTAGCATCTCTGCCCCCAGGCATCATCAGCTTTAAAGGAGCTGCATGGTAAAACACTGGATGACTGTGGTAGTTAATAATGTGAACTTGGCAGGATCTAGAATCACCTAGGAGAAAAACCTGGTGGCACGCATGTGCGTGAGTTTCTGACTGGGTTAATGGGGATAGGAAGACCCACCCTAAGTGTGGGTGGTATGACTCCATGGGCTGGAGTCCTAGACTGTGTGAGAAGAAGGCTAACCAGGCACACACATTTTCATTCTTGGCTTCCTGTCTGCAGATGAGATAACTGTCTCATGTCCCTGCTACCATGACTTCCCCCTTGTACACTTCTCCCCACACTTCCCCTTTCACACACAGCCCAAGGAGAGCAGGTAGTGCCACCTTCTCCCTCTTCCCCACCTGGAAATAAAGCCCCATTACTAAAAGTAACTAAAAGAATGTACATTGTTGGAGGTAGAGAGATGGCTCAGCAGTTAAGAGCACTGGCTGCTCTTGAAGAAGACCCAGAATCGAATCCCAGCACCCACATGGTGGCTAACAACCGTCCTTGACTCCAGTTCCAGTGGATCCAACGCCCTCTTCTCTCCTCCTGCAGCAGTGCATGACACAGGTGCACTTACATACATACAGGCACAACACTCATACACATAAAAAAAGAAATTTCAAGAATGTGGATTGCTACAACATGGACTGTACCTCCATTTGTGAGCCCAAATGAACTGTTCTTAGGATGCTTCTGTCTCAAGTACTTTATCACTGAAATGACATAGGTAACTGGTACTGTGACTGTCAACCAGACCTGCTGAAATTAGGAAGTAATGTGGAAAGATGCAAGAACTCCATCCTCGCATAGCTTCAAGTTAGAAGAGTGAGGCCTAGGGTTGGGAAGGTGGATAAAGGGCTGAGCATGCAAGTATGAGATTGAGTCTGCATCTCCAGAACCCACATAAAATGACTAGCCAGAATTGGTGAGCCCTGAGTTCAGTGAGAGGCCCTTCCTCAATAAAGTGGAGATTAATAGAGGAAGACACCTATTGTCAACTTCCAGGCTCTACAAGCATTCCCACACACTGGTATGTGCACACACACACACGAACATGCACACACACACACACACACACACGCACGCACATACACAAACAGGTCCTCTAGGAAGGATGGCCCCATATTTTCCCAATTGCTCCCCAGAGATGAGTTCATGGGATTGATCATCTCCCCAAGCAGACCTGCCTCTGCCTCCATCAAGAGGTGGGTACTTGGATCTTGCGGACCTGTGAAACCAGTCTAAGTACAAGACTGATGGGCAGACCCCCGGGGCAACTGTCCAAAAGAGGTCTCTCTGGGGCCAAAGGGCACGTGTCTGGGACTAATTGAGTCCTCTTTTATGACTCTCCCTCCCCCAGTACCTACTTTGCTTATCTGGAATTCCTCCCAGTGTTTGGGATCCTTGTCCTTGACCCCTCCTCCAATTTGCTGCTGGGGGTGAGGCTTCATGCTAGTTAATCTCACCCAGTTTGCAAGCCCCAGATGCCTGGAGGGCTCCACGTGCAGCTCTCAATAAATATTTTCTGAGAGAATGGATGAATGAAAAAGGAGGCAAGGAGGAGGAGGAGGAAGGGGTGGGAAGCGTGGGAGGCTAGAGGCGAGGCTGAGGGTGCTGAGGTGCTAATGGGGAGCAGGTTGCTGGTGGGCTGGGATCAAGGACCCACGCAGCTCTCAATTAAGTGCACTTGGATTCGGAGGAAAGGCAGAAAGTGAAAGGGCAATCGCTGGCAGGCTGAGTCATTCCAGTGCGCAAACAATCGGAAGCAATTCCGCTTCCCACTGCTCCGGAGGCATCAAAAGCCATTCTGCCTGGCAGTCTTTTGTGTGCAGGTCGGCAACACTGAGCTCTGGCAGCGCTTTCCTCCGTACCGGTGGGCCGCTTGTGTCTTGGCTGCAGCTGATTGGCATCTCTCCCCAGGAATAAGATTCCGGACCAATCCCAACCAGCCCTTCCCTCTTCCAAAAATAATGCCCCAATTACACGCAAAGCTCATGCAAATTTAACTCGCTGCTATTGATGTGGCTGTCCCCACGTGAGCAAGCAAAAGGCATGCTCTTTCATATACATGATTCTGGGTACTCGGGATACCAGTGTCTTACAGGCTGGGCAGTACTAGCACCGGACAGATGGCTAGACAAAGGGAGCCGCTTGAAAAGAACCAAGACCCTGATCTTCCAGTCTTAAAGATCTTGGCCCTTGGGTACCAAACTTGGTACTTGGTCAGCATTTGGCCAATCAGGCCTGCAGATGTCTCAAATTCCCTAAAGGCCTGGCTCTGAGGAGTGATTTAGGGGCTCTCTCCAAAATTCTGATCTTTCCATTCACCTTTCCCCAGGTCCACATGGTGAAACACAGGTTCCTCCCACAGAGAAAAGTATACCAGGTGAGCCAACTCATTCCATTCTATCTCCAAAGACAGAGACACAGGTCCCCTTAATAAAGGACCCCTCAAACAGAGAGGGTATTGCCCCACCCCACACCCTGTGCCATGAGGCAATCCGTCCCTCTCGTGACAGGGACTCACCAGGTAAACAGGGCTAAGAGACCCTGGGGGTTGACAGAGCAGAAATAACTTGGCCCAGATCACAGATGAAATGACAGACTTTTTTTTTCTTGTGAGGCAGGGTCTCATGTAGTTCAGGCAGGCCTTGAACTCACTATGTAGCTGGGGATGGCCTTGAATGTCTGAGCCTTGTGCTTCTACCTCCCAAGTGCTGGGAGGCATGCCACCATGCCTCCTTTATGTGGTACTAGGGATTGAATCCAGGGCTTGGTGCATTCTAGGCAACCCCTCTTCCAACTGAGCTATAGTGCTGGATCGCTTTAGTGTCAACCTGACACACCTGGGTAGAGGGAGCCTCAATTGGAGAATTGTCTCCACTGGGCTGGCCTATGGCCATGTCTGTGGGCCATTTTCTTGATTACTGAGTGATGTGGAGGGCCCAGCCCACTGTGAGTGGTGCCACCCTGGACAGGTGAGCCTGTGTTGTACAAGAAAGCAGGCTGAGCAGGGACTGGGGAACAAGGCAGTAAGCAGCGTTCCTCCATGGCCTGTGCTCCAGCTCCTGCCTCCAGGTTCCTGCCCTGAGTTCCTACCTTGGGCTCCCTCAGTGATGAACTGTGACCCGGGAGATGTAAGACAAATAAACCCTTTCCTCCCCAAGTTGGTATTGGTCAGAGTGTTTGGTCACAGCAATGAAGAAACAAACTAGAACAGCTACATGCCCAGCTCTGGAAGAAAAACTTTAAAAAAATATATTTTATTTATTATTTTATGTGTGTATTGCCTGGATGTAGGTAAGTGCACCTGTGTTGTGCAATGCCCGAGAAGGACAGAAGAGGCTGTCGGATCCCCTGGAACTGGAGTTATGGACAGATAATTGCCATGTGGGTGCTGGGATTCGAACCTGGGTCTTCTGCAAGAACATTTAGTGTTCTTAACCGCTGAGCCATCTCTCCAGCCCCAGAAGAAAAGCTTCTAAGCACAGAAATGCTTCAGTGCTCCATCCTGAGAGGCCACAGGGGCCCAGAGAGGCTCATGACTTGTCTGAGGCCATGCAGCAAAGGCAGCCGCCGAGCTGGTGTGTGAGCCAGGGCTGCTGCTGGCTCGCTCCCCAGAGCTTCCTACTTGTGTCTTTCTTTAACAGGAGAGAAGGGAGGAGGAGGGATGGGGTGCTGAAAGGCACCAATTTAAAAATATTCAGATCAGACGGAAGATGAAATCAAGTGCCGTGCCTGCACCCCAGTAACCTGACTTCCAGTGTCATCCCAGTGCATCCAGGGTCAAGCCAGGTAGAAATGTGGAGCTTGGAAATTTGTTTGGTGCTGATGGGGTGTGACAAGAGATGAGGCAGAAAAAGCAGAAAGCTCTCTGCCACTTGCAACATCCAAGGACGGCTCTGCTTTGAGCAGGGAGGAAGGACCTGCAGGTGGGCAGGCGTGGGAGAAGGATGGGGTGATGAAGAAAGCCGCAGTAAGAGCTGCCTTAAAAAGCTCTGCTTCTCCCTCCTTCCTCTCTGCATCCCCATCAGGAGCTGCTGCTCCTTCAAACCATTGTGTGTACGTGTGCGTGTGTGTGTGTGTGTGTGTGTGTGTGTGTGTGTGGTGTGCATGTCTGTGTGATGTGTGTGTGTGATTATGTGGTATATGTGTGTATGGCCTGGGTATGATGTATGTATGTGTGTATGCATATGTGGTGTGTACATCTGTGTGATATGTGTGATTCTGTGGTATATGTGTGTATGGCCTGTATATGATGTGTGTATGTTTGTGGTGTGTGTGATATGCATCTGTGGCATGTATGTTTGTGTGGTATATGTATGTGTGTGGTATATGCATGTGTGTGTATGTTTGTGTAGTATGTTATGAAGTGTATTTATGTGGTGTGTGTGGTGTGTGTATGGTGCATGTGTATGTTTATGTATTGTGCTGTATGCATGTGCTACGCGGTATATTTGTGTGGTGTATGTGGGGTGTGTGATATGTGATTTATGTGGCGTGTGTGTACGTGTGTATATGTGAGAAAGAAAGAGGAGTGTGTGTGTCTGTGTGAAAGAGAGACAGACAAGATATACACAGAGACAGACAGAGACAGAGCCCTGGCGTGGGGAGCAGAGGAGAGATTCCTGGACCACAAAACTCAGAAAGCAGCTGGATTGCAAAGCCCTGGCGGAGAGCACAGCTCTGACTCCTATTTCTGGTGCTGGAAATTACAAGTGGCTTGTTGAGTTTTGTCTGGTCCCTCAGGGCAGGTGGCTTTAAGTGGTGGGTGCCGTCTGTGCACCTGAGTGTGTTATTGTGTGCACCACTGCTTGGGCTGTTCCTGACGAGTCTTTACCTGTCCTGAGTTAAAAATCACTGAGTATACGCTGATGTGTCTGGCTGGGGAATGTGACTTCTGTGTCACCTCTGCCCTGACTTCTTCCCCTCCTCTTCCTCCAGAACTCACTCCTGCAGGAACCACAGCCTCATATTCAACCTGCTGAGCATCTAGTCCCAGAGCCAGCTGTCCCCTCGCTATCAGCATCGTGAACCTCTAGGCCAGGGCACCTGCAGATTGACCCTCCACTGCCACCTCCATCTCTGATTCTGTCCCCCTTGGCCCCTGTAAAGCCTTCCTGTAAGGTTACCAGCTGGCAGGGCCTGAGGCACATGATAAAGCTCTGTAGAATCTCATGGAGATGCTGGGACACAAGAGTGACCAGCACTACCGTCCAGGACCTCCTTGCACATCTGGCCCCAGTGATGCCATCACGGCACACCAACATGCCCTTGAAGACTCTAAGTAATGTTCCACACACTCTTCCATCTGCAGGAATGACCTTCCCTGACCCACTGGGGCTGCTTGGCAGGTGCAGGGAATGTGGAAAAGTGACTCTCTCACCACTTCATGGCTTGACTGTGTCTGAAGAAAGAAAAGACATCAATGCCAGTCCTGTGCCTCACTTGGAAATCAAATCCCAGACCATAATCCTCCATCACCTGAGGGCTGTGAAGGGAAGCCAGGCACACAGAGGCTACTGCAGGTCGGCTCAGAGCTGAGGCTCCTGACATTGGAGAACCTGTTCTGGTATTTTCTTTGCACTTCTATCACTGTGCTGATCACAGCCTAACCTGAACCAGACCAGCTCCTTGAGGTTAGGCATCTTGCTTTTTAATTCTCAGAAAATCAAGTAAGCATGTGATTGGAGTTGGATGTCCCTCTTTAATTGCATTTCACCTGAATAATTCCCAAGTTCCCACTCATTCCCCTCTCCTCAACTTTTCCATCTCCCCATCGCCCTGGGTAGAAAGCCTGGGAGAGGGGCTGGCTAGAGAGATGGTTCAGCAGTTAAGAGCACTGGCTGCTTTTGCAGAGGACCCAGGTTCAGTTTCCAGCACTCACATGGTGACTAACAGCCATCCCTAATCCCAGTTCCAAGGGATCTGCCTCTTCTGGCCTCTATGGGCATTTCATGTGTGAGTGCACTTACACACGCACAGGCAAATCACTCATACGCATTAAAAAAAAAAAAGGCTAGGCGAAATCTTCTTTGTCCTCAGTGAGAAAATCTTCCTCTTCCCCATTCCTTCCCTCCTTGTTTTCTTTCTTTCTTATTCCCAAACAACCACTTGCAGTTCATGAAACTGGAAGTGAGGGAGGAAATGGGTCTAAGGCTTTTCTGAAATGTCGGGAAGCTTCAGATGTGTTCTGGGGCTTGGAATGGAGGGAAATAGGAAATTGTTCCTGCTCCAGTAACATTGCCAAGACTTCCAAAATCTTCTAGGTAATTCTAGGTCTGAACTTCCCTCAAAATGCAAACAAGAGACTGGCTTCCATCTCCTTGCATACTAATTCCTTGAAGGCTACGCCAAGTAGTGCTGGTATTCTAACATGTGACATCTTAGCCAGATGGGAAAAGCAGAGAGGTCCTTCCTTGCTCTATCCTACTAACTATGGAGCTCTGTTTCAGGACACGGACCCTGGGGGCAACATACTAGAAGGTGAGGGGGACTGTGGAGTTATGAGACACAGCATATAGTTAACCTGTCAACTGGACCTGGTTCTCCCTACACAGGGCAAAAGCCACTGATTAGCAAACACAATACTGCTCTCGAAGGGTGCCCATATCATCTGGATGCTTCTAAGAGTGAAAGAGGGAGCTAGCATTAACTGTACCAGGACAACAGACATAAACTGGGATGCATGGACACCTTACCACATAAGTCATGGGTCAGAGGAGGTTTGGCATCAACTGGTTCCCGCCCCTCTTTTTTTTAATGTGTATGCGTGTATTGCCTGCATGTAGGTAAGTGCACTCATATCATGCAATGCCCTTGGAGGTCAGAAGAGGCTGTCGGATCCCCTGGGACTGGAGTTATGGACAGTTGTTAGCTGCTATGTGGGTGCTGGGATTCGAACCTGGGTCTTCTGTAAGAACAACCAGTGTTCTTAACCGCTGAGCCATCTCTCCAGCTTCCCTTGTTTTTAAGCAGAGGATCTCATATATCACAAGCTGGCCTTGAACTCACTATGTTGTCAATGATGACTTCTAATATTTTATTATTTTTTATTTCATGTGTATTATTTTTGTTTTATGTGTACTGCCTGCATGTATGTAAGTGCACCCATGTTGTACAATGCCCATGGAGGTCAGAAGACATCGTTGGATCCCCTTAGAACTGGAGTTACAGATGATTGTTAGCCTCCATGTGGGTGCTGGGAATCAGACTCTTAACTACTGTGCCATCTCTCCAACCCCGACTTTGAACTTTTGATCCTCCTGCTCCCACCTCCTGAGTGCTAGAATTATAGGCCTGTACCACTATATCTGGGTTTATGTGGTAGCAGGAATTGAACCCAGGACTCCCTGCATGCTAAGCACTGTACCAGATGAGCTACATCCCCAACCCTAAATATTTAACATTCTCTCCACTACATGAAACCAGGAGGAAACCAGGAAATAGTGCTCTAGCTAAACTGGGGTCACTTGCCCATGTTCTTATGTCATCTACTCCCACAATGCCCCAGGTAGACATTACTTATAGCACTGGAGAGAAAGTTCCAGAAGCCATGGCTAGCAATGCTTATTTCTAGAAGCCAGGATTTCCAGCTCGCAGGTAGAGCTCACTCTTCCTGCCCACAGCCTCTTCATGGGGTAGGCATGGTGAAAACTGGGGTTTGTCCTGGCCTGATGTGCCTGGTAAGGCAGTCACTGCTGAGTTCCGCATTCTAGAACCTGTGTCACAGTAGTTTTGACAGGCAGAGAGTTGTTTCATGGGGGGAGTGAGCTGCCAGGAACACTGTGCATTGTTTCAGCATTCCAAGTACATACCAAGCACCTACGGTGTGTAGTCACTATCAGGCTCTGCCATTACAGCAGTGAGCATGACAGTGTTTCCCTTATGGATGTGTAAATATGTGTGGAAAATGATGGGTTAGCCTGACCTCAAGCTCACAGACACTCAAAGGACCAGGCTTTCTTCCCAGTTCATCTCCCATTATCCAAGCTATACCAATGATGATTCTTTGGCCCACAGCACATGGCATCACTGGCATTATCAAGGCTTGTCTGGATAGCTGGGGTGACCTCTGGCTGGCTGGTGTCCCTGAACACACTCAGGGACCCACACCCTTTCCTTCCATGTCCCTTTGTCGCTTTGTCTCAACATCCAAGCCTCCAGGTGACTGGATGGTGCTGTCCACATTCAGGGCAGGGCTTCCCTTACAATTTGCCTACCCACATGCCCATCTTCTCTGGAAACATCCTTACAGACACTCCCAGAAGTATGCTTCACCCATTTTCTTTTTACGTTTTTGTTTTTAAGACAAGGCTATCTCATTCTTTAGCCTAGGCTGGCCTGGAACTTACTCTATAGTCAAGAGTACCCTCCAACTAAAAATTATCCTCCTGCCTCAGCTTCCTTAATACTGGGATTATGGATGTGAGCCAACACACCTAGCTTAATGTATGTCATAGTAGTCTCCTCCTCCTCCTCCTCCCCCCCCTCCTCCTCTTCCTCCTCCCCCTCCCCCTCCTCCTCCTGCTTCTCCTTCTCCTCCTCTTCTCCCTCTTTACTTCCTCTCTTCCTCCTCTTCCTCCTCCTCTTCCTCCTCCTCTTCCTTTTTTCCCCTATCATCTATCTATCCATCTATTTATCTATCATCTTTCTGTCTATTATCTATCATCTATCATCGATCTATCATCTATTATCTATCATCGATCATTGATCTATCTATCATCTCTCATTGATCTATCATCTCTCATCTCTCATCTATCACCTATCTATCATCTATCTATCATCCATCTATCATCTATCTATCTATCATCTATCTATCACCTATCTAGCTATCATCTATCATCTTTTTGTAGTGCTGGGGATCAAACCCACAGCCCCAATCATGTTAAACCGGCAATACTCTTTCACTAGTTGATATTCCAGCCTAGCTTATCAATTTTCTAAGTACCTCTTAACTCAGTCAAGTTGACAACCAAGAATGCCTTTCTTCTCCCAGCATGCCTTCCATCTGGATTCTATGCTTAGGGAACAGCACAATTGCTAGTGTGCCAGAAACCAGACCCCATGATAGCTGGGGTCCAGTCAAGCCTGGAACCCTGGGTTCCTTCTTCCCCCTTACTCTTACGGCTGATCAGTCAGTTACCAAGTCTTGTCCCTCACTGATTTCTTTCAAAACTAGCTTTCCCTTGAGGAGCAAAGTGACTCGTGCCTGTTATCCCAGGCTGAAGCAGGAAGGTTACCACAAGTTTGAGACCAGCTAGGCTACATGGTGAGTTCCAGGTCCAGCCTAGGTTATAGTGGGAAACTGTCTCCAAGCATCCAGACACCAAACCAAGCCAAACCAAACAAAACAAAAGGATAGCTTTCCCTCCAATTTCACTACCAGTTTTTAGGGGGATATTCACAGGCTTGAAATTTCCTCTTTTCCAGTTCCTCTCAAGGATGCCTACTGGTGCCCAAAGAATAAAGTCCAAGTTTCCTAACAAGACAGAGAAAGCTTTCAGGACTAGAACTTTTCCTCTGGTCAGGTGTGGTGGTACACGCCTTTAATCCCAGGGAGTCCAGGCTAGCTTGGAACAAAACAAAACAAAACTTTCCTCCTTCTGTGTCTTCATAACCTAAGGAGGGGCTTTTTAAACTTTTATCATTCACAGCTCCTTTTTGCCGAGGAAAATTTT
>NW_008330588.1:914999-944985 GCF_000622305.1 Nannospalax galili
TCACCATGTGGGTGCTGGGAACTGAACCTGGGTCCCCTGTAAGAGCAGTCAGTGCTCTTAACTGCTGAGCCATCTTTCCAGCCCTGAGAATTACATTTTACATATGTATGTCTATATATGTATATATGTATGTATGTATGTATAAAAATAGGCACACAAATCATTTACTGATAAGTCATAAGGAAAATTATTGTAAAATAAATCTTTGGGCTAGGCATGGCATACACCTTCAATTTTAGTGCTTAGGAAGCAGAGGCAGGCAGATCTCTCAGACTGAGGTCAGCCAGGTCTACATAGTGAGGCTACAGGGAGACCTTGTATCAAAACAAACAAAATCTTTTGGTAGACATAATTTTGCCATTTATCAAAGAGGAAAGCAAAACTGCATACTAATGAAATAGATATGGTTATTTGTACATGAAGAATCAAACCTTGGCTAAATAGTTGATATTGAGGGACACAGAGAATTTTCAGTATTTTTGAGAGTTAATGGGTATTTATAGTCATCAAGGTTGAAAATGTTGCTTTACAGAAATATGTAGTACAAAAATGGAAAACATATGTTTAGGTGTGTTTCAAAAATTGTTGGAAATTCTGTCCTAATCCCAAGCCAAGATTCATTTAACATTTTTGTATGAGAGGTCAGCAACTCAAATACTAGCTTTTTTTTTAATCAAATATAAAATTCTACTTTTTAAAAATAAATTATTGATGGGCTGGAGATATGGCTCAGTGGTTAAGAGCACTGGGATTTGGTTCCCAGCACCCACATGGCAACTAACAACCATCTGTAACTCCAGCTGCAGGGAGTCCGATGCCCTCTTTTGGCCTCTGCACACCTCATACACACAAAATCAGTCAATGAATTAAAATAAAACATTGTAACAGAATATAATCCAAAGATACACTAATTTGATACTTGTATGCTGAGGAATGATGGTATAAAAATATTAGGCTATTACAAGTCTTTATCTTCAGTTACATTTCTTCAAGAGCAGAACACTTTTGTACACTGTCGTTCCTAACACACAGTCATCCCAAATCTAATCTGATGTGTTCCGCACATCTTTCATTGGCATTGTGTGGAGTAAGCCTGCACTTTGGGTGCTTAGATCCAAGGCTGTAGTGAAGTGATGTAACCCTGGGTGAGTCCAGATATACCTCACGTTCATTACGCACTTGATTTTGCATTAATTTTTGGTTGTGTGTTCAGAAACCCTTTCCTGCTGCCAAATTCTTTAGTGGACCTACCCCCTATTCAGTTATAGAGTCTTGAATGAGGTCACAACTGACAGTTTTAAATGCAGTGTCCTCTGGCACCACTGTGGCCCTCCCCCTCGTCCTACTTCATCCTCTGCATTCTCATATACTAGAGCTCTGGAAATCCTTCCTTTCCTTCCACCAACCCTCCCAGGATTCTCTACACTGTTCCCTGTGCCTGAGTTCTGGGATTGCTCCCATAGGGAAGCCTTCCTGTGTATCTGAAAGGTACCTACCCTCTCTCTGATTCTTCTTTTTTTCTGTTTCAGAATTTGAGGCAAAACCTTTGTGTACAGCTCCAGGCTAACCTTGAACTAATCCTCCAGTCTCAGCCTCCTGGGTGCCGGGATTCTACCACATGTGTCACCATGCCCAGTTCTCTTTCCTCCTTCTTATTATTTTTTAATATTTTATTTTTATTTTCTGTGTATGAGTGTATTGCCTGAATGTATGTAAGTACACCCGTGTCACGCAATGCCCTCAGAAGTCAGAGGAGAGCGTCAGATTCCCCTGGAACTGGAGTTATGGATGGTTGTTAGTTAGCCGCTACGTGGGTGCTGGGAATTGAACACAGGTCCTCTGCAAAAGCAGTCAGTGCTCTTAACTGTGCACTGAGCCATCTCTCCAGTCCCTTTCCTCCTACTTAGAACAGCATCAGTCAAAGCACAGTGCAGTTCCTCTTTCCTCCCAGCTCTTTTCTACCAGACTGTGAGGCTGTGTTTTGTCCAACACGATATTCCCAGCCTCCTAGCACAATTCCTGACCCAGGACTCAGTATTTGTTTTTGGAGTGAATGGCTACAAAAGTGTTTAGAAATGGGATTCTATCTTTATGATACATGGGTTCCATAAGCCACCCTTTCCTAACTGTCGCACTGAAAACACTCTATCCAGTAGGTGTTTACAAACTTCTCACCCTTAACCCCAGCCTAGGGGATGCCTTGGAATACACTGCATGACCTCAGTACAGCTGTGTCAAGCTCTGTCTCAGCATGTGACAGATAAGTATATTAATTACTTTTGTGTTGCTGTGACAAATACTTGACAGAGCAACTTTAAAGGAAGGAAGACTTGTTTTGGTTCTTGGTTTTAGGGGGCTCAGGTCATGAAGGCAGGGCAAGTGTTTATGTCTCAGCTAGTGAGCCAACAAGCAGAGAAGGGAATGCCATCAGCCCAGAAGATGCGGTTACCTACTTTCAGGATAGGTTTTTCTCCTTCACTTAACTCTTTCTGGAAATATTCTCATAGACACACAAAAATGTGTGTCTTACCATCTCCTGCGTGATTCTTAACCCTGTCAAATTTACAATTGAAGACTGTCTCAGGAGACTTCTCTGTGTGCACACTTGTGTCTCAGTGACACCCTCACCTAAGCCTCTGGTTGGGATTATGAGCCTGCTGGAGTCTACAGACCTGTGGTCGACCTTCCCACTGTCGGGGTAAGAGGATCACTGGTTGATACAACCAGGAATGTATGTGTGGGCATCTAGTAATGTGCCTGTTGCTCGAGTTTTTGTGAACTTCAAACTGCATTTCAAGAAGAGTTTAGGAAGTACCAAACAGCCTGCTGTCCTAATTTGCCTGGGGCCCTGAGAGTCCTGGAGTGTTAGATTGCAGACCCAAGGAATGGAAAAGTCATAGTAAGACAGGAACAAGTTGCTGGGCCTACCTAGGCAAGAAGCTGGAACTTGTAGAAAACAAAATTAAATTAGTCAACAATGACCCCCTAACTTGACTCTTGGCCCTTCACTGAATAGCTCCTTAGGGCAAGGTGATTTTTTTAAAAAAAGATCCAGTGGCAGTGCCGCCTCTCAAAATGGGATCTTGAACTTGGAGGGTAGTTGGTGGGAAACAAAGAAGGATGAGTGTGTAGGAGATGGATGACTCATCAACTGGGGGCAGGAAGAGCAGAACAGTAAGGGATAGCCCTCTGCCCCACCCAGAAGCTTCCCTAGAGACCTCAAAGCATGGGGCAGAGAAGCCAAGGAGAATCTGAGTGGGAGGGAGAAGCCTAAGATGTAGGAGGAGTGGGAATTCTACCAGCGAAGCAAAGTCTGGAGCAGTAGGAATGAAGGAATGAAGATAAAGATGGTAAGATAAGATACAAGCTGGTTGGGTTTCTTTGGGTGGATAGGAGGAGAGAGAGGGGCCAGGCTGAGACTCAGAGGACGAGTTCATTGTGATGAAGATGGAGTGACTAGAGAGGGAGGGAGATGGGTTCGGAAGGGCTGAAGGCAGGAGGTACATCATTATATTATCGCTGCTGGATATGGAGATCTGATTTCTTTTCTGTGTATGTCGCAAGCTGAGTGAGCTGTTACCAAGGAGAAGGAGTCAGGGCTTGGTAGCAAGGAGGTGTGGGATCGAGTGCATTGTAGGTTGAGTGGAAGCAGTCCTGGAGCTTGCAGAAAGGAAGGCAACTTTCAGGGACTGGAGCATATTCTAATGGCAACAGAAGTCTATACAGCCAGTGGCCATCCATCCACCCATACCCCATTACTACCGCCCCATTGAAGAGAAAGAAATAAAAGACATAGAGGCTTTCAGATGATCAAGAAATGATATAGCTTGGTATGCTAGGGCATGTGTATGGTACTCAGACGGCTGAGGCAGTTCAAAGCCAGCTTGAGATCATAGCAAGAGCCTGAGTAGAGTATATGCCTGAATAATTCTAAGTTAACCTGCTAGAGATACTTACATATTCATGTTTACTGCTGCACCACACACAATAACCAAGACACAGAACCAGCCTATACATCTAAAACACATGAATGGATAAAGAAAATGTGGTACATACACAATGGAATTTTTATTCAGCTGTAAAGAACAACGAAATTTCGTGTGCAGGAAAAATGGATGGAATTGAACTGAAGATCCTCACATTAAGTGAAAGACAAAGCACATTTTGTCTCATATGTGGAATCTAGATTTAAATGTATATGACATACTATGTGTGACATGAAAACATACACGTGTACATATATGAATGACATGAAAACAGAAGGGGGCTCTGTAGGGGAGGAAAGGGACAGGGTGGGGAGGGATGGGGAGGGAGGGAATGGATGGCAAATATGAGCAAGTGCTATGAAATATATGTAAGAAAATGTCGCAGAAAAACCCATTATCTCATAAACTAACTAAAAAATAATTTTAACTTTTTAAAAAGAATGCTAGGCATGGTGGTGCATGCCTTTAATCCTAGCACTTGAGAGGCAGAGGCAGGTGGATCTCTGTGAGATTGAGGCCAGCCTGGTCTATATAGCAAGTTCCAGGCCAGATTGAGGCTACTGGGAGACCTTGTTTCAAGAACAAACAAACAAACAAACAAACAAACAAACAGGGAAAAAAAGTGAAAGAAAAAAAAGTTTAAAAAGAAGCTTAAAAATAAATGATTGTCAGTGTTTTAAAACTGGTAACAAGGACCAGTGAGATGGTTCAGCGGGTAAAGGTACCTGCTACCACACCTGAAGGCTTGAGTTCGAGCCCCAGACCCATATGGTGGGGCAGAAAACAGACTCCACCAAGTCGTCCTCTGACTTCCATAAGCATGCTGCAGCACTACTCCCCCAAATAAATAAATAGCAAAAATAAAATGCATAAATAAAATAAAGTCAGTAATAAATATGAAGCAAGCACATACACACACACACACACACACACACACACACACACAGGCTGGAGATCATTGGGTATGAAACAATAGTCAAGTTACTAACTGGAAGTTATTCACTGTAGAAACAAACAAAATAACAAAAAATACGTAGTATAATATTGTGCTACATTTGTTTTGTTTGACTCATTAAAAGGTGCAACAGTTTAATTATTCAATACATCCCTGATCGTAGATATCAGAATTGAGCATGATAATATAATCTGACTTTTTGTTTGTTTGTTTTTGGGGGGGGGTTGTCTTTTTTTTTTTTTTTTTTTTTTTTTTTTTTTTTTCTTGAGACAGGGTCTCCTTGTAGCCCCAGCTGGCCTGGAGCTCACTATGTAGACCAGGCTGACCTGGAACTCACAGAGATCCACCTGCCTCTGCCTCCCACAATGTCCAGCTACCCTGATATTCATTTTAACAGGACAAACCATTACAAATACAGTCTAAGAACTGGGCCTGTCCCTGTGGGTCTTCACTCTAGAGGTCTCTCAATGGGTTGGAATGAGGAGGGGGGAGCCCTAAAATCCCAGCCACCCTGGGGTGCAATCTGCCCTCAGAGCACCCTCTTCTGTTTCTATCACCAAAGGAGCCAGGAAACTGGTGCCAGGGTTTGTCAGCATCCTGGCACCTTCCCAAGGGCTGTCCGTGTCTATTGCCAACTCTGGCTTGGTGCAGAGTCTGGAAATTCTGGTGCAGGAGGAGAACAAGAATAGAAACAGTACCCAGCTGTGAGTAGTGTGAGCTGCCTAGTTCACCACTGTACCATTTAGCACAGTGCCTGGCACATAGCCGGAGTTGAGCAAGGAATGGGATCTCTGCCTTACATCTCTCTCAGCTCAAATCTTCCACTTTGTAGCAGCTGAAAGTTACCTTTCCAAGACATTGACCTGACCCCTTCCTGCTGAGAACCCTTTCAGGTTCTCTGGAATCACTGCGTTCATTTCCTTCCTGAGACGTCAGAATTTATCCCTCCCATGTACTCAGGACCCTCCATGCTCTACCTTGAATTTTGGGTCTGAAATGTTCCTCATAAGCTCAGGATCCCTAGCTGGTATACTGCTTTGTGGGGTTACAGAACTTCTGGCATGAGGCCTGACTGGTGATGGTGATCACTAGGAATGGCCTTTGGTCAACAAAGGCTCTGATGGTTAGTACTGATTATCAACTTGACAGGATTACCTAGGAGACAAACCTCTGGGCATGTCTGTTGAGGGTATTTTCAGAGAGGTTTTAACTGAGGTGGGAAGACTCTGAATTAGGTGGCACAGTTCCATTTGATAGAGTCCCAGATTGCATAAAAAAAGCAGGCTGATGACCAGCATTCACCTTTCTCTGCTTCCTGGCTATGGATGGAATGTGGCCAGTTGCTTCAAGCTTCTGCCACCGTGATGGACTGTAGCCTTGAACTGTGGGCCAAAATAAACCTTACCTTCCTTCCTTTAGAAGGAATTTTGTTACTTCTGTCAGGTATTTATTGTAGCAACAAGGAAAGTAATTAATCTGTAGGTTAGGCCAGCCTCCAGTTCTGGCCTAGCTGTGTTTCCTAATCCAACAAGATGTGAAGGGCTGCCACATCAAGCTGGTGGCCATGAATGGAGGCACGCTAGCTGCTATGCTCTCTCTGCCATCATGGACTGTTCCCTCTGAATCCAGGCTTCAGAATAAACCTCACTTTCCTTTAAGTTGCTCTACCAGGTATTGTGTCATAGTAAAGAGTAAGCCGCACATCCTGGCCTCTTTTCGGATCTGTCCTGTCCTTCGCCTACCACTGAATCTCACCACTCCCTCCCAATAGCACTCAGCATACATCACCCCTCATAGCCTTGCCCAGGCTGTTGGCTCACCTAGACTCTATTTCACAGTTGGCCTCAGGCCCAAGTCTCTAGTCCACTGAAGGCCTAGTCTTCCAGGTCCTGGTCAAACATCTTGCCTCTAGAAAATCTTCTTATCCTTTCCTTGCTGCTTTTACTTCATTTTTCTCATCAGGGGACCTGAAAGCATTAAAACACTGATCTGAACGTATTTCTAAAATGACTTGTTCTTATTTGTCTTGTCATTCTTAGCGAGTCTGTGGGCTTTTTGAAGACTAACTGTAATTTATTCATCTCTACATACCCAGCTAAACTGTCCAGAGAAAAGGGGAGGGAGGGAGGGAAGAAGGGAGGGAGGAAAAGGAGGGGAAAGGAGAGAGAGGGACAAGGAGAAGGAAAGGGAAGGAGAGGGGAAGGGAAGGGAGGGGAAGAGGAGGGGAGGGGAAGAGGAGGGGAGGGGATAGCTTTAGTGTCAACTTGACACACCTGGGTTGAGGGAGCCTCAATTGGGGAATTTCCTCTATTGGACTGGCCTGTGGCCAGGTCTGTGGGGCATTTTCTTGATTGTTGAGTGATGTGGGAGGGCCCAACCCACTGTGGCTGGTGCCACCCTGGTCAGGTGGGCCTGGGTTATATAAGAGGGTAGGCTGAGCACAAGCCAGGGGAGCAAGCCAGGAAGCAGTGTTCCTCTGTGGTCTCTGCTTCAGTTTCTACCTCCTGCCTTGACTTTCTTTGATGATGGGCTGTAATTGGAAAGGATAACCCTTTCCTCCCCAAGTTGCTTTTGGTCATGGTGGGGAGAGGAGGGGGGGGGGGGGAGAAGAGGAGAGGACAGGAGAAGAGAGGACAGAAGAGATATCAGAGAGGCTCAAAGAAGTTGGAAGAGGAAAGGTTAGTGGGTTGCTGAAGGAAAATGGCAGGCTCTCAGTTCCTGGCCTCAGAAACTGAATTTCCTTTTCCTAACTCATATTGTGCTAAGAAGCAGAAGCACCACTGCCTGGGAGAGATGAAAGTGCGCTTAGACCACCCTCCTGGGGTGAAAATACTCTGATTTCCTTAAGCACTGCCTACCAACCAGCCCCAAGTTTCACCAGAGAAAAGACATGGTTACAGTTCCCTCCTGTTCGCAGTTCTTTCTTCAGAAGAACAAGCCTTGATTTTAGGGCATCCCATAATAAGGGTGCATGCTCCCTCTCACTTTGATCTGCTCAATCATGGTGATAATTGGAGGGACTTTAGTCCCCCATGTGTTTCCCCCACCCCCCAACAGCCTGGTTCTGGCAGAAAAGTCCTCTCTGATTTTCTGGATGTGGTTAGTGTTCCCGCTGGCTCCCTTCCTTAGGAGTTCACTTGTCATTCAGGCCTCATGAAAGGCGCCCTTACAACTGCTCACTCACTGTACCTCATTGTCCCTGCCCATTCATCCACATTCATGGGGATAATTCCCCCTGCAGTCACATGCACAGAGGCGCGTGCACATGTGTTGAGACCCCGTGTCCCATTAGCACTGAGGACACTTGAAATAAAAGGCACTGTCTGAATGCAGGACTGCTTTCCCTCTAATGGCTGGGGAATCTATTGCACTAATGTTATTTCAAGAAATACCAGGAGAACCACAGACTGCTGCAGAGCAGGGGAGGAGGAGGGGCAGGGCAATTCTGGCATCCCCCTTCTTTAAAGCAGTCAGGACATGGCTCCAGATACTGCTGTGTCTCCCCCTTCCCAAACCAGCCTGGAGAAGCCACCCACCTTCAGCCTGCCACGTATGGCTCTCTGGAAGATGGTTCTCCAGCACCTGCTAGACTCATCTTCCACTTTCTTCCTACAATGAATCCTGCTCCATTCAACCACCACCTCACAAGCCCAGAAGTCAGTTGGCTTCTTAGCAATGCCCTGCCACAGCTGCCAAGGTTGCTTCACATACGTGTTTTTCGAACTCAGAGATTTAAATTCCCAGCAGGAAGAAGCAGGACTCCTGTCTTTCTGTAAGAGTTCAGAGCACCTGGTGGGAAAGGATTGCATGTCAGCAGCTGTTTCAGGACCTGCCTGGTGTCTGGACCAGCGGACCCAGGTGGATGTTTGCTTGCCTGGTGAGAAACAATAGAATGTATTCTCCCACTGGACAGATATGGTCCAGAGGGCAGTTGCTCCTTAACAGGGGTGTTTTGTAACCAAAAGGGCAGAGACTCTGAGGTCACACAAATGTGGGTTGCAACTCGTGTCTGCCTTGACAGAAGGTCTTGGAGAAGCCTCTGAACTGTTTTGAACTGCAGTTTTTCCTTTTTCATTTGTAACCTGGAATTGAGCTTCTCAGCCTTGGCATGGTGGACAAATGGGACTGGATACAGTCACGCTCCATGTAACAATGTTTGGTCAGTAACGGACCATACATCCAATAGCACTCTTGCAATATTGTAGTGGAGCTGGAAAATCCTTATCACCTAGTAATATAATGATGCAGTGGACACATTTTGTTGACATGGTATAAACAAACTTACTACACTGACAGCTGTATAAAAATATATACACAATTAAGTATGTCTATACACCTCATAATAAATGTCTCTTTTACTGATTGTTATGGTAATCTTCACTGCCAACTTGATAGACTTAGAACCTCCTAGGAGATGTGAGGTGGGAAGACTCACCTTGACTATGGGTGGCATCGTCCCATGGGCTGGAGTTCTGGACTGAATAAAAGGGAGGAAGTGAGCTAACACCATTTGTCTCTTTCTGCTTCCTGGGTGCAGATGCAATGTGATCATCTTTCTCACGCTCCTGCACAATACCTCTCCTGCTGCCATCAAACTGTATCCCCTTAAACTGAGTTAAATTGATCTTATCAGGTGTTTAGTCACCACAATGAGAAAAATAACCGATATGCTAGTTTATGTATTACACAATATTTTTACACATATCTTCTACTTCTAAAATAAAAAAAGTTCACTGTAAATAATATACAACAGCCTCATACAACTCTTGATCTCTTGATTGCAAGAGGCCATGTGGGGTGAACTGTACTGTTATGTTTGTATTAATCACTCCATGATGGGTGCACAATGATGAAATCACCTATGGACAAAATTTCTCAGAATATGTCCCTGTCCATAGACAATACCTGGATATAATGCTTTGTTGAAAGAGTCGTTCTGCATATGTAGGAAGTTTAGCAGCAACCCTAGATGCCATTTGTGCTTACTGCCCCCCACCAGTTGTTTAAAATAATGTCTCTAGACATTGCCACATATTCTCTGGGGATGAAAATGTTCCCCAGTTGAAACCCAATGATACATCTACACTTGGGTTTTCCCTAAAGATTAGATGCTATCTCGCATAGCATCCAGCACAGTGTGTGCTCTATCAATGCTAGTCCATTTAATATTTTAAGTAGAGTGTGAAAGTTTCCCTTCCATGCTCACCACCATGGGGTGGAGTGTCACAGGCCCTAGAGAAGAACTCTAGAGGAGGTATGCAAGTCCAGTGATATCTCTAGAAGCTCGCTGGTCTCAGGATGAAAACCAGGAGACATCTTCTGGATGCTCATGTGTATTTGGAACTGTGTGATGGGGAAAAGGGGTTGTAGCTTGCTATGATCTGAAATTCTGTTATAGCTATTTCACTTTTTGAGGTGATATGTACTGAACCTAGAATCTAGTACATGCTAAGCAAGTGCTCTACCACTAAGCTGTGTTCTCAGCCTCCTCTTTTTGATTTTTATTTTTGAGAGAAGGTCTTGATAAGTTGCTCAGGTTGGTCTCAAACTCACTTTGTAGCCTAGGCAAGGCCTTGAACTTGGGATCCTCTTAATCCAGTCTCCTAGGTAGCTGAGATTACAGTCATATCATTCAACACACTCCTGTGTCAAAACCTAATCATCAATGGAATGAAGACCTTTGGGAAGTGGTTAGTCCATAAGGGCAGAGTGGCTAGGTCATAAAAACGGGCCCCAGAAAGCTCCCTTATCTTCCCAACCACATGGAGACCCTACAAGAAGGCACACTCCTTGAAGCAGAAATTGGACCCTCATCAAACACTGAATCTGCTGGAACTTGATCTTCAAATTCTCAGTTTTCAAAAATGGGTGAAACAAATACCACTGGGTCTAGGATAATTTTTTTTACAGCAGCCAAAACAGGCTAAGATACTGCTGGAGGCCAGAGACTGAAGCAACTTAGGAGTCATTTCCAAGTGAACAATCTGCTTCTGTTTCAATTCTCTCTACCCCTAGCTGCTCTGGGGAGGCATATGGCCCATGCTGATGAGACACGGGGGGGACAGTGTGGAGAAGATACTGAGAGTCTGTCGGTGTGGCAGAGGCACAGGTAGGAAAGCACTGAGTTCTGCAGGCTGCAGCCCCAGGCCACGAAGGAGAAGCTGCCTGCTCTGCGTGCCCACTGCACATCTGGCCTGAGCAGCTGCACCATCCTGCCTGCTCAGAGCCAGGCCTCTGCATATGCACAGGGCAGCTGAGGAGAGAGAATCCTCTGGAGGTTGCACTTCCTTCTGAACAAAGTAGAATCAGCATGAACTTTCTGAGTCAGTACAGTAATTGGCTTCCATGAGAGACAAACCCAATAGAAATACTATCATTCCTGGATATCCCAGGGACATGCTCCAGGAACCCCTCAAAATCTAAAATCTGCAGGTGCTCAAATCTTTCTGCCTCTAATTCCTCTCCTCCCTTTTTCTCTCTCCCTCCCTCCCTCCCTCCCTCCCTCTTCCCCCTCCTTTCTTTTTAAGGAAAGACTTCTACCACTTGGCTATATCCTTAGACCTTGGGTTTTTCTTTAATATCTTATTTATTTTTATTTTATGCGTATAAGTGTATTGCCTGCATGTATGTGAGTGCATCTGTGTCATGCAATGTCTCGGAGGTCAGACGAGAGCTTCGGATTCCCCTGGAACTGGAGTTAAGGATGGTTTATAGCTGCTATGTGGGTGCTGGGAATTGAACCCAGGTCCTCTGCAAGAGCAGTCAGTGCTCTTAACCATTAAGCCATCTCTCCAGCCCCAGACCTTGGTTTTTTGAGAAAGGGTCTTGCTATGTAGTCCAGGCTAGCCGTGAACTCACAATCCTCCTGCCTCAGCCTCTCAAGTGTTGGGATTATGGATATATGCCACCATCCCAAACTTTAAGCCCAGTCTATAAAGTAGTAGCAAAACCTCCCCTGTATTTTAAACCATTCCTGGATTAATTGTAATACCTAACAATGCTGTGTAAATAGTTGTTATACTATATTGCCTAGGAAATAGTAATTTTATTTAAAGTCTGTACATGCTCAGTACAGGCACACCTTTTTTCCCAAATATTTTTGAGCCAAGGTTGGTAAAATCCACAAATGCAAAAGCTACAGATGAACTGAACAGGGAATCTGAGTGATCCAAGCTATGGATGTGCCAGCCTGTTTCCTTTCTCCTGCCCTCCCTCCCTCCCTCCTTCCTTCCTTCCTTCCTTCCTTCCTTCCTTCCTTCCTTCCTTCCTTCCTTCCTTCCTTCCTTCCTTTCCTTCCTCTTTCTCTCTCTCTCCCTGACCCCTTCCTTCCTCCCTCCCTCCCTCTCTCCCCTTTCTTTCATATGTACATGTGTGTATGTTTCTGTAGGGGGTGTGCATGCACTTATGTGTACAGGGGTGCATCAAGGCAGAGGTCAACCTCGGGTGTTGTTCCTCTGGTGCTGTCCACCTTGGGTTTTTATTTGTTGTTTTATATATATATATATATTATATATTTTTAAATTTTATGTGTATGAGTGTATTGCCTGCATGTATGTGAGTACACCCGTGTTGTGCAATGCCGTGGAGGTCAGAAGAGGGCACTGAATTCCCCTGAAACTGGAGCCAAGGACGGTTTGTAGCTGCCATGTGGGTGCTGGGAATCAAACCCGGGTCCTCTGCAGGAGCATTTGGTGCTCTTAGCCACTGAGCCATCTCTCCAGCCCTATTTGTTGTTTTTAAGACACAGTGGTTCTCTGGAACTCACCAATTAGGCTAGGCTGGATGATCAGTGCATCTCAGGTTGTCTGGCGTGGCAGCAAGTGCCTTCACCTGCTGAGCCATCTTGTCTACTTCCCTACCTTTTCTAAACATGAGTATTGGTGATCCAGTTCAGGTTCTTATATTTGCACGGCAAGCCCTTTACCCACCGAGCACCTCCCTAGCCCCTTGTGACACATGTGTGGGCATGTACCACACATGTACCACAGCACACCTATGGAGGTCAGAAGACAACTTTATGGAGTTAGTGCTCTCCTTCCATATTTATATGGGTTCCAGGGATTGAACTCAAGTCATCAGGCTTCATGGTAAGTACTTTTTATCCACTGAGCCATCTTACCGGCCTCCATTTCTCTTTCTTGATGGAGGAACAGCAATGCCAATGATCAGGCATCCAGGCTTGTCAAACTGTACTGCTCTATGGTCTTGACTGAGTCCTGCTCTTTGGGGCTCCCTTTATCATCCCCTCTCAGGCAGCCTGGCAACAGATCCCTCCAGTGCAGACACTGGGAGTTTCTATAGAGCTCAGTGACCCAACCCTCTCTGAGGAGAGAGGAAGGGCTGTTGGTGAGCATATGCCTACTCCCAAGTAGTCTCCCACTGAGGGTGCAAGGCCAGGCCAAAGTCACTTGAAAGAGAGTCAGTGGATGAAAGGGCTGAACTGATAGGATGAACACAGACCAAGGCCAAGCAAGGCCAGCCATCTCTGGGAGGCAGAGCTTGGTGGTCCTTCTGAAGATGGATAAGGGCAGTGTGTGAAAGGAGCTAGGACCCCTGACAGCTGAGAGAGAGGGTCCAGCAGAGAAGCTCAAGGGGAAATAATTTATTGCTTTGGTATTAATTATGGGATAAACTGAGAAAATGTAGAAGACATACATTTTTTTTTTTAATTAAAATGGAGAACTGAAAACCAAGAGCTCCAAAGGTATTTCTTCAGGCATGCTTGTGTGTCACATACTGACCTGTGGATCTGACCTGGTTGTATTCAGGGCTCTCTTCCGTGTGTGCTCACATCCTCCTCTCTCCTCCTACCTCGGAGTTGGTATCCTCTAGTGCTCAGTGTGTGGTGATAGGCTCCATGGCCTGCTTGCTCCCCTGCCTCCAACCATTCTTCACAAAGGTCATCCCAAGGTTCAGTGACGAATCATCTGATAACCTTCCCCCCTGCTCCAAAAGCTTATCTCATCAAGACCCAACTTACTTCCCATAGTGTTAGAAAATGTCTCCATGAAATCATGAATCAATAAGCTCTGTTTGGTTTTCATTTTGAAATAGGGTCTCAATACATGTCCCAAACTGGCCTCAAACTATTAATCCTCCTTCCACAACCTCCCGAGTGCTGGGATTACAGGTGTGAGCTACAATGCCTGGCTTTTAAAGCTTTGTGTGAGAGCTATCTTATCACTTACTTCCTCATGGGAAGACACTGTTGGCCAAGCCTCTGAATGCTCTGAATCCCTTTCTTTATCTCCGAAAATGACATGAAGACCTTACTGGTGATCCCATAAGCATACAGTGAAGCTCAAGGACACAATAAATGTCAAAGGGCTTTCCACACGCTAAAGAACAGGACCGGGATATAAGTTCATTCATGTCCTTGGAACCTCCCTCAAGGTCCATTCAAGACAGTCCTCACATTATTTCCCTTCAGAGGGATGCTTCCTCCATTCAGTCAGGTAAATCCTGCCCCCTACTTCATGCTTTCCTACACCACCACCAAATACATCTCAATAAAGAGCAAAGTTGGAAGGTACAGGTTATCAGACATCAAGACTTCCGAAGTAACAGTCATCAAGAGCTGGGTGTGGTGGTGCACTCCTATAATCCCAATACTTGGGAGGCGGAGGCAGGAGGATCAAGAGTTAGGGTCATCTTCAAATGCATAGTGAATTGAGGTTAGCCTGGGGTACATGAGACCTAGTCTCAAACAACCACTACCACAACAAACCACACACAAAAAGACAATGTGCTTTGAAATAAAGTTAGATAGACTGACCAATGGGACAGAATAGAATCAGAAACAGAACTACACATATATGGTCACCTGATTATCTATGAGAGGTGACACTGAAGAGTGGGATCATAAGTGCTGCTGAGTCAGCTAGCATTCTTTTGGAAAGATATCCCCCCATCATCATCATCATCGTTGGTTTGGGTTTTTATGAGACAGGGTCTCATGTAGCAGAAGCTGACCTCAAACCCTCTCTGCAGTTGAGATGGGGTCAACTGATCTTGAACTCCAGATTTTCTGCCTCCAACTTCGGAGAGCTGAGATTACAGGTGTAATCTCATGGCTATGAAATGCATTTTATTTTCCTTTTTATGTGTATGAGTGTTGTGCCTGGATGTGTGTAAGTGGATCCGTGTCATGCAGTGCCCTCGGAGGACAAAAGAGGGAACTGGATCCCCTGGAAGTGGAGTTATGGATAGTTGATAGTCACCATGTAGGTGCTGGGATTCAAATCTGGGTCTTCTGCAAAAAACAGCCAGTGCTTTAAACCGCTGAGCCATTTCTCCAGCCCTGAAATGCATTTAAAAAAAAAAAAAAAAAAAAAAAAAAAAAAAGTTGCCAGGTAGCCCAGGCAGGCCTCAAAATCACCGTGTAGCCAACGGTGACTTTGAACTTCTGATCCTCCTGCCTCTACTTGCCAAAGCATCAAGTCAGGGGACCAGGTTTCCTGTGAGCTTGCCTTGAGCCTCCTGGGCACTTGGCATTAGACAAGGCATGATGTATGCAGGGTGTGAACTGCATCCCACTTCAGAAAAGCACTGTTATCACTTCAAATAACAGCTGTAGGAAAGGCAGCCTGGGCTTTACACCTGACCAGTGGCTATGCTGCTCTTAAACACAGGCTGTGGTCAATAAGAGTGGTGACAGTCAAACACAATCTTATTGACCACAGCCTATGTGCATCAGGGTCTAACTGCTTAGCACAGACTCCCCCCACCCCCATAGTCTGTTGATCTGCTCTGTCCCTTGCCCTTTCCCAGTAGGGTCCCTGTACCTGCAGACCCTACTTGGACTCTGCCTCAGGCCTCTACCCTCTTCTACTTTCCCTCTGACCTCCCGCTCCACTCAGGGCCAGTTGTCATCCTTTGTAACACCCTTTTCTCTCTTTGTTGCTACATCTCCGAGCTTCCTTTCCTGTCCGTAAATTGGAGCAGAGTAGTACCTCCCTCTTGGGTAGGGCTTTGGAAATATTGATGGAAATCTCTTTTTGTAAAGGAACCAGAGTATAATTAAAAGCTCAATTGATGGCAATTTTTTTAACATATGGGTTGGTGACTTGGGACATTAGCAGGACTGCTGAGAATCACATTCTTGGTATATTTTTCTCTATCCTCACAGGTTCACAGGGCTCTGGACTCTTTTTCTTATCTTTTTGTGATCAAACAAGCTGAGAACATTTCCATTTGGAGTCTTTAGAGACTAAAAAAAATATCAGTATCAGAAATACATTAGTATAAAAGATTAGGAGGCATTGTTTGGAGGAATTGCTGGGAAAGCGCTTGGAAATCACTGATCTAGCAAATAGATTATAAACTCCCTGAGGACAGGCTTCCTGTAAGGTTCACTGTGGCATCCCTAGGACCAGACCCAAAGAGCTTACCAGGAAAGGAACAGCCAGAAGCCTCAGGCAGGCATATGGGAGGGAGTAGTTCTAGCCCCTCCCTGGGTGACACAGAGGGTCAGCCCAGAGGGTTGGGGCTGAAGCCATGCTCTAGCTCTATTTTCTTCTGCTTTTTTTTTTTTTTTTTTTTTTTTTTTCTTTGAGACAGGGTCTCCCTGTAGCCCCAGCTCTCAGCCAGGTAACAGCTACCCAACCCCAGGTGTGGATGAGATCAGACTCAGCCATCTTCCCCAGAGGCACTTCTGTTGGGTTCCACCCTAATGTCTTGGCTATAGGTGCTACCCCCTTCTTTCCTGGCCTCCATGGCACAGCCCAATTGTGCTTTAGCCTAGAGGAAGCCTAAACCAAGGCACCTGGGTGCTGGCCTTTTCTCCTAGGCCCCGGGGCTGTGGGGTGGAATCCAAGGTCCACTCACCTCTAATACCCTACCACAGACTATATCCCTAGCTGTGTGTGTGTGGGGGGGGGGTATGTATGTGCATGTATAGAGGCCAGATAGCAATAGCAGATGTCTTCTACAATCATTCTCCACCTTGATTTTTGAGACAGGGTCTCACTAAACCTGGAATTCATCATTTTGGCAAAGATCAGTTGATTAGTTAAGCTTCGGGGATCCTCTTGCCTCCACATTGGGATTCAGTATTTATTGGTTTTTATGTAAGTACTAGGGATTCAAACTCAGGTTTTCATGCTTGTATCACAAGTACTTTACTAAGTCATCTCACTTCATCCTTTGTGTGTGTGTGTGTGTGTGCGCGCGCGCGCGTGTGTGTTTTATTTTGAGACAGGATCTCCCTAAGTTTCCTGGGCAAGCGTTGAATTTGTGATCCTTCTGTTTCAATCTCACAAATAGTTGGGATAACAGGCCTGTGCCACCACTGGGCGTGGCTCATGATGCTGGGTCTTACACTGGGTCTGGTACATGTGGCGGTCTTCTGGCAAGAGAAACCTGTAGTTAGAGAAACTTATCATCTTCAAGAGGTTCCTTACAGTCACTCAAGGCTGAAATGGATTTGTGTCCAAAGTCTCAGGTTCCAAAGGACCCTCACAATAAGAAGCTGGCCAGGCAAAACAGGTGGCTGGTCAAAGGAAGGCTCCCTTTACTCTGTCGCTACAGAATCCTGGCCCAGCTTCCTGGGAATCACAGGTCTGGGCAAGACCCAGGGACCGGCACTGCAATTAAATCAGACCCACAATTGGCAGCTTCCAGAAGATCCTTGACCGCCCCCCGGGTCCCTCGCCCCTGAGCAGGCAGTGGCACAGTGCTGAGGAAAAGCAAGAGAGGGGAAGGACAGTGGCTTGCTGCCATCTCCTCATGTTTCCTGTCCTGGGATGCACCTTCCCCAGGCCCTTTTGGGTGGAGACAGCTCAAGCTGAGACCTCAAGGTAGCACCATTATTTTGACTTCTGGCAAGCTTCTCACAAAGCATTCCATGTCAAGGAGAGTGAGGGCCTGTTCCAGGCTTCCTTGTGCTTCTTTAACAAGTTTCTCACCTCTCCTCAGCTTGGGAATCTCTGAAGCAAGGTCAAGTGGGAGTTTAATAGCCATCCCTGGGACTGTGCAGAGGGTAGCCCTTTGAACTCAGGCCCACTGGTGGGTGGTTCTCACCCCTGCATAATTCATAATTTAAGCGGGAGGGCTTGAGAATGCCTGGAGGGCAGTGCCTGGTTTCTTCAGGTTGCTGAGCAGTTTAAGAAATCGTTTCCTCACACCTAGGCCTGGAATCAGATGCTCCGCCAATAAACCCACAGAAACAGCCAGGGCATCCCTCTCCTCTACTTCCCACCAGCTAAGGAAGCCAGGTGTGGGCAGACACACTGCCCTCTCCCAGGCAGACAGGAACATATTATGCTGGAGCAATTTGTGTTCTTTAACAATGCAGGTTTAACTCCAGATCCTCAAATTCAACACTGTAATAGTCGTATGCCTCCAAGGAAGTCACCTTAATTCAATGAGCCATACCATTAACAGGAAAAAGTTTCCTCCACTGGCAGTATTGGGGGAGACAAAGGAAAAGGAAACCGACACAGAACCCTCTGGGAAGGTCCATTAAACTCCAGCCTACTTGTTTCCTGTGGGAGCATTTGAATGTCTTCTTGGTAGGGAAATGTGTCCCCCATAGCAGCATCTTCTCCTAGGCCCACGCAGGCCACCCACCTTGTTTAACGACATCTAGGCAGAAGATTTCTTCTCTCATCTTCCCATGCAGGATTCAACTCTACCATGCCTCAGCATTCTCCTGTGTGAGACCCAGCCAGACCTGGGGCACTCTCACATCTGGGCAACCCCCATAAACAGAATACACAGAGAAGTTTCCTTTTGCGTGTTTTCCTTTCTCCCCGTTTCCTGTCCTCAGGTGCCACATAATCCAGAAAGTTGAGCAGCTGGAAAAGACATTGGCTTTGAAGCAAGAGGCAGGAGGAGGAAGGAAGAGGAGGAGAATAAACCCCTTTCCAGTGGCTGGGATGGGGGGGTGAGGGGGGAGCTTCCTAACTTGGGTCTGCCTACACCCTGCTGGAGATAGGGTCTAGGGTTCTTCCTGGGGTGCAAGGAAGCCCAGTTGACGTGCATGGTCCCCAATCCCCTCTCCCTCTCCCCTCCTGGGCATTCTGCACCAGCCATTCTGAGCTCTCAGTATTGGGTTCCGACTTCAAGACAGTGAGGCCAGCTCATCTGTCCAACATCATTTCACAGGCAAGTCAAATGGACAACAGCGATGGAGAACAGGAGGACAAAGGTGGAAAAGGTTCCTTCGAATACCGTTATCACTGAGTCCCTTCACTGGACTGATAAGAAAATCAATGCCACTGGCTTCACAGCCTGACCCTAAAGTTGTCCCTCCCTGACCCTCAGGAAGACCTCATGATCCTCCGTCCCAGGGAACTCAGCTTCAGGCATTTTTCTTCCCTTGAACTAATGGGATGGAGGAGAAGACTGACAAATTGAGCTACCACAGTTCCACATGGTTTTGTTTAAACGGGCTCCTATGATTCCCAGAGCAATTCTATATGAGACAATGCATTCTACAGATGCACAAATGAGGCAAGTGGCTTGTTCATTAGCACACGACAAGAGGAACTCAGGGAGTCAGGATCTCCTGGAATCCCCTGGCTCTGAGACCAGAGGTCCACAATTAGCAGTGGGCCTGAAGTGGAACACTGGCCTGAACTCTGCCACCAACCAATCAGCTGTGGGAATCTGAGTAAATACTTCCCATTCTCCAGGCCTCTATCTTCATTTGGTTGTTTTGTTTAAGCTTTTGAGTGTATGTATGTGTGTACATCCATGTGGGTGCACATATGGGTGCAGATGTATGGGTTCATGGCGTGTTTGTGGAGGTCAGGACAACCTTGTGTATGTGTGTGTAGTGGTCAGAGGACAACATCTTGGAGTTGGTTCTTTCCTTTCACCTTTATGTGGGTTGTGGGGATCAAAGTTGAGCTGCCAGGCTTGCACAGCAAACGCCTCTGCACACCGAGCCAGCTCTCTAGCCCCACTTCCACCTTTGGCACAGGATCTCTCATTGCCCTGGAACTTTGCCACACAGGCCATGTGACCTTCCATGGATTCATGTTTCTGCCTTCCCCCTATGGTACTGGGGCTCTGTGGATTCGAACTCAGGTCCTCCAACTTGCAAGGCAACCACTTTACTGACTGAGCCATCATCTCTAGCACTTTTTAAAAATGCAACCCTTGGTGATTTCCTGCAAATCTAAAGCAGAAAGGTATCACCCATGTATCCTGTTATATAAATAAATACAGGGTCCAGCACCTTGACCTTGGATTAGGAACTTCCCCCTCCTTGAAGTCTCAGCTACTCCCAAATAGTTCTAGGCTATAGGGGCTCTCTAGGAACACATGCTATCAACCAGGAGATAGGACATAGGGTAGAAAAGTATTCCAATGAGCAATATTATTTCTAGAAAGCAGACTCACATCCTACAAATCTAGTCTATACTCCACAGCTAGATTAGCTGCCTCCAGCCAAGGTCTGCTTATGGCTTCTCCTCCACCTCCCAAACAACATTCACACGTCCCAGCTGGAAGCACACAAGTCCTTCTCCATCCAGCTCCAACAGGTGTTTCAAGGTTTGCCCCACAGCCTGCCATCCTGCACCTTGTCTCCTCTCCACTTCATCTCCGTGAAAACCATACCATTCTCAGGCTTTTCTCAAGCTCTGTGCACTCCAGGAAAACACTTTATAAGGATTTTTTTTTTGGTCTTTTTGAAACAGGGTCTCCCTGAAGCTCCAGCTGGCCTGGAACTCACTGTGTAGACCAGGCTGGCCTTGAACTGACAAAGATCCGCCTGCCTCTGCTTTCCAAGTGCTGGGTCTACATGCGTGCACCACTGCGCCCAGCCTCACAATGCTTTTTATTTTTTTAAAGGTACTTGTCAGCGGCTAGGGATGTAGCTCACTTGGTAGATTGCTTGCCTCATGTTCAGGACATTTGAGTCCGAGCATCAAGTAAAACCAGGCACACATCTATAATCCCAACACTTGGGAGGTAGAGGCAGGAGGATCAGAAGTTCAAAGTCATTCTCAGTCATTCTCTAGGGCAGCCTAGGCTAGAGACTGTCTCAAAACAAATGAAAAAAAAACCCCAAATGTATTGATCTCACCCCCAGCACCAGACCAGTGACTTCTTATGGCAGGTGGAAGCTGCAAGCCTAACTCTCCTAATCTGGTAGATGAGAAATTACAGGCCCAAGAAAAGCCATGTGTGGTGCCCACACCTGCCTGTCAGTCACAGGCTGCTGAGCCTTTGAGCAGAAGCAGCTGCAGGTCTGGCCAGGGGAGGAGCCCAAGGCAGCTGGAGACGCCTTCCAGAGCCTCCTTCAACATCTTTACTGTGCAGGTGGAGGTGGGGGCAGCTCTGCCTGCTTTCCCCACCTGCCTGCAGTGTGGTTTATCTGCTGGCGCCACTGAGGCGTTGGGGCTGGGGGAATATGATCAGTAAGGAGTGCGGATTGTCTCAAGATGTGAGCCTGGTCCAATCTACCCTCCCTCCTCCCTGTGCACTGCCTGAATGCCCTTCCACCTTCCATGGGGGAGCTGGAGCTGAACATCTGAAGGTCGTGGTATAGGGAGCTGCCTTGAGTGTCCAACTATTCCTCTGAAACAGTGCTCCCCATGACCTCACTGCTCAGGGGTAGCGTGGACCCAGCTCAGGCATCCTGCAGACAGGAGGGATGGGGCTGCCTCTTAGGTCAAGGGCAGCCTTGGGGCTCATTGCCTCTGCCCCTTGACAGTTTCTAGCGTCCCCGCCTCCCTGGCTGTGTGTGAGGTTTTCTTATTATCTTCCTCAAGCAGAGGGCAGGAATGAAGGACTCTGGGTTGGGGGAGCTCAGGTTAGTGCTGTGTGCTTCTTTCAAACTCTCCCCAGATGAGCACACCCATGTCATCAGAGACTTAGAGAACTCTTGTCTAGGTCACTCTGCCCTGCCTAATGGAGTCCCAGCTGAGAACTCACTGTGGTCTCTACAACCACACCCCACCCCCCTGCAAATCCCAGCAGGAGTGCCAGATGTGTCCTGAAGGGAACCCCCTGACTTGGGGGAGACCACAGGAAGCCTTCTGAACCAGGGCTGCCAGGTCTCTTGAGTTTCTTCTTCCCAAGACTGTCTATTCTGTGTTTAACCCCTTCTCTCCAGGAAGCTTCCTTATTGAGAGGGTAGGCCAAGCCCTGGACAATCCCTAGCTATCCCTTTTCTCTTGCCTGACTGTGGCTTATTCAGTACAGGAAAATCGGAAGGGCTACCATAAGCCTCACTACCATCAGTCTCAGCCATTAGGCTGAGTCCAGACCCTGCCCAGGGCCTGGTGCTATACACTGGAGGCATGGCACACTTCCTCTTTTTAAGGTGCTTATAATCTCAGCTGGGAGGAAAGATAGAGCTGAAAAGCTAAGTCCCAACACATAGGGACAAATGCTCAACAGGAGCGACAAGTACATAATGTTGAATTCAAGGAACAGAGAGCTATGAAGGGCAGGACTTTCTCTCTCTGACCCACGTTCTTCCTTCCAGACCAGGATGGGAAGCCCCTCAGATGTACATAGATCCCTGTGTTATCTCCCCTTCATGTGACACAGTCCTACCACCCAGTGTCACTGGGGTCCCCAGGAACAGGGGCTGGCAAACCCCAAGCTTACTTTCCCTGCCCTATTTCGCTTCCTCTTACCTCCTTCCCTCGCTCCCCTCTCTTTGCACGTCTATACTCAATTCTGTCTTTACAGCAGGAATATAATGTTCGGCTGCTTCACACCCACTCTGAATGCTGCCAGCAAATAATGACTAAGGTAGTGGGTGGAAGTACAGCAAGTTGAGACCAATTTAGCAGTCCAGGGTGCCAGGAGGAGGGTGATTTAGCAGCAAATGGCTTTGCAATAGCAAGGGAATGAAGCTGCCCCCAAAGCCATCAGGCCACTGAGCCAAGCACACAGCCCTGCCCTGAGTGCCTGGGTCACGGGTTTCAACAGTTACCTGGGCATCTATGCAGTGAGATGGATGCACACACAGGGTTCCAGAGCAAAGGCCACCTACCCCCCACCCGTGGTCTCAATTCCACTTGAGGGACTCCTTTCTTCTTGTATGCCCTTCATGCTGGGAGTTTCAACTGCATTGATCCCCCCACCCCCAGGATCTGCAGCTGTGAAGGGCTCATAACCACCCAAAGCATGCTCTGGGCATGGTAGAAATCGAGGTTCTGAGGTGTCAGAGTAAGCTGCCTGAGCACACCCCAGATCCTCCCACAGAGAGACCAGCTCACAGCTCAGGAAGACAGGGGTATGGATCTTTAGGTTTTGAGACCTTGAGAGTCTCTAAAGGTTTGTGTAGCACGATGTGCTTGTGAGTGTGTGCATGGGTATCACAGGAGAGCACATTTCAGAGAGAGAGAGGTGATGACGGAGTAAGTGAATTGTAGTGTCTGTGAGTGAATGTGTGTGTAGACGTGTGTGTACACCCTGCCTGGAGGGCCACCATCTCCTCCCACAGTGACAAGTGACACAGAAGCAAAGCTACTGGTAGTCTGCAGAGGGCAGCCTTTGTTCCAGGTGGTGGTTCCAACCACATCACATCTGCTCAGGCGTCAATTTGGTCTGTCACTTAGTGAGAAAAATCACCCTTCTGTTGGGTAATGATTAGGAAAATTACCTCCAGCATTAGCTAGCACACACACCCCTTTTTGTTTGTACTGTTTCCTTCCACTCTTCCCACGACACGCCATCCTCCACCGGGGGAAGTTTTCATGTGTGATAACCCGAGGAGTGTGGCTTCTACATGGTATGGTGTGCTGGTACCCAGCAAAGAGGATGCTGTCCTGTTTCATTCTAGAACTTAACGGCTATGTTCAAGGTGAAATAAGTTACAGACTAAGCTTGCAATTTCAGTGAAATACCATTAGTTCAGTTTCTTTGGAGGGAACTTGTGCTCTAATTTCAATGTGGCATGTACTAATAAACTTCATGTACTAATTATAAAGAACTAACTAACATACTATAATCCTCCTTTAAAGCAAACCCGAAATAGATAATCCACTGCCTTAGCTTCTTCCTGGCTTGAATTGAGCTTAACACTTTATAACATATGTTTTATATATATATATATAGTGCTTAGGAAGAAGGGAAGCACAAGAACTGAAGCAAAATTTGAGGCTTTTATCATTGTTGACTTACAATAATTATGAGAGTAGATAAGCCCTTGAGATTTAAAAAATTATTTATTTATTTATTTATTTAATTTTGTGTCTGTATGTGTATGTGTATAGCACTCATGTAGCTGTCAGAGGACACCTCGTAGGAGGTGGAACCCAGGAATCAAACTTCGGTTATCAGGCTTGGGAGAAAGTGCTTTTACCCACTGAGTCATCTTGCCAGCTCTGAATTCTAAAAACATCTTTCTTCATTTATTGGATACTTGTCAACAATTTAGGGCTCCTAAGTTTGTTTAATTAATAAGGTCCAGGGCTAAGAGCATAGTTCAGGGGTAAACACATTCTTAGCACATGCAAGGATCTGAGTTCTCCTTCCAGCACCCTCCCCACCACCTCCACCCTAAGGAGAAGAAAATGAAGTCAATAAAACCCAATAGCCTTGTAATTATAGTACAACTGGGACCCAAGTTAGTTGGAGCCAAGGCTCAGCATTCCCCTAAAAGTACTGTGTGAGTTCCTTCACCTGAGAGGTTCGCTGTTTCCTGCCAAAAAGTAGAAGGAACAACACAGAGTGGTTGTGAGGTATCAATAATAATAACAATAAGCCAACCTTTAAAGCCTAAAGTACTATACAAACAAAAAGAGCTGTAAATCATTGTTTTGGAAAGCCTTGATCCACCCAAAAGCAAATGCAAGCCTGTGGTGGCACATGCCTATAATCCTAGCACTTGGGAGATGGATGCTGGAGGATCAGGATTTCAAGGTTATCTCTTACTACACAGACAGTTCAAGGCCGTCCTGGGTTTCATGAGATCCTGTCTCAAAACTAAACAAAAGCAAAAAGGAAGCTCAAGGAGGTTGGCTATAACCTGCTTAAAGATTCCTGGGGCAGTTGAACAGTTCTTGGTTGGCAAGTCCTCTCAACCTTATCGTTACCCTGGAACTATCTAGGGAGATGGCAGTCAGGACCCAGAGGAAGCCGGAGAATGGGAGATGCCAGATGGAAAGACCATCCTACAAAGATGGCTCTGCCAAAGGGCCTGGGAGCCCAGCACAGCCCAGCCAGGGACTGAGTTTAGCCACAGCCTCCTACCTAGTCGCACTGACGGGCGACAGATGAGCTACCTCCCACTTTCCACTCACCAGCTCTGTCTGGAGGGAGGCATCAGACTTCCCTGAGTGTTCTTGAAAGAAAAAGTTCCATCTCCTCTGCTCTCAGCTGGCATCTTGGAATTCTGACATTACCTGTTATTCTACCCACCCTCTTTATACCCTCTTTAGGGTCCTCTTCCAGGATGAGTTCCCAACCACCTCTGCCATCTCCAGCTCATCTCCATCTTGCTTGGCAACTGCTGTATTAAAGTTAGTGTGGTCCCATTTTCAATGTTGTCATCAATTCATAAGTACTGGTTCCTCTTCCCAATTATCAGTGCAAATTTTAGCCTCAGGGCATTATTTTACCTTTTAGAAAAATAACCACAAAATAACCACATATATTCTTTAGCCCTTCACATGGACAAGACTTTTAACAAAGTGAATGGGGGCTGGTAGCTCAGCTGGTAGAGCACTTACCTGCCATGAATGAAGTCCTGGGTTTGATCTCTAGCACCTAATCCAGGCATAGTGGCACATGCCTGTAAGCCCCTCACTAGCAGAGGAAAAATGTCTCAAAACAATTTTTAACTAAAAATTTAGTGAAATGCAGGTTTCCAAACTTGAGTAATGATCTTTGAAAGAAAAATTAAAATGATCATAGATGCCTGAGAGCACATGTTGCCCTCATAATGTGATACAAAGAGCACAGGAAGATAGCCGTGACCTCCCCATGTGACCTCCCCAAACAGGACAGCAGTTCATTCCCCAGAGCAGGCTGAGCGAGTCCAAAGTCCAACCTGGAACAAGAAGATTCACTCAAAGGCAAACTCAGAGAGCTAAGATGCAAGTGGCCTGAAGAGTCCCCAGCCAGTTGGTTACTTCTTTCTTGGCAAACACCCTCATGATTGCCTTGGAACTATCTGCCACTGAGGTTCTGAATCCACAACTCTAGACCCCAGGTCTAACTCAGGTCTAGTATCTTCCCCTTCTACAACTGCTCTTGTGGTTGATAAACCTGGAGATGAAGTGGGTGGGGTTAGGTCTCCCTAGGCTCTAGAACTGTTGGAGGCAGGGTCTGGGATGGAGCAGCCTTGTCTAGGCAGAGGCCTTATAACACAGCACAGGAAGGGACAGGCCATGCCAGCAAAGTGTGTCCATGCAGAATCCACCATCGCAAACAGGGCTCTTCTGCCAATGCTCCTTTTTCCATCACTTTGTTGAACAAGCACTTACTAAGGGCCTAAACCAAACAGCCAGACACTGTATCCTGAGCTAGGTAGGAATTCACTGCATAGGCTCTGCCTCTGGAACTTTGTAGTTCTTGGGGGAGCTAGTGTGTCAGTGTGGTAACAGCACCAAATGGCAGTAGTAACTGAGAAGAAGGTTCAGGATCTCGACTTAAGAAAAAGATAGGGGGAGGATGAGTACTTTCCTAGAGGAGCCAATCCTTAGGGTTAAAACAATGATGCAAAAGTTGGAGACTGTAGTTCAGTGGTAGAGTGTTTGGCTAGCATGCCCAAGGACGTGGGTTCTATTCTGAGCCGCACAAAAAATACTAAGCAACCAAACCATGGTACAAGTGGGGAGGCTACATTTGGGGAGAAATGGGAGTGGGCAGGGCAAGAGTATTTGACCCAGAAGAAGCGATGTGCTTGTGGTCAATAGTAGCAGGAGACCATCTACTGACATGAGTCCAAATCCTTTTTCTGGCTGACCAAAGTTACTTAACACTCCTCTGGTAGTCATGTATGCCCGGCAGGGCTACAGTGAGACTTGAAAGAGACAAAGAATTAAAAGTACTGGGCATCCTGTGTACTTAGCAGATGGGGTTAAGCGTTGTCACAATATGGTCCACACACTAGTTGACTCACAGCTACTTGGGTTCTTTATCATTCTCTCATTTATCATGGGTTTTTTGTTGTTGGATTTCTTTTTCCCTCTGAGACAATGTCTCCCTGTCACCCCAGCTGGCCTGGAATTTGCTATGTAGACTAGGCTGGTCTCAATCACAAGTGCCTCCCAAGCGCTGGGATTAAAGGTGTGTGATACCACACCTGGCACATCAATTTTTCTAAACGTTGTTGTTTCGTTACTGGTTTTTAAATTTTTGAGACAGAGTCTCAGGTAGCCCAGGCTGGCCTTGAACTTTTATCTTCCTCCCTCTACCTCCTGAGTGGTTTGATTACAGTCATGTGCCACCATATGTAGTCTTTAGATGGCATTGGGGATGGAACCCAGTACTTCCTGCATGCTAGGCAAGCACTCTTTTAACTAGCTGGAATCCTAACCTACCCTCCTCATCGCTGAACTTCACTGCAGGGCCCAGAGACTTGGCATTTTGTAGCATCCAATGAAAACTTGTGGAATGAATGTTAAATAAGCACAGAGGTATATAAATAAGTGTTCAGGATTAGAAGGCCATTTTTATCTGCTTAGAAAGCCCATCTACTTTTTCACTCATACATGCAAACATCTTGCTTCTCAAAACTGCATGGCAATCTTGGGCCCTTGCCCACATTCTCAGAGCATTGGCAATGCCTAGCCCATTCCACCAAGCACACCTCTTATATGGCAGCCCCTGCTATCATTTGAGGCAGACAGAGAGACAGAGCCACCTTCTTCAGTCATATAACTGCAGATTGAATTGCTAAAGCAGGTTTGCCTTGCCCAGTGCTCAAAGACTGCTTGAAATGTTAAAGAACCATCTTTTAAAAAAAATTTATTATTTTTATGTGTATGTGTGTATTGCTTGCATGTGTGTTAAGTGTACATGTGTCATGCAATGCTCACAGAGATCACAAGAGGGCGTCAAATTCCCCCAAAACTGGAGTTATGGATGGTTGTTAGCTGCCATGTGGGTGCTGGGAATCGAACCTGGGCCGTCTACAAGAGCAGCCAGTGCTCTTAATCACTGAGCCATCTCCCCGGCCCCTACTAAAGAACCATCTTGAGCAACAGCAAGGGTCTCTTCCTCCTTCTCACTTGCATAGAACCCCCTAGAAAGATACTACGGGCTTTCTTCTCACCTCCAGCAGGTGAATTCTCATTACTCACATCTACCCAGCTAAGACCTGCTTTTTGAACCTCGTGAATACCTGACTTGGCTCCCATTAGCTGTGTGACTTCAGGGAACACCTCTCCCTTTGGGGTGGGGGTGGGGGCTCCATGTCTTCAGTAGATCACATCTCATGCCTACCTGGTAGTTATACTTTGAGGACAAAGGAGATAACAAATGAGATAACGTCTATGATGCACAGAAAGTGGTCAGAAGAAAGGGCTGGATAAATACAAGGTGCAGGACCACACCTGATGAGGGTATATTCTCTGCCCACACTGTGTTCTTTGCCAACCTTGTGCACTCTTCCCCCTCCCCCCTGTAAATTCTAACTCTAATACCCACATGCATACACCCTTCAGACACCTCCTTTTTCCCCTCTGCCTGCAGAAAATGGTTTTTGAACTTGGAGGAAGCTCAGGTTACAAACCCTCAAATGCCCCTACCAGCAGCCTCCTCTCCAGGGTCTGGGTGCTGGAAAGGACTGCAAGCAGGAGCTTATCTCTCTGTGGCTGGACTCTGAGGCTCTATCTAATAGCAGCCACAGAGAGGACTCTTAGGTGGAGCAGCCCGGGTGAGGGCTGTTCAGAACTCAGTGCCTCCTCATCAGTTGGCCAGCAACTAACTCAAAAACCAGAACAGAAGGGCTGACCGCACAATGCATAGGTTTTTGAATCCCTAAGCATCCCTTGCGCATGGGAAATTGAGGACTCTGCAGCGTTTTCTCAGGCCTGACAACCCGTGGGCGAGCAGAGCACTCACATGCTCCACAGTTCAATCTCTTCCACTTGCAGCCAGAAAGAGAAACATCACCTGGCCCTCGGTGTTGTGGGTGCCTGTTGCTACTGAGGTAAGCCTGAAGCAGGATTGACTGGAGAGGGAAAGGGGACCTGACCCCCTGTGGTGAGAGAGGAAAAGGACTGAACAGGGTATGTGACGATTTGCCAGCCACTCTTCAGCTGCTCACACAGCAATGACCTGCTGACCTGCAGCTGCGGGTGGGGGGCACTTAGACACCCCAGTTAATCATCTTCCTTTCTGTGCTCCTCCGTCTTTGTGACTTCCTTTAGGGAGTCGTTCCAAGCCTCCAAGTGCATCTGTGTCATCTCTAAGAGAGCGGACACAACGCATCTTCAAAGTTCCAGCCTGCAAAGTTCACTGGCCAACCTTAAAATCCTCTTTCTGGGTCCTATCTCCTGCGGCCTCACTTCCTCGCCTTCCAATTCCTCACCTTCATCCTCATGTCACCTAACACATGTCTCCACATCAAATTCAGGATTGGGAGTAGAAAAACCCCGGTCTGCCAGAGACTTAGACAAAGACTAGACTGACTGATGGACGCACATCCTTTCCTACCGGCTGGGACCAGATCTGGAGCATCCGCGGTGGCAGAGGGGAAGACCCCCTGACAGAGACAAAGACACCTAGACAGACGCTGACACAGACAGACAAAGACCGACAGACGCGCGGACTCACCCCCGGAGTGGCACGCCGCTTTCCCTGCCGCGGAGCCCCGGGCACTGCCGGGGACACTGCGCGGGAGAGGAGCGGGACCTCGGGTCTGCCGCACCTTACCTGTTCCCCTGCGCCCCGGGGCTGGCTGCCGATGGCTGCAGGTTTGGATTTTCAGTGTTTCGAGTGGCGCCCTGTCTCTTTTTCTGCAGAGGTGCCGGGTCGGGCAGGTCCCGCGGAGGGCAACTCTGGCTCGCCGGAGCGGCAGACGGGCAGAGAAACTTTCGGCCCCGGCGCGGGTCCGCAGCCGCCCACCGCCTGCCCGCTCGCTCTCGGCGCGCTGGCCTCTGCGCCGGGTCCCCAGCCGCGGGCG
>NW_008330588.1:945065-962553 GCF_000622305.1 Nannospalax galili
CCGGTCCTGCTCTCTCCCTGGCCTTTGTTCCCGGCTGACAGCTGGGGCTGCTCCGACCTCCCCGATACTCCGCGCCCACGGACCGCGCGGCTCCCGCTGCCCAGTTTCTCCACTCCCGCGTCCACCAGACCCCACCCGGGGTCCCGCCTGCTCAGCTCGGCCTTTTTCCCTCTCCCAGCTTTCCCGTCTTGCACTGTCTCCTTCACCCCTTTTACACTACCTGCTTTCTTCGGATTTCCTTTACATTCCCTCTCCTGCTCTTTTTCTCTGAACTCCCCTCTTCTTTAGTGCCCCTACCTCTTACCAGTCTCTTATCCTCAGCACTCGTGCCCCACCCCCAACCTCAGCAAAAGGCTGAATTTCTTGGCTCAAGGATCAAACTATCAGCCTAGTGAGGGGCATTGCCTCATGGTGCGGCACTGACAGACAGACTGGAGCCTGGAGAGCCCGCGCTCCAACATTACAATTCAAAGTTTTCCAAGTCTGAAGTCGAGCCTGCTGACGCAAGCCAGCAACCCCAGATGTTACAGAAGCTGAAACAGGAGGATCACAAACTCAAGGCCTGGTTGGGAAACAAAATGAGTTCAAGGCCAGCCTAAGCAACTTGGGGAGCTCCTGTCTCAAAATGTAAAGTTAAAAGAAGAAGGAAAAAAGTAGCTTAGTAGTAGAGCCCGTGCCTAGCATACCCGAGGTCCTAAGTTCAATGCCCAGAACCACAAGACAATTGCACACTTTTCCATTGCCTGTCTGAGGGTGACCGAGATGAACATTCTGAAACCCAGGGAGTGTCAGCCCAACCCAGAAAGGGGTTTGTGGAAAGGGGAGATGAATGGAAATCAGCCTGGAGTCACACCTCAGATTACAAATAGAATAGGGGAAGACAGGCCAAAGGGAAACAAGCTGGCCCCCTTGAACCACTCCCCTGCCCCAAATCCTGTAGGAGACCCTTGATGCTGCTTCCTGGTCTTGATCCTGAAGACCCCTATCTTCAATTCTAGGCTTCCTGAATACAGGAAAGAGTTGTTTTTTGATTTTTATTTATTTTTTTTTAAAAAAAACAAAACCACAAACAAATAGAAAACCCAGTCTGTAATCCCAGTTCTTGGGAGGCTGAGGTAGAAGGACTGTTACCAGTTTCAATGCAAGCTGGGCTACATAATGAATTTAAGACCAGCCTGGGGTACATGGTGAAACTTTCTGAAAGCAAAACAAAATGTGGTTGACAAGATGGCTTAATAAATAAAAGTGCCAGCCACCAAGACTGACAACTTGAGTTTCATCCCTGGGACCCATATGGTGGAAGGAGAGAACTCTGGAGTTGTCCTCTGACCTCTGCACATGTGCTGTGGCACGCATGTGTGTCGTCCCCCTCCCCCAAATAAACTAATAGAACAACTTAAAAACAGACAAATAAAAAGGTAAAGATAAAAGTGTAGGTAGAGGCCGGGCGTTGGTGGAGCACACCTTTAATCCCAGCACTCAGGAGGCAGAGGCAGGCAGATCTCTGTGAGTTCACAGCCATTCTGGTCTACATAGTGAGTTCCAGGACAGCTGGAGCTACAGGAAGACCCTGTCTCAAAAAAAGGCCAAAAAAACAAAAGTGTAGGTAGACCCTACATCACTTGAGCCAGCGTGTGGCTTCCCTACCAGTCACTTTCTTCATTTGTAAAATGGGGTAAAAATCCCCAGAATCTAACCTCCAGGAGGGCAGGAACTTGTACTGTTTTGTTCATCACTGAGGACTTGGTCTAACACATAGGCAATACATTTCTGTTAAATGAATGGGTTCCTAGGTTACAGCCTTGCTGCCAGGATTGAATGGGAGCCCCTGCCTTGTAGAAAGAACATATGCACCAGCCCAGCATAGTGGCACATGCTGTAACCCCAGTACTCAAAATACTGAGATAGAAGGATCACTCTAACTCTAACTTCAAGCCCAGGCCAGCCAGGGCTACATAAAGTGATCCTGTCTCAAAAAGCCAAAACCAAAGATACCCAACTGCAAGTAATACCCAATTACAAGTAATGCTGCAATGTCTGTATGCACCCAGAAAGTCTTAGCCCTCTCTCACCATCACCTCCCTGTTCTCACTGTGTATCCTCCTGCCCTTGAGTCTGAGAAGGGCTAAGCCTTTCTCATATTCCTCTAACTCTACCTGTCAAAGTTCTAGACCTAGAATGCCACCCTCACCCACAACTTCTGCGATCACCAAACACAGACTGATGCCTCTATTGGCTAAAGACATGTGTCTCTGTGCTCCTCTCAAGAACACCCACTTATAGAGTCCCAGAAATGCTTGCTGAACAGGAGGCTACATACCAACACTTCTGGCACACAAGCATAACAGTAGACTCAGAAGGTCAGGGGTCAGGTGGACTTCAGACCTCAGTCAGACTTGGTTTTGTGTCTTCCAATGTGGCATTCTGTGGAACTAGCAAAGGAACCTGCAAGCCTTCTCCCAGGTCTGGCCCTATCACTGGTTATTGGTATGCTGTTGTACCACACAAGTCATGTCCTCGGCTAGACCTCATTCTCCTTTTCTGCCAAGTGGGTAGTTTGGATGAGACACTTTTTTTTGTATGAGATATGGTCTCAGTAATTAGCCCAGGTCCGCCTTGGACACCAGATCCTCCCTCCAAGTGCTAGGGTTACAAGTATGTATCTCTACTCTTCCTGCAGCCCTGACAGCTCTGTCAGAGATACTGTGGGTAGAAAGTTGGGCATTCCTCATTAGGCAGAATGTGGGCAGTGTGTTGGTGGTATATGGAGACTAGAACTGGATACACCCTAGGGAAGGGATACTTCAGAGATAAAGTGGGGTGCATTCAGAGTGGAGGAGGCAGACTGATGGGAGGAAACCTGTGATGGATAGAGTGGAATTCGTGTGTGGTGTGTGTGTATGTGTGTGTGCAAGTGTGCATGTATATATGCTTTCATATACAAACGTCTCAGAAATATAACTGGCTCCTTATTTGTTGGGTATGACACTGCAATCCTGGATGTTCCCACAAAGTGGCTCCTGCTTTTCCTCATTAAGTGAAGGCAGCACCCCTCACCTTGTCCTTTGCCTGAGTCAGATCTAGAAAGGTGGATCACAAAACCTGTGGTTGTAGCTATCTGTGGTGGTCCATATTGGCAGATAAATGCCCAAGAGGATGAGGCAGGAGGATTTGGAGTTCAAAGCCAACCTGGGATACAAAGCCTATGGTTTCAAAAGTCCTGCTGTCCTCCTTGTCTACCTATTCCCTGAGCTACAATCTTCTTGCTCTGGTTTGTCTCTCTTCATCTCTGGGACCTACAGTAGACCACAAAGGACCAGTGCCATGAACCATTTAAACCAGTAGCTTGTCTGGATGACAAACAACTTGTCCTGGTCAATGAACTTTCACATAACATAACTGAAATCGCTGATGGACTTCTGGTTTGTCTCTCCTATACGTTTCCTGTTCTAAGATTATATCCTTTTTATTGACATCAGCTTCCTAAAAGCCATCACACTGATGATACGCAACAAGCTCATACACACAAATATCCTTGAGTGAATGCTATGAGGGGTAGGATGAAGCATGCCGGATAGGATCTCAAAAAGGGTTTTGGAGTCAGATTCTGAGGACCCATATCTAGCCCCACAGCTTCAAAATTAAAGTCTTGTCATAACCTTTTTAAAAAATCTTTTTAAAAAAATTTTTATTATTTTATGTGTATGAGTATATTGCCTGCATGTGTATAAGTACACCCATGTCATGCAATGCCTGTGGGGTCGGAAGAGAGCATTGAATTCCCCTGGAACTAGAGTTTGGAGGCTTGTTAGCTACCATATGGGCACTGGGAATTGAACCCAGGTCTTCTGCAAGAGCAGTCAGTGCTCTTAACCACTGAGCCATCTCTCCAGCCCTTGCCAAACCCTTTTTAAGACTGAATTTTCCATCAGCAAAATGGGTCTAGTAATACTTGACCTATCTATCCTTCTGGCAATGGTGACACAGTGAAAAAAAATAAAATCAAAGATGGCATGAATATAAAATGTCACTTAGTTGTTTAACATTATCGTAAATATCAAACTAGGACTTTGTGTTGGGAGATAAGAAAGACTGACTATATTTAAGTAAGTCTGGTGACACCCCAAACGTTGAGGAGAGAATGTGAGAGGGCTACTGAGTGAAGGTCTAAGGGACCACAGTCTGCATCCACCAAGAAGGCTGGCATTCATGCAGATTAAGCTACATTCCTGGTCTTAGAGGCCAGGCATGTCCCCAGTGTGTCCTGCCTCCCTCTAGGGTAGAAGGGTTCCCTGAGTAGTCCTTGCTGTGTAACTCTCATAACCAGAATGCACTTTTCTTCCTCCTCCTCCTCCTCCTCCTCCTCCCCCTCCTCCTCCTTTTATTGCTGGGCTCCTCCTCCTCATTATTATTATTATTGTTATGATAACAATCAGTAGTAACTAATTAGTAGCAGTAGTAGTAGTAAGTAGTAGTAGTAGTAGTAGTAGTAGTAGTAGTAGTAGTAGTAGTAGTAAGCTCTCAGGTAGTCCACATTGACTTCAAACTAACTATGTAGAGGAGAATGATCCTGAGCTTCTAATCTTCCTGTGTCCATCTCCCAAGTGCTGGGATTTACAGGCATGAGGGGCCTGGCTTATGAGGTGCTGGATCACGGTTCACATAGTGCTAGGAATCCAACCAAGAATTCATGTTTCTCACCTGTAAGGTCCCAGGGCACCTCTTAACCTCTTATCTCTGCGTGACAGGAAACTTCTTTGACTTGGGGAACATAACCCTTTTCTGCCTTCTCTAGCTCTCCTGGAGATAAGAGAGATAGCATTCATAGTATTTCTTCTTTCCTAGAAAGTGCTGCTGGCTTCAAGGACTTGCTTATTGCCCTCCTCCTTATCATTAGCATCATCATGTAGAGCCTCATTCTAAGCATTTACCCTGAATTCAGGTCAGAAAGACCAGAGAAACTATAGAGGGAACCAACATGTTGTGTCCTAGGAGAAGTCACTGACATCAGAACTCCGATCTGAAAATGACTCCTCATCCTTCGACACTTAAGTGACCTTAGCAAATATGTTCACCGTTTTTGTTTCTGTGAAAGGAAAATGGTCAACAAACAAGAAAAAAATCAGTCTCCAAACCTGACTCTACATGAGTTGGATTCTTGGAGTCCACATGGTGGAAGGAGAGAATGAACTGTTAAAGTTGTTTTCTGACCTCTACTTGCCTGCTATGGCACACACACACACACACACACACACAGAGATTAGATAAATAATAAATAAATGTGATTTGGGGCTGGAGAGACAGCTCAGCAGTTAAGAACACTTGCTGCTCTTGCAGAGGACCCAGGTTTGGTTGCCAGCACCCATGTGACAGCTCTAACACCCTCTTCTGGTCTTCTCAGGTGCCAGGCACGCATGTGGTACACAAACATAAGTGCAGGCAAAACACTCATACATATACAATAAAAATAAGTATTTTTTTAAAAAGAAAGAAATAGATAACCATCTTCACTGGAGCAGAAACCCCAGGATTCAATAGCAGGTGTCCCATGCCTGTCTTGGAAACCTTGTAACCAATTTAGTTTCCCCCATGTACTTTGAACTGACCACAGGCAGGTTGCCTTCCCTGGAGCAGGGAACAGTGACTAGGCGAACTTGGCTAATGTAGTACCATGGCTTGAGTGGTACAAAGGCTTCCAATAGGAACAGGCCTTATCAGTGTATGTCACTTTGGTCCCTGTGACCAAAATTCCTGATATAGACAACTTAGGGAGGGAAGATTTCTTTTGGCTCACAAAATCATTTCACTCAAAGGTTTTAGGCTAGGATGGCAAAGAAGGTGTGGCAGAGCAGCTCATGGCAGCAGGAGCCGAAGCCAGAGGCCATTTACATCACTGCAGAAGCAGAGAGAAAAGCCGGAGTTCCAAACTCAGAGAACCAGCCATAATCTTGAAAGGCAGGCTCTTTTTTTTTTTTTTTTTAAATTTTCATTTGTTAATTTTCATTATATGTGTATGAGTATATTGTCTGCTTGTATGTAAGTATACCTGTGTCCTGTGTTGCCTGTGGAGGTCAGAAGAGGGCATCGGACTCTCTGGAACTGGAGTTACAGGCAGTTGTTATTGGCCATGTGGGTGTGGAAATTAAACCTGGGTCTAATGCAAGAGCAGCCAGTGCTCTTAACCACTGAATCATCTCTCCAACCCCAGGCAGGCCCTTTTCTTCTGCTAACTAGGCCCTACCTCTTAGAAGTTATACAAGGGCTGGCAATGATTCAGTGGTTAAAGGCGCTTGCCACCAAGCCAGATGACCTGAGTTCGATCCCCGTGGTTCACACGATGGAAGGACAGAAGTGACCTCCTGCAGGTTGTCCTTTGACCTCCACACATGTGCCAGGTCACATATATACACATGAATAAAATTAATTTAAAAAATTTTAGTGCTTGTGGTGGTTTGGATGAGAGTGCCCTCCATGGCTCCATGGGCTCCATGTGTCTGAACATTTTGTCCCCAGTTGGTGGTGCTGCAGGAGGTGCGGCCTTGCTGGAGGAAGGATGTCACTGGGCTGGGCTTTGAGAGGATTCAGATGTGTCTACTTCCAGTCTGTCTCTCTCTGCTTCCTGTGACTGCATGACGATGTGAATGCTCAGCTTTCTGCTCCGGATGCCTCCTGCCATGCTTCCCTGTCATGATGGACTCATATCCCTCTGGAGTTATAAACCCCAATAAACTCTTCTTTCAAAAAGTTGCCTTGGTCATGGTTTATCAAAGCAACAGAACAGTAGCTAGTACAGGGCTGGAGAGATGGCTCAGTGGTTAAGAGCATTATTACTCTTGCAGAGGACCCGGATTCAGGTCCTAGTATCCACATAGCAGTTAACAACTGTCCATAATTCCAGGGAAACCAGCACTCTTTTTGGATTTCACAGGCACTGCATGCATGTAGTGCATTTATGTATATGTAGGCAAGCACTCATACACATAAAATAAAAATAAATAAAATATTTAAAAAAAATTTAAAGTTCTATAACCTTCCAAATTGGGACCGCCTGCTGAAAAACAAGCACTCAAAACACTAGCTTGTAAGGAACATTTCAGATTCATCAGACAAGACTTCTGTGGTCATCTAGAGAACGCCTTTGATAGAAGTGCAGGGTTGAACCAGACTACAGAGTCTGGCAGAGTTCTCCATCCTCATAATAGAATGTAACAGGCTATTTGTAGTGCAAGATCCTCTCTCAGAAAGGTCCTGGCGTGTCATCTGCTCTGAGGTGCGCCTCCGCTGTGGTTTTGACAACTTTGTCTGAGGCTATGAATCATGGGGATGCTTCCATTTACAAGTAGCAGAAAAGGCCACCACAGCCTGGCTTAAACAATACGAAAAACATGTCAGGAGTTAATAAGTTCAGAGATCAGCTCTGAGCTTAGTTCCTACCTCCACAGCGGTGTCGGGGCTCTGGTCTTTCCCTTTCTCTGCTCTCCTGTGGTCAGAACTTTGCCCTCTGCATGGCAGCTTCATGGTGACAGTTTGACGTTATCAGTCTAGTTGTCACACCCAAGATCTGCAGTGGGATGAAAATAAAAGATCTTTGTCCCAATATCCCTTTCTTAGGATCAAGAAAAACATTTCTGACATGAACAGACTTGGTCCCATCATCTAGCAGTGATTAGAAGACTCAATGAATTGGTTTTGTCCTGTCTTTGGAAAATAGACCAGAGCTTGGGCTGTGCCTGTGTATTTCACCTTTGCCCTCAAGAAGGAGCAGTCCTGTAGTAAAGTATTCCTCCCTGCTTGTACATTGCTTCTCTGCCTGACACTTTACCTGTAGTATCAGATCCATCCAATGTCTTTGCTCTCTTTTCTTCCAGACAGCCCCTCCAGAAGAGAGACTCCCCTCAACTCTCCCCAAGCTGGGGACCACCACGGTAAATAAATCTTCCAGGATCACTGGAAGTCCAAGTGATAAAAGTTTAAACTACTTAGCATTGCTCTTAAGTACCTCCTTGCTTCCTCAGGGTGGATGACTTTTTGAGAAATTATTTCAGTCTGTAACCTAAGAGTTCACTAGTTTGGCCCAGGCTTGACTCAAACTCATGGCAATCCTCCTCTTCATCCTCTTAAGCCTTAGGATTACAGGTGTGCACCACCAGGTCCTACTCCTTGTACACTTGGTAGCCTGTGTACTATGGTTTCCAGAGAACAAATCCCATTTTCCTGCTAAGTTTTAAGTTCTCGGGTTAGTGCTGGGCGTATGACAGACCCCACAAATATGTAAAGAAGAAATGAGCAAAGACCACCTCTTATTTTCTATATCCCTAATGCCACTTAGCCTGCTCCTGCGCACATGGTTGGTGGCTAATGGGCTAATTGACTTGGAGTTAATTTCTCCCTAGGGCTGAGGAACGGCATGCAGACAAAGGAGTTGGCATGACCCTTGTCAGTTCTGAGGGAGGCCTTTTGCAAATGGGCCCTGTCACGCTCACATTTGCTCATCGCCCTAAACTCATTTTAAACAAACAGAGCATATGAGACCATGGCTTCTGGGAAATCACTGAGTTCCCCTGTGGGGAATGTTGGCACATTCATTTCCTCCTCCCAGAGGGGAGGGAAGAAAGCAGAGGCTTCTGAGACCCCGTGTGCTGTAATTTAATTTACTCATGTACTCAGTCATGTCTTCAGTGCTGCTCCAGGAGGCTCAGACAGAGAAGCTCGTGTTCTCTAAGGGTTGTAGCCCTTTGTAGGGAGGAGGAGGCTGCCCTGGGCTTGGGCTCCTATTTACCTGCCTTTCTAACAGGGCTGTCCTGGTCTCTGACCTAGTATCTCCATTCTTCTCTTGGGCCTCTGGGATTAACTATAGCCCCTTTTAGGTGGATATCAAATTCCCTGTTTGTGACCATGCATTTTGATTATATTCTCAACCTGATTCTAGTCCCAATCAAATGAACTCCATGTGACGACCTGTGAATATTAAGGAGGGACAGAAGGGAACGAGGGAGGATACAAGGGGTGGTTTGCATGAGGAACCTCTGAGGTCATTTCCAGCATATTCCCTAGGGCAAAAAAGAGTCAGAACAGGACAATGTGGCCATATGGGTCCAGTGAGTTCAGTATGGTTCAGAAGACGCTTTGGCTAATTTTGACTAATTTTGCCTTCAAAGTTCAATAAAAACAAAAGTATGACATAGCATCAGTTTCATGTGTCTGTGTGTCTGCGTACAGTGTATGCATATATGTATCTTGCACCCATGTGCATGTGTGTGGGGGGCGGGATGCATTCACAACTCTGCAGGGATCAGAGGCTGACATTATGAATCTTCCTCTATCACTCTTCACTTTATTTTTTGAGACAAGTTCTCTCACTAAATGTGGAGCTTATTGATTCAGCTAGACTGGCTGGCCAGCAAGCTCCAGGGATCTGCCTGTCTTCACTTCCCTAACACTTGGATTACAAATGGTGCCACCTACACCTAAGGGCTCATGGAACATAGAACTAGGGCTAAAGAGAACACTGATGCATCTTTTAGTTCTCATCAATGAAGCTCCCTCATGCAGCAGAGGGTCAGGAATACAAAAGGTCACAAATGTAGGCTAGGCTGGCTGGCCAAAATGTAGAGAATAAGAAGAGTCTACAGAGTGTAGGTCCTTGGACAGAACTCCTATATTAAAATCCACCTACCTAGGGCTCAAAGACCATCGAGGAACAGGGGGTGGAAAGATTGTAAGAGGCAGGGAGGAGGAGCATGACCATATGCAAATAGAGTCCTACAGGCTCCTGAGACCCTTCTCATATGTACCTATAGCAATGGTGTCAGCATGCACAAGACCCATGCAAACTCAAGCAGACAAAAACCCAGCATAGAACTGTGGAAATGGACAGCAGGCTTCAATCTTAGTTGAAGAATCATTGGCAGCTGATTACTGCTGGGTGAGGAAGAGCTGATCTTCTTAAAGGGAGGGACTCTAGATAGGCTGACTAGACCTCAGTGGATGAACTTGCACTGAGAGACATCTGGGGACACTAACTTGACATGATAGGCTTTAATACAAATGACAGAATGTATGAATTCCAGTGGGGGGGGTATGGGAGGGGGCCAATGGGAAGAGGGTATAATGATGATTAAGATGTTCTGTATAAAATACACAAAAATTCAATAAAAAATTAAAAAACAGAAAAAGCACATGGTGCCACCAAGGGCTAGAGAGATATCTCAGTGGTTAAGAGCTATCAGCCACCTGAAGTGGCTAACAACTATCTGAAACTCCAGTTCCAGGAGATCTGACGCCTTCTTTTGGCCCCCTTGGGCACTGCATGCATGTAGTGCACAAATGGTCCCACCATACCTGTTCTTTTACATAGCTTCTAGGGATCTAGGGATTTTTTTTGAGGTTTCCTAGACAGAGGACAGTCAGAGTTCTGCAGTTCTACATCATTGGGGTCAACCAACTGTGGAGTGAAAATATTAAAAATACTCTGTCCATATTGAACATGTACAGTGTTGCCTTTCCCTTGTCATTACTCTATAAATGATACAGAAAGACAACAATTTCCATAACATGCACATTGTATTAAGCATTACGAGTAATCTGGAGATAATTTAAAGTCCACTGGAGGATTGCCTAAGTTATATGCAAATATAATGTCATTTCATGTGAGGGACTTGAGCATCTGTGAGTTTTGGCATCCTCAGTGAAATGACCGTGTACTTACCTCATTGTGTTGTTATGGAGATTAGAAGAGTTGGTAAACTGCTTGCCTAGTATGCATGAAGCCCTGGATTCAATCCCCAGTGCCACATAAACTGGGCATAGTGGCTTGAGTCTGTACTCCTACCCCTGGGGAGGTAGAGGCAGGAGAATCAGAAATTCAAGGCCATCTTTGGCTATATGGCAAGTGTGATGCTGTCCTGGGATTCATGAGACCCTATCTTGCTGAATGAGTTAAAAACAAACAAACAAACAAAAACCCCCTTTCCTTGTATTTTTTTTTCATTAAAATTTTTTTTGGGGGGGAGGAAGAATCTCATTATGTAGCTTGGCAAGCCTCAAATTGGCAAGTGTCCTGCCTCGGCCTCTGAGTGCCACTGTGCTAGTTTTGTCCCGGCTCTTATCAGAGACCCTGGCCCTTCCACCCTCTCTCTTCTCTTTGGAAATGGCCTGATGGTTTGGCTTGAAGACCATTCAGCATGATATGATGGAAAAAGAACATTTTGGTTCTGTAGTCCTAGAGTCAGGAGAAACAGGTTTGCATAGCTACATGACCTTGGTCTGGTCTTTTACCTCCATAGTTCGGTGTTCTGCCTCCCCAAGTGAAATTAATAATGTAATTCCACAGGTTTGGATTCAGGAAAAATACATGTTAGACTGCAAACACACGTGGTGGAATTCTCAGAGGTAGTGATTCGCTATAAAATAAGCTCTTCCTACTGAAGTGGGTGAGATCCAGGGCTTACTTAATAGTTCCTCCTTCAGTTCACTCCACCCCCTTCCTTAGCACCTTTGAATTTTATCAGAGGAGATAACTAGTCTAAAGGAGCGAGGCCAGAGTAAACTTCCTGGCAGTCACTGGAGCGCCTTGGGAGAACCAAAGGCCTTTATCTTGTCTTTGCAACCCCAAGGTTAGGTTCAGAGCTGAGCAGGAATGCCAACTGCAAAAGCCCTTGCTGGAAATCGGGGGAGGCAGGCCAGGGAACCAGCCCAACATGGCAGCTTGAGAGGAAGTAGCCGGCTGCCTGTTCTGGAACCTCTTAGAGCGGTGTTTAGAATGTTCCCTCTCATTAATCCTATTTAAAGCCCTGCTGTTGTGAGGGGAGGCGGGAGTCCTGTTTCGACTTGTAGTGGTGAGGTTCCCTCCGCGGCGGCAAGGCCCTGCTCAGGATTGGGAGCGGGGCAGAGGGCGGGCGGGGGCGGCGGCTGGCTGGCTGTCCCTGGCTCTCAGGAGATGGGCTCAGGCTTCCCGTTCGCTCAAATTTGCAAGGGACTGGCCAGACCGGGATCCTGTTATTTGTTGGGAGGTGGAGGGGAGACTTGGAGAGTAGGCAGGCAGGCTGTTCTGTTAATGGAGTGTTGGAGAGAGGTGCAACGGAGAGGCAGGGACAAAAGAGAGGGAGTGTTTGGGCAAGAGTGTCGCCCGGGAAGGTCCTTCTGCCTCTGGGCATGAGGAAGGCGCTAGCAAATTCTCAAAGCAAAGAACAAATCTCAGCTTCTTTCTTTAGGGTTCTGGAAGAATCAGATCTGGGGGAAGGAAATCTCCTTTGCCTCAAAGGAGAGCTGTAGGATGTTTTTAATAATGTAGGGCTAGCCTTCTGCAGAGAAAGAATGCTGGGCAATGTTGACCTCTGCGGTTATTTCTGGGAGTCCAAAAGAAAATTCCTTTTTCTAAATATCTCCCTATAATCGAGAGTCAATGCTTGAGAGTTCATCTATGGGCAAGACAGACTCTGGGCAGAGTGGAGTTCATGAGCAGCTCTGAAATTGACTAGCTGCGAGGCCTTGGATGCATTTGATGACAGAGGATTTGTCATGAAGTGGAGGGAGGGCCCTCCCCCATTCATGTATCTCACTGGGTGGTCACCAGGACCAAACAAGGTCATCTACACACAGTGCCCTGTATGCACACGGCAGATACATCTCCTACATTCATTGTTCCTGCCTTTTTCCTGAGACCCCCCCCCCATGCTATATATGGCAATATTACCATAGGCTTCAGTGGCCAAACACCCACCCACATTCCTACCAGGGACCAAGTTGCCTTTCAAGTACTTCCTGTACCTGAGATGGGTTTCTTCTGTGTTGGGTATTTTATCCCATTCATCCCCTTTACTCTCTCTTGTTCCTTCCCTCACCCCTACTGGTTCCCTTCCTCTTCCCAGTGCGTTCTCTTCCTATTTTCCTTTCTTTTCTTTTTGTGATCCATTGCACTTTAGTGGGTTTTTTACAGTATCCTGGATGAGGATTATTTGCAAGATCCCTGAGACCCTTAACAGGGGCTTCTAACTGTTTGTCTTCAAAGGTGCCCCTTTAGAGGTCAGAGAAAGTCCTTCCTAGCAAATCTCACTAGCTGAGAAAGACTGGTGTGCCCTGATTGTACGAACACTTTGGGAGAGGCAGAATCTTCAAGTGTTGTTTGATGATTCAGTAGCAAGGTAATGTGCTAATTGGAAATAAACTTGTAAACTCAGGACTAACACTGGCTGAGCCAAGTGGCCTTTGTCAAAGGCACTTAATTGTTTTGTACCTTGGCTTTTCCGCTCAATAAAATGGGGATAATAAAACATGTCTCCTGTTCACATTTGTTCTGCGTGAGTGTGACAGGAGACAGAGTGAACCGAGGGGCTGCAAATGTAAAGTAATTTAGACCCTCAGGACTGTCAGGCTGTCCTAGATAAATGTCTGTTTGGGGGTACTCTTTTTATCTTGATGCACAGCCAACTTTAGTGTGATTTGCATTAAACTCCCACAATGCCCAGCCCCTTTCTCATTGCCTTGAAAGCAATAAAGCAGTTAGGGGAAATATGCTATTTTAGGACTTAAAACTGAAAAAAAATCAATATGTATAAAGGGGTAATTTAACTGGATTGTACTTATGTGGAGAGGGGAGAAACATTATATATTAACTTCTAGTCAAGGGGAACTTGACATTTATGTAGCAAGCGAAATCATCCCCACTGAAAAAAACAAGTTAACAGTTCTATTATCACTGAACAGCGAAAGAGAGAGACACGCAAAACTATTTCTAAGCTGTCTCCTGGGCTTGAGGAAAAACTCTTGTTTCACTCTGACAGAATATTGGCATAGCTATCAGGAGATAGATTCTTCTAGATTTCCTCATCTCCCTCAAGAGCACAGGCTTACTACTTTATAGAGCATTTTGCACTTTCCAAGTTCAGAGATTCTCCCTTTGGATCCTTTCTAACCTTTTTTCTGTAGGAAGAGCAGGTGTCATCACCCCACTCAGCAGATAAAAAAGAGGAAAGACATCTCATCGAAATGCTGAGATTATGCTGCTTACCTTATAAGCCATAGAACATGGTGAACCCAGTTTTTTTCCTTCAGCACTTCCCATTCTTGACACCCAAACGGAAACACACAGTGTCCTAGAATTTGGTGGAGTAAAATGTCATCCTGACCAATGTTTCACCAGCGTAAAAATTCTCACAACACACATGGCAGGTGGTTATCCAGCTTGACTGGAAGATTTATATTAACAGATAACTAGCTGTCTTCTGAGACTAACTGTTCTGTTTTTAACATCTCTAAATGCTGGGAGTTTGGACAAAATGAAAATTAAGATCTTGCAGGGTCTGGTGATGTAGGGTTACAGTTGCAGTTACTCAGAAGGCTAAATTAGGATTACAAGTTCAAGTCTAGCCTGGCAACTTAGCAAGACCCTGTCTCAACAGAAAAGATACAAAAAGGGTTAAAGGGATAGAGTTATAGGGTTTATGCCTAATAAGCATAGTGTGCATGAGAAGACAGAGAGACAGAGAGAGAGAGAGAGAGAGAGAGAGAGAGAGAGAGAGAGAGAGAAAGAAAGAGAGAGAGAGTTGGAAATCTATCAATAACATATCCATCAATGTTGAAGTATCAACAGAGCTTATGCAGTGGGTGACCCTGGCCTAAAGGATGAGCCTACCATGAACTGGTGGGTGAGCTTGGGGATCCGCCATGTGTTTGGTTCTCTTCTGCCCACTTGAGCAGCCCTGATAACCCTACACCCTCTTCTTTCACCTGAAAGTCTTGCAGATCTCTGAAAGCCACAATCTAGTCTGCTTGGGTTCCCCCTTCTCAGATTTAAACTCCCACTGTATGTTATCATTTCTTCACCATTCATCAACTCTGTTCAACAGTTTGCTAGGAGCTAGCGGCAGAGTAGTGAACAAGGCAAATCTATCAGTATCTTTAGGAAACTCTCTGGAGCAGTCTAATAGGGACTAGAGACATTGAAGAAATAAAATAAGGCGGGGTGAATGTAATGACCTGGAAATAAGGTAAGGCAAATAAGATGATGTAGAAGGTCCATGGATATCAAGAGATGGTATGAGGGAAGGCCCTGGATCTGTTGTTGCTACTACGTACCCTTGGTTCTTGGGTACCTACTATATCATGCTAGGTTGTCTTGTTTGTTTGTGTTTTTATTTGTTTGCTTTGAGACAGGATTCCATTGCAGAGTCCTAGCTGGGGGGAGCTCACTCTGTAGCTGAGACAGGCCTCTAACTTGCAATAATCCTCCTACCTCTTCTTCCCAAGTGTTGGGATTACAGTCGTGCACCACTGCACCTTGTCTGCATGCTATATTGTTAAGCTTTCTGTGGTCATTACTCTTCTTGTTGCTGTGATGAAGTGCTTGGCTAAAGCAATGTTAGAGAGGAGAGGTTTATTTTGGCTCACAGTTTTAGGTGGTACGGTCTGTCGTGGTGGTGAAGGCACGGTGGCTGGGGCTGTCTGTGTCGGCCTGGTGGTGGGAACTTGTGAACTCTTGTTATATCTCAGAGGACCGGGAAAAAAAGAGGCCAAGAAGCATGGGTAGGGGGCATCAGGTGGGTTCTAAACCTCAAACCCTTCTGTCACCACCTTCCCAAGGCTTCACAACCTCACAAAACAGCACCACCAGCTGGAGACCAAGTGTTCAAGTGCAAGAACCTATGGGGAACATTTCACATTCAAAGCATTGCAAGCACCTTAAAATCTGAAGACAACGTATTAATTCAGGTATTTGTTCAAAACAGAGAGCAGCCGTTTTTTTCTTTCACCCTCCTTCTCCCCCACAGTGAAGGTAAGGTACAAGTAGGTTTGCTTCCCCCCCAGCTTTTGGTACTCTGAGGTCAGCTAAAACATCATTTAATGTCCATACAGACCTGCTTCATGTTTTTAATGGAAATGAAGCAATTCACAACTTAACTCAGATTCAATTTGATCTTGTTTGGTTTGGGTTCAAGATTCTCTTCTTGAGTTGTTTCTTTGTTTTGTTTTGTTATTATTTTTCTTGTCTCTGTTAACGAAGATGTTTGCAAGCACTGGGAACATGCTGAGGTTATCTCAGTTTATGGTAGTTTATAAGGACAAGAAAAACTTCACTGGAGGGATCTTAGAGATGGAACTATTATTTGTGAGTCAGGAGGTAACCACAGCAGCTGCAAAAGAATGACCCTGGGGACCCATCTGCCACGGAAGCACTCTCCTTTCACTTTTTTCCGATTCTCCTTTTTCTTCCCTTCTCCTCGTGCCTGTGGTTTCTTTCTCTTCACATTTCCTTCTTGCTGTCTTTTGTGTCTTTTCACGGCTGCACTGTGCCCTCAGCTGCATTTGCTGATTTTAAAAGCACAGCCGGTCTGATTATGTCAGCCATTCCTATGCAGAATCTTGCACCTGCATAGCCCTGGCTATTTAGATCAGACACTGTCCCTATCTAATCATCTGTAGATGGGACCGTGACAGCCTGTTGGAATAAGCAGACTCACTGACACATAAGGAAATGCTCACAGAAGGGGTGTGAATATGCAGACTCTGCATATTCTGTGTCTGGCTTCGTAACTAGCTCCTTGCTTCTATTGGGAGTGAATTCCCTGAACTTTGGGTTTTATGTCTCCTGGCCTTCATCTCCCTGTTTCTTGGTTTGGGACCAGCATCTCCTTACAAAAAAAGCCAATCACACCTTCCTGTTCATGTGGGTGCTGGAAGCAAGAATCCTAGTTCCAAACACTTGTCACTTCAACCAGAGGAAATTTATTACTTTCCATCTAATGGTGCCTGTTATAACAGGAATATCTTGTACAGCAACAAAGATACTGTCCAGACTTGCGGTGGAATTAGCAGCCATTCATTAGCTTGCCATGCACCTTCTCTGCTTGTCTCTAAATCTATCCTTTGATGGGCAACCAAGAAGGGATACACAGAAGCTGGTTCTCTGAAAGGGTGGAGGTATTTGTGCTCCTTGTGGTCAGACATTCAGGCATCATTTTTCCCCCTTTGGCAGAACTTCAGAACTTCATATTCCTTGTGGAATGAGAGGGCTGCCCCTCAACATGTCACCTGACCAAGTGTCCATTGGCTGTTCCCTCCTTTAAGCATGAAGTACTGTTACTCTTCCAGTTGCTTTGCAAGCAAGAAATGAAGCTGCTGGCCTTCACAAATTCTGAACTTTGCTAAAGACATTACAACATGCACTGAGATTGGGAGGGCAGAGGAGGGGTGCTAAGCATGAAGTTAAAGCATAGCATTACCTCATATCACAGGTTACGGTCCGAGACCCCCAGTAGATGCCTGGAGCTACATGTATGTGTATTGTATACATATTATATAATTATATTTTTCTATACACATATACCTATGACGGGAAGCTTAATTTATAAATTATACAGAGGAGATGGGCAATAATAGCTAATAATTAGACAATTCTAAAATCATGCCTAATAAAACTTATGTGAATATATTTCCTCTCTCTGTCTCTGTCTCTCTGTCTCTCTGTCTCTCTGTCTCTCTGTCTCTCTGT
>NW_008330588.1:962612-963659 GCF_000622305.1 Nannospalax galili
CTCTCTATATTGCCTGGCTGACCTGGAACTCACTATGTAGACCAGGCTGGCTTCGTACCCACAGAGATTCTCCTAAGGTCTTCTAAGGTCTTATGTAAACCAGGCTGGCTTTTAACTCCCTATGTAGTAGCCAACTTCCTTTTTTTTTCGGTCTTTTTGAGACAGGGTCTCCCTGTGGCCCCACAGAGATCTGCCTGCCTCTGCCTCCCGAGTGCTGGGATTAAAGACGTGCACCACCATGCCTGGCGAATTTTGAACTTCTGATCCTCCTGCCTTTACTTCCCAAGTACTGGGTCATGCAGTGCAAGGGATTGAACCAGGGCAAGCATCCCTAGTCCCAATCTTTCTGTCTCTCAGAATATTTCTTATGAGAAGGTAAAATGGTGCAATGCCTATGTAATGAGGTAAAGTGAGGTGAATGGTACAGGGACTGAGACACAGTGTTAAGGCTGATACAGAAGGATTGCTGAAACACAAGTACTGGGAGACCACAGCAGTCCATCTGATAACCAAGATGGCTACTAAGTGACTAACAGGAAGGTAGCATATACAGCATGGATATAAATCACAAGAGATGCTTTATGTCCTGGTCAGGATGGGATAGGCTGGTATGAAATTTCATCTTGGTATTCAAGTTGCAGTTTAAAAACTATGATTTGTTTATTTCTGGAATTTTCCATTTAATTAAAAATACTTTTATTAATTACTCAAGAATTCCATACAGCATATTTTGATTATATTCAGACTCCTTCACCCATTTCCACCCCTATCCTATTACCCCTCCCTCTGACTTCAAATCCTCTATTCTTTTTCTGTTTATTTATTTATTGGATTTTTTTGAGATAGAGTTTCCCTGTAGCCCCACCTGGACTGGAACTCTCTATGTAGACCAGGCTGGCCTTGAACTCACAGAGATCCACCTGCCTCTGCCTTCCAAGTGCTGGGATTAAAGGCATGCACTTTTCCTTTCTCTCTCTCTCTCTCTCTTTCTTTCTTTCTTTCTTTCTTCCTTCCTTCCTTCCTTTCTTTCTTTCTTTCTTTCTTTCT
>NW_008330588.1:963695-1004027 GCF_000622305.1 Nannospalax galili
AATTTAATTTGTGTTCTCCAAGTGCTGTTGGGTGTGGGTCAAGTTACTAGGTGTCACAATATAAAGAAAAATGACTTTCCCTCTCACAACAGGTTATCAATTGCCAATAGATTCTCAGCTAGGTCTGGGGATTAATTTTTTTTTTTTTTACTATAGTTGACTGTGCCAACTCAAACTTTAAAAAATTCAACTGTGGGTAAGGGGGAGTCTACTGTATTATGCAAGGATAGAAATGGTTGTATGAGGTGGGCAAGATGGCTCAGGAGGATAAGGGCACTTGCTGCACAGCCTAATGTCCTGAGTTTGATCCTGAATACCCACATGGCAGAGGCAGAAGGCAAGAACAGATTGCCATCAGTTGTCAAATGACAACTGTGCATAATGGCAGAAGCGTGTCCCCCTAAACAGATAATAGATGTAATAAAAGAATTTTTAAAGAAATGACTGTGTGATCAACATGTCCAATTGTCCACCCAGTCACTTTCATTTATTAATTAATTGTTATGTGTGTATGTATTTTTTATTATTTCGAGGGTTTTTGTTTTGTTTTGTTTTGTTTTTTTGAGACAGAGTATCAGGGAACAAAAGCTGACTTCAAACTCAGGATGCTCTTGAACACCTGGTCCTCCTGCCTCTGCCTCTTGAGTCCTGGGATTATAGGTCTGTGCCACCATGCCCAGCTCTCCAGTGATTATGGGAATGCAGAGTTTCAGGCAACAGCTTTATCCACAGAGTCAGAGAGCCTGGGAAAGCTGGGCTTGGTGGCATATACCTTTAATCCCAGCACTCAGGAAGGTAGAGGCAGGTAGATCTTTGTGAATTAGAGGACAACCTTGTCTACATAGGGAGTTCCAGGCCAGGTCAGCTAGCACTACATAGTGAGAACCTGTCTCAAAAAACAAAATAAACAAGCAAGCAAACAAAAAAGAAAGAGAAGAAAAGAAAGTCAGGTCACCTGTCAGTCTGTATTTCAATTGGGCAATCATTTCTTTCAATTTCAGAAACCCTTTGAAAATGTCACTAACCATGGCAACATACATGTGCGTTCTAGATGTTTATAATGGCAAATGAAACAATTTTATGTGTTTATATATTATGTAAATCTCCTATATGTATATAGTCTTAAATAATGATATATTGTATGTTATATCAATATGAATTTCATATATAGGTATATCTATATAAACACTTGAAATGGGCCTTGTGAACCACTATGCAGTTTGAAGATGTTTTTTTCTTTCTTTCTTTCTTTCTTTCTTTCTTTCTTTCTTTCTTTCTTTCTTCTTTTCTTTCTCTCTTCTTTCTTTTTATTTTACATGTATGTGTGTTTCACCTGCATGTATATAAGTGCACTCATGTTGTGTAATGCCTGTGGAGGTCAGAAGAGGGTGTCAGGTTCTTTGATTACTGATGGTTGTTAGCTACTATGTGGGTGCTCAGAACCAAACCCAGGTCCTCTACAAGAGCAGCCAGTGCCCTCAAGCACTGAGTCATCTCTCCAGCCCCTAAACAGTACCTTTTCTTTTTTACTTTAAACTCAGAACCAATTGATCAATAAAATAAAGAAACTGTGGAAGTGTACCAAAAAAGAATCAAGATACCACCTTTATTAGTCACAAAGTCTAGGTTGGGAATATGGCTGAAATTAGTAGGCAAATAAATATCCCAAGAACTCCTCCTGTGAGGAAATAGAGGAAAATCAAGAGTATCACACTTTACATGGAAAAAATGTCAAGAACAAATAGTGTCCCCTTAACAACCCTATGATACCCAACCCTCAGGGGCTTTGGCCAAGAACCATTCAAGAGTGTGGCTCTCCCCATCAAAACTGGAGGTTAAGGCTAATCAGAGCAATCCTGCTTCTTAGCTAAGTATTCACTTTCTGAGTACCAGCAGTAGCATCTTTTTCTTGTTTTTAAAATAAATGGTTTTGATTGTTATTTTTATTTTATGTGTTCGAGTGTTTTGCTGCATATATGTAAGGCCACCTGTGTCATGCAATGCCCATAGAGGCCAGAAGAGGGCACTGGATCCCCTGGAACTGGAGTTACAAATGGTTGTTAACTGCCATGTGGGTGCTCATATACAAACCCAGGTCCTCTGCAAGAGCAGCCAGTGTTCTTCAGTGCTGAGCCATCTCGCTAGTTCTTGTTTGTTTTGTTGAGACAAGGATTGGTGATGAAACCCTGGCTTCTTTTGAACTCTCTACGTAGCTTGGCTGATCTTGAACCTGTAGCAATCCTCCTGCCTCAGCCTCTTGAATGCTGGGATTACAGGCATATGCTACCATGCCTGGGCACTGTAGCATCTTTAGATAGATATCTTTGGGTACCTCTTCAGAACAATCTGGAGTTTGCTCCTGAAGATTCTGAAGTGAGTCAATAATAGTTCACTAATTAAACTCCAAATTTTTCTGTGTCTGTGGTTGAAAGTTAACTTCCTTTCCCATCCCAAATCATGTCTAACCACATTTTTCAACATGGCACATCAGAAATGAAATTATGGCCCACTAAGATCTTCCAGTTAGAAACTACATGAAGATAATGCTGTAATAAGATGCCTACAGCTTGGGAACACCCTAGATTTCTACTGTTTTTCTAACTCTTAAATTCCCAAGGAGAACTTAAAATTCAAAGACTAAATTCCCTTGACAAATCAAAGTTCACAATGGTAATCTACATAATCAAATTCACTTGTTTTTGTGAGTTAAATTTCAGGGAAATTAAAGTCTGAAATACACTCAACCAGAGGAAAGCCTGATGGTGAGTGGAGCTGGGCTTCCATCCAGCTGCAGCATGGACTCTCACCAGATGCTGTCATTCCTTCGGGGGTCTCTGGAGTTTTATTAATCCATTTTATTAATCAAGTCTAAGACACTTCACTCTGAAAGAGCTTGATCAGTTAACAAGACCCCTAAGATGAACATAGTCCAGACTTTAAGTACTATCACTTCTAATTAAAACCGCCATTTGGACTAGAAGCATTTGAAAATAGTGTTTTACATCCTGAGAAGTTGATTCTGAAACCTCTTCAGATGAAGAGAAGACAATATATTGTAGTCTTTCTGGAGCTAATAGTAGGCGTAAACTAGCTCTGAGATGTGGCAAGAGATGAATAGCCCTGGTTACAAGGAAACCTGTGAGGAGTAAGTTCTGTACAGTCCAGAGAACGATCTATGACAGCTATACTTTGGGGTTTGGATAAATGAGTTTATTAAGTATATACCAAGCCAAAGTAAAATAATAAATAGTAAGTGATAGCTGATGGATGGATAGACAGACAGACAGATGATTGATAAATGATAGATAGATGATGATGATAAATAGATGATAGATATAGATAGATAGATAGATCATAGATAGATCATAGATAAATGAACAAACAAAACCCACCATCGGTCAACTTCTAGCAATTATCCCAGGCAATATTATCTTCTTAGACTCTAGTATTTACTGTTATCCAAGACTAAGAAATCTAATTTCCATTTCATTGTCTTTCTGTTCAGTTGATTTCAGATGTCTGGAATCCATAGCTGATGGATTTAACCCTAGTTGGAAGAGGTTTCCTAGTTCCAGGCTAACATCAATGCTATGCATTATTTTCAGCTCTATGACCTTACTGAGAGTTGGGTAGAAGCCTCCTGTATAAAGACCTCAGCTTTCTGAGAAGGGCAGTTGCCCCGAGTGGCCTTCATACAGAGCTAGCAAGTTGACATTAGCCTGTCCCTGTAAATCTGATTCTGGGAATCTCAGTGCTTCATTTAGGTTGAGCCTTATCTAGCAATCAGGCTTCTACTCTGCTGAGTAAGAAGTTTCAGTTCCGGGCCAAAGAGAAGGCTGCAATGGTCTTTGATTTTTGAGTTGTTTAGGAGCTAGAAGCTTCAGGAAAGTCTCAGGAGGTGCTTGCTTTGTGACCACTAGCCTAGTTAGCTTTAACTCTCAACTTGACATAACCTACTATCATCTGACAGGGAAGCCTCAGTGGAGGAATTACCTAGATCAGTGGGCCTGTGGGTAAGTCTGTGGGGGAATTGTCTTGATTGTTTATTGATACAGGAGGGTCCCACCCACTGTGGGCAATACCATTCCCTGGGCAGGCGGTCCTGGGTTGCATAAGAAAGCTAGCTAAGCATGAGCTTATGAACCAGCAAGCTGTATTCCTCCATGATTTCTGCCTCTTAAGTTTTTGCTTGACCTCCTATTCAGACTTCCCCCAATGATGGACTATAACCTGTAAGATGAAATTAACCCTTTCTTCCCTTAAATTGCTTTTAGGCAGTATTTTAACACAGCAACAGAGATGAAAAACTAGAACAGCCACTTTTTAACTTGTGTGAGAGTATGGTGTACGCCCACATGTGTATACAGGTGTACACGCTGTATGCATCTGTGTAGAAGCCAGAGGAGGACATCTGGTGTCCTACTCTGTCACTCTCTGTTTTGTTCTTTTGAGACAGGGTCTTTCACTGAAGTTGGAGCAAGGCTGTCAGGCAGCAAACCCCAATGTTCCTACTGTCTCTGCCCCTGACAGAGATGGGGTTACAGGCATGTCCACAGCCATATCTGGCTTTTTACATGGCAGCTGGGACAGAACTCAGATCCTCACACAGAAAGCGCTCTTACCCACTGAACTATCTTTTCAGTGTTCCCTCATGCCCACCTTGCTGTGGTTGAAAGTCAGTCTCTGAGGATGCTGGCTGGGACCTGCTGTGGCTTCAAATCTTTCGCCCCTATGGCCTGGAATATCTCCTCTTTTCCCTCTTCCTCTTCTCTAGCTTTTATTTGTTAAAATTAATTAATTAATGCATAATTCTATTTACATAGTACACAATTCTATTTACTTAATACATAATTCTATTTACTTACTATTTAATTGATGCATAAGAGATAACTGATTAATTGATACAGCTCCCCAGACACTGTTTTTCTTGCCCTCTGAAGTCGACACATTTTTTGGTACATCACTTTTAGGACTGCATGGTGCTCAGTGGCTACTGCAGCACATGTATTACTTTGAAAGCCACTTGGGAATACTCATTTTTTTATTGTCTTGCGCCTCAGAACAACTCAAAAATACAAAATTAATCTTCTGGAGATGCCCCTCTTTATAATATTTGAGGTAGAATTTAGCTCTTCCAATCTGGACTTAGTACTAAGAATTAAATATTAGAACCTAGCCAGGTGTCGTGGCACATGCCTTTAATCTCAGCGCTCAGGAGGCAGAGGCAGATCCCTGTGAGATCAAGGCCAGCCTGGTCTACATAGTGAGTTCCAGGCCTGGTAGGGCTAGAGAGGGGCCCTGTCTCAAAACAAAACAACAACAACAAAAAAAACCCCACAACAAAACCCATAAATAAATAGCCATTAGAACCTAGGTGGTGTTCTGCAGCCCACGGGGAACTAAATTCAGGTATCCTTTGGTGTTGGTAGCCTTTCTAGGCTTTTGTGTGAGTGGACAGGGAGGATACTGAGTCCCTGCCAGGCATATCTTTATAGTGAGGTGGGAGGAGAGCAGTTTAGAACTGGAGGAAACTGAGACTGAAAGATTATTTGAGGGCTACTACTAACCAAGGACGTGTAGCCTCTCCCAATGAATCCAGCCAGCATTCCCAATCTGTAGAAAAGGGAGGTAGATTAGTGACTGCCTAGGACTGGGGAACAAGGGTGGTTTGAAGGAAAACAGAGTGACTAATGAGTATAACATTTTTTTTTTACACTGATTGATTGATTGATTTTGTGTGGGGGGGGGTGTGTGTGCTTGTGGGCCATGGAGTGCATATGGAGATCAGAGGACAACTTTTGGGGTCACTTTTCTCCTTCAACCATTTGGGTCCTGGGAATCAAACTCAGGTCATCAGGCTGAGTAACAGGTGCTTTTGCCCACTGAACCATCTTGATGGCCCCGTAGTTTTTCTTTTGGGGATGATAAAGTGTCCTAAAGTTGATAGGGTGATGATTTCACAATTGTGTGTATTTAGTTAAAGCTTGAATGGTATATCTTAGCTGGGTAATTTGCTTGCTGTGTTAATTATATCTCAATGTAGTGCTGGAAAGAAAAAAATATTAAACAAAAACTGCATGCTCCTTGAAGACAGAGACTATACCTCATACTTATTTGTTTAACAAGTGTGTAAAAGTGAATAACGAGTGAACCTCATTGATCGTGCCCTTAGTTGAGCTGCTACCCAAAAAGCCTTAATAGCATTGAGAATAATAAAAGGTTCTTTTGTCATGTATGTGTAGGTTTGGGTTGTGTTCATGTGTGTGAGTACACATAGGTCAGAGTGGGTACCTGTGGAGGCCATTGATCAATATTGGGTATTGTTCCTCAGGAGTTGTCCCCCTTGGGTTTTGAGACAGGGTCTCTCACTGGTCTTTCTAGCAGGCTAGGCTGGTTGACCAGCAAGCCCCAGGGAACATTCTGTTTCCTCCTCCTCACGCTGGGAATCCAAGTGTGTACCACTGTGACCCGCTTTCTACGGGGGCAATGGGGATCAAACTCGGGTCAAAGCTTGCACAGCAAACATGTTAGTGACTAAGTGATCTTCTCAGCTCAAAAGTTTAGTTTCTTGATATTTCTGAAGAATGTACTGTGGCAAGGTAGATTTCACTGGTCTAGGGTAAACCTTCTTTGTTGCAGCTTATTAAGGTGTGTGGAGAAGAAGGCTGGGTCTACAAATACCAGAAGCAACAGCACTGGTAAGGCACTGGGCAAGGCTGGTGTGACTGTTGGTCCCTTCTTAATGCTGCCATGCTCTCCATGGTGCAGGTACACTGTGTCAGTCAATCTACAGTTCTCTCTGGACAAGTTAGGGTATCTCCAAAGCTCTAGAGCAGGAAGGAGCTCTCCCGAAGTGTTCTCAGAGAACTCTCTACCAAAGACTTTCTCTGCCCAGGTGAAGACACACAAGAGAGAGATCCTCTCTTTTTGTGCTGGATCCTCCCAAATGCCAGCTGCCAGAAGCCTGCTCCATTCTATTCTAAAGCCGAGGCTCTCTCCAAGTTGTACTGGGAACCACCTTGCCTGACTGCATTAACGCGTTTGAATATGTCCTCCATGTGGACTGAGCCAGCTGACTGGTAACAGAAGAGGGACAGCACAATTGCAGCTTCACACACTCCTGCTGTTTCTGAGAACATTTATTTTGACTCATCTGTTCTGCCCAGATCATTCAAATACCGAGATGGTCAGTCCACTCTGGGGCTACTTTTTTTTTTTAATGTGGGTCTATGATATGTATATATGGCTGTACATGTGCCATGGCACACGTATTGAGGCCAGAAGATAATTTTGGGGGGTCAGTTCTCTCCTTCTACCTTTATATGTGTTGTGGGATTCAAACTCAGGTCACCGGCTTGCCTGGCAAAGGCTTTACTTACTGAACCATCTTGCTGACCCCATATTTAAATAAGTGAATATAACCAGGTTCACTCTTGTAATCCCAGCATTTGGAAGCCTGAGGCTGGATGATTGCCAGGTGTCTCCATCCTTCCCACCCCTCTCATCATTCCCTTCCCTCTACGCCCTTTGCACAGAATTTCCAACTATTTTCCTAGCAAGCAATGGCGGATGATTGCCAGGTGTCTCCATCCTTCCCACCCCTCTCATCATTCCCTTTCCTCTACGCCCTTTGCACAGAATTTCCAACTATTTTCCTAGCAAGCAATGGCAAGGTACAGAAGGACTCAGAACTTAAGGTCAGACTAACCCTCTAAGTCTCTTACCTCCTCATGATACCTGTATAAACTCCTCTGAGTCAACCTCTGGGAGCCTTTTCCTCTCATTAGTACCTAGAGATAATTATAGCTCCCCAGGGAAGGGGACAGCATAGGGGTGGAGCAAAGGTTAAAGGATATAACGTGCTTGAAGCATTTGATAGGGTGTCTGGCCCCTGCTGAGTGCTTGGCAGTTGGTGGTAGTGATTCTTTTTTCTTTTTTTTTTTTTTAATGTAACAAAATCAGTTTGATAATGTGAAGGGAGCAATTTTTTTTTAAAATAAATAATTTATTGAGAATTTCATACATGCATATAAGGTGTTTTGATCAAATCCATGCCCACTCCCTCCCCTCCAACTCCTCCCAGATCTCCCCCATCACTTTTTTTCTGATAACATCATGTACTCTTTCTTCTTTAAATTTTTTTATGGGGCTTTAGGCTACTCTAACGTTCCCCCTTCTGAAGAGGTAACCCTATAATCTTTTAAGGATTAAATAAAAGCTTCCAAATATTTTTGACATTTTTGGCCTTTGGAATGGAGTAGGTTGCCAAAAGGCCCAAGGACATTGTGAGTTTTAGCCAAGAAACCAGCTACTTTTCTTTGGGGTCTTTTTGCCCTAACTGCCCAGACAATTTCTACCTCCTATACTTATCATACCATCCTCTGAAAAGGTTACCCAGCTCACAGATAGGGAATCAGGATGCAGACCGCCCTGGCTTCTTCCATGCTGAACAGGAATGTGGGGTGAGGCAAATGGAGTACCCCTTTGGGACTACAGGCATGCCCACCACGCCTGGCTCCTATTCTTATCACACCATCCTCTGAAGAGGTTACCCAAATTGCCAATAGGGAATCAGGACCACTGAGCCATCTCTCTAGCTCCTGTCTTTTATTTTTTAAGGAGTATGTTCCCCTGGGTGCTATTTCAGGGAAAATCAGCTCATTCCATGGCACAAACATATGCTGGAGTAATTGGAGCCTCCTGAGTTTGGGGCTTGTAGAAATGTTCCAGAACTGAGCCATCCTGTTCGTAACAGGAGAAAAACTGGGCACGTAATTGCAGCTTCAAATACCCTTTCTACTCTAATATTAATTTCTGAGAACCCATGGTTGGGCAGGACAGTCATCTGTTACAAACCAATAATTCAAATTTGGAGGCCAGTCTACCCTGGGAACATTTTTAAATGCATTAATGCCATGAGGTACAGCATTCATACCCTGTAATCCAAGCACTTGGGTGGCAGAGGCAGGAGGATTTGCCTTGAATTTGAGGCTGCTGTAGGCTACTTAGTGAGTTCTAGGCCAGTTTAGGCTACGGAGTGAAACCCTGTCTTCAAACCTCCCCAATTAAAAGAGCAATAATTCATGGAGCTGGAGAAACAGCTCAGTGGTTAAGAGCACTGGCTGCTCTTGCAGAGGACCTGAGTTCGGCTTCCAGCACCCACATCAGTGGTTCTCAATCTGTAACTTTGGCTCTGAGGGATCCAACACCTTCTTCTGTCCTTCACAGTCTCAGAGAGAAAGGGGGAAGGGGGGAGGTAGGAGAGGGGAGGGGAGAGAGAATGCATTTACATAAACAAAAATAAAATTAAAAATATTTTATTTTTTAAATTTTATGTGTATGGGTGTATTGCCTGCATATATGTAAGTTCACCCTTGTCATGCAGTGCCTGTGCAGGTCAGAAGAGGGTGTCAGATTCCCCTGGAACTGGAGCCACCTGATGGTTGTTAGCTACCATGTGGGTGCTAGGAATTGAACCTGGGTCCTCTGCTAGAGCAGTCAATGCTTTTTACTGCTGAGCCATCTCTCCAGCCCCTCAAAATATTTTTTAAGGGGGAAGGCCAGGTGTAGTGGCACATGCCTTTAATCCCAGCACTTGGGAGGCAGAGGCAAAAAGCAAAACAAAACAAAAGAAAACAAAGAGTGGAGAAGGAAGGTCAGGGCTACAAGCCCAGGCAAAGACTGTGTTCTACAGCAAAGGCATGAGACTGGGAAGTCAGCATGCCAAGGTACCTCAATACCTTAATAATATATGGATTGATCTTTCTTCCCAGTCTAAGGAAGAAATAAGAACCGCTACCCTGCACCCACATGACAACTAACACCCATCCATAATTGCAGTTCAAGGGGTTCTGATGCCTTCTTCTGGCCTCCACAGGCATGGAGGCTCTTTAGCCACAAATACTTTTTGGCAATTTCTATCCCAGGCCTCACAGCACTCCCACACACTTGCACATAACCCAAGTGTTCTTTCTCAGGGCCAGAGGCTTTGTTTAAGGAAATTGGGCCATGAGGTCCTCTGCAAGTCCCTGAACCTTTGTAAGGACCAGTAGAATTTCCTCCTCATTTCTCACAGTTCACAGGGCTTGGGGAGCACTTGGCCGATGTTTCTCCACTGGATAGTCAGCATGGGCTTCTTCCTTTTCCTTCCCTGGGAGCCCAGCCTAGCAGCGGCCGAAAGGGAAATGAAATAAACATGTCTGCCCCACAGCCCACCAGGGTCAGGGCATTCACAGAGCGGCTTCTGAGTCAGGGTTGACCCCTCTGTGTCATCAGTCCAGGCACCGGAACTGTCAGCATAAACAAAGGCAGGGAAGAGGCTGGCTGGAAGCAGAGGGACTTGTCCCTGGGTAACATTCTGTCTAAACCCACACCTAAAAGAAAAAAAAAAGAACTTTTACATTTATTCTCTCTCTCTCTCTCTCTCTCTCTCTCTCTCTCTCTCTCTCTCTCTCTGCTTGTGGACACACCATAGCTTATGTGGAGGTCAGAGGATAATTTGTAGGAATTGGTTCTTTCTTTCCTTCTACTATGTGAGTCCTGAGGATGGAACTCAGAACTCAGATTATCAGGTCTCGCAACAAGCACCTTCACCCTCTGAATCATCTCGCCAGTCCAACCTACATAATGGTAGATCCCCAGCGGGAACTTCATAGACTGAGAGTCTGGCCTAGAGCTCTCCTGAAATGTCACCCCAAATCCTTTTAAGGTTCCTGCCAGGGAGGGGTTTTTACAAGTTAAAACTGAGCCCTGAGCAAGTCTCTAAAAGGATTCCCTTCAGATCACTTTCAGGCAGGTTCACTACATCAGGGGAGAAATGTGGTTTGTCCAGTCACATACAGGAACTGGAAAAAGGCTGCAGGTGTCTTCCCATTAAGTGTCTGGGGTATGTCATCTGAAGTTATTGCTACAATTTGGTCACAAACAGAGCAGTTCTTTGATCACTCATAAGCAAATGCTTGATATATGTGTTTTCCTATCCACCTCGTCTTACAGATCCCTCAAAACTGGAACATCTTGCTCAACATGATGCTTGCTTATCACCATAGTCCATGGTACAACCAGAACCAAGGACCTTTTGAGTTCAGTCCACTGAGCTGTTCCTGCCTCTTTTCAGAACGTTAGCTCCTGTCCAAATCCTGTGTGTCAAGAACATGGAATGCTTGCTGGTCTCTCTCTGCTGGGTGTGGAAGCTCAAACTTTAAACCCAACTCATTGTGGTTCAGCATTGTGGGTGGGACAGTCACAAAGGAATACAGATGAAATTGCCTTTCATAGTGAACTCTAGTTCCAAGACTTGGCAAATGTCTCAGAAATACAAGGCTTTGTTGATCTGGTTACTGCCAATTTTCTATAGCGAGTAATCCCACGCAATAAATGATTCTTTTGGTCCATGCCTATGTAATACTTTACAGTGAAGTGACATGTACCTTTGTGCTTGCACCTGAGGAGACACATTTGTTGGTCACTAAGCTTGCCTGGCTATTTGTCTCTCCTGCCTTAATCCCGTTGTCCTCACTAGACTATAACGTTCTTCACTGCTATAACTATTCTTTAAATCTCTTTGTATTTCCTCACAGTATCTAGCACTGCTGGAAATCGTGATTTTCTTTTTCTGCCCTGCATTAGGTTTTGCTGTAGAGTAGATGTTGGAGAGAAATGAATCAAAAGTGTTATTAAGAACGCTGAGTTCTCTTGTGTCCCGACGTGAGAGCAATTCTATTTCCCTCATCCTTCCTGTGCACTGAATGCGAACTATCCCCCATAGACTCATCTGGTTGAACACTTGGTTCTCAGCAGGTGGCTCAGAAGGTTGTGGAACCTTTAAGGAATAGTGAGTCAATGGAGAAGGTGACTCACTGGGGGCTGGTCTTGAGGTTTTATAGCCTGGCTCTGCTTCCTTTCTGTGGCTGCAATGTGACCAGATGCCTCCAGCTCCTGCCTCTGTGGACCCCTTCCCCCTGCCCTGGGCCTGATGATGGACTGTATCACTTCTAACTGAAAGCCAAAAGGAATCTTCCCTGCCTTAAGTTGCTTTTGCCATGTACTTTTTAATCACATCAAGAAGAAAAGTAACTAATACACTTTCCAGCCTCAGACATTCCAAGCAAAAGATCACCCACCTATGGATCACCTTTAAAGCCTTAAACCAAAGTTGGTCATGGCTTCACACTCCTTTAGTCCCAGCACTCAGGAGGCAGGGGCAGGCTGATCTCTGTGAGATTGAGGCCAGCCTGGTCTACAAAGCAAGAAGTCCCACTAGCTAGAGCTACAGAGAAGCCCCAATTCCAAAAGACTAAACTAAAACAAAACAAAACAAATTGAACAAACAAAACAAAAAAACTTAAACCAAGCTCTATACAGTGGTACATACCTGTGATTCCAACGCTCAAGAGGTGCAAACATGAGGATCACATGTTCAAGGCCAGTCTGGGCTACATATTAAGTAAGGCCTTGTCTCAAAACAAAAACAAAAACAAAAAACAAAAACCCCAAACAAAAACTGCAGACTTTACTAGAGGAAAGCACTGTTAGAAAATAATCTTAGGGCTATATATAGAGATTTATTGGCTGAGAAAATGTTGGCCTTTGATAATACAGAAGATACTATTCTGCTAGATGCATTTCCAAACCATCCTGAAGGCAAATGTCTCCAGAAGAGTAGCATATATATACATTTCTTTGACTTGGTGTGCTAATTTTAAAAATCATGTATTGGGGCTGGAGAGATGGTTCAGTAATTAAGAGCACTGACTGCTCTTGCAGAGGACCTGGTTCCTAGCACCCACATGGCATCTAACAACCTTCCATAACTCCAGTTCTACAGGATCCAATGTCCTCTTCTGACCTCCATGAGCATTGCATGACATAGGTACACTTACATACATGCAGGCAATGCACTCATACACATAAAATAAAAATTATGTATTTACACTGACTGCTGACTGTCCTATATCTACTGGGATGTTGGACCAATGTCTTAGTCTGTTCTGTGTTGCTGTGACAAGATAATTGAAACTTGATGATTTATAAAGAAAAGAGGTTGATTTGACTTGCAGCCCTGGAGGCCTAAGAACATCAGCTTGGCTTCTCGTGAGGGCTTCCTGGTATATGACATCATAGAACAGGGGCATTCAAGAGCACAAGAGAGAGTAAGCAGGTACATGTGGAAGAGAGCAACCCCCAAGGGGAACTATCCTGTAACAACCCCTCCTCACAGTGACTTCAGCTGTCTCAGGAGAGAGACCCAGCTCATTTCTGAGACTCAACCTGGTCACTCAAGAAAGTCATTACTCCATTTATGAGGATAGAACCCCCCGTGACCTAACTATCTCTTAAAAGTCTCACTGCCTCTCCACACATATTGAGAATCCAGTTTTTAGCGTGAGTTTTAGTGGGGAAAGCCATAGCAACCAGCCTCTGAGCGGATTCTTCACTTTGATTAAAGCGTTGGCAGACATCTCATCCAGGCTGTGACACCTCATCCAGGCTGTGCCAATCAGCTGCCCTTCATCAGGAATTTGCTTCTAACTGAGAATTAGAACTTTAAAAGGAAAAGCCCAAGAACTCCAGCAGTCGAAGCCTTCAAATTCCACTTTACTTCTCTGCTTATGTAATGCTACCCTGTTCTGACAATGGGGTGGGAGTGGGGGGCTCTGAACTCCGAACTCCTACCATGACTTCCCTTTTACTATTTCTTATTTTTATGGTGAGGGGATTGAACTCAGGGTCTCACACATGGTAGGCAAGCACTCTACCACTGAGCCGTATTAACAACCCAAACATTTTTTATTCTTGATTACCATGTAATAGTTGCACATCTTTGGGGGATATGGTGTGATATTTTGACACATGCATTAATCAGATCAGGGAAATTAGCATTTCTGCCTCCTTATCATACATTTTATTTTTGGAGCCTTCCAGTTCCTCTCTTCCAAATCTTAAAAAAAAAAAAAAAAAAAAAAGCTAGCTGGATTTGAGTGGCTGTCTATTCTTTTGCATACACAAGCTTTTTAACAGTTATATGCCTGTCTCATAATCAATTCTCTTCCTCGTGATTAACTCTGATACCATTTTTATTTAATTAATGAGAAACCTCTGTTTCCAATTCATGTGAATAACACATGAATATAAGAGTTCAATATAATTTGCTAAATGGTAGTTTGTATTCAAATGGGGTAGAAGATGTATAATGTTGAACTATTTGAAATTCCCAATGCTTGTATTTCTCATCTATAACAATTTCAAGTGGTTTAGAGGGTACATTAGAGAAAAAACATTTTATTTATTATTTTTATTTTATGTGTATGAGTGTAATGCCAGCATGTGTGTAAGTGTACCCATATCATGCAATGCCGCAGAGGTCAGAAGAGGGCGTCAGACCCCCTGGAACTAGAGTTCAGATCAGTTCTTAGCCACCATGTGGGTGCTGGGATTCGAACCTGGGTTCTCTGTCAGGGCAAGTCAGTGCTCTTTATTGCTGAGCTATCACTCCAGCTCCTTGTTGAGCAGTCTTACAAGCAGATCAGCACCCTAGATGCTTACTGAGACACATAGTGGCATCAGATACAGACTCTGCACCCCAGGGGCTCATGATGATGGTTATAATAGAAGATATATATGGACCCATGCATTAAATAAACTTCAGACTAAATACTATGAGAGAAAAGAATATAAGCATTTCTGTGAATGTGATGGTTTCAGAGTGGGGCTTTAAAGACTAGGTAATGGGGCTGGAGAGATGGCTCAGTGGTTAAGAACACTGGTGCACTTACCTACATGCAGGCAATACACGCATACACATACATTTTTTTTAAAAAAGAAAAAAGAGCACTGACTGTTCTTGCAGAAGACAGGTTCGAATCCCAGCACCCACATGGCAACTAACAACTGTCTGTAACACCAGTCCCAGGGTATCCGACAGCCTCTTCTGACCTCCGCGGGCACTGCACAACATGGGTGCACTTACCTACACGCAGGCAATATATGCATACACATAAAAAAAAAGACTAGGTAATGTTTTTATGTTCAAATATTTGAGACAAGAAAAGTATGTCAGGAGGACTGGACAAAGCATGAGATGGGAGAGGGTTAGGAAATGAGGGTTCACACACACTAACCAGAAATTAGTCATGGCTGGAATGAAGTGAAAGAAAATCATGGCATAAAATACTGGAAGTGGGACTGGAGAGACGCTCAGTGGTTAGCAACACTGGCTGCTCTTACAGAGGACCCAGGTTTGGTTCTCAGCACCCACGTGGCTCTGGAACTCCAGTGCAAGGGGCTCTGATGCACTCTTCTGGCCCCTAAGGGTATTGTACACACATGGTACACACATACATGTAGGCAGAACACTTATACACATAAAATAAAAATAAATAAATCCAAGCATTAAAAAAAAAAAAAACTGGAAGTGAAGAGATAGTTCAATAAATAAAGTGCTTGCTGAGTAAGTCTGAAGACTGGAGTTTGGATCTCCAGCACCCACCTAATGGCTGGGAAGACATGGTAGTTGGCTGGCCTATGATTCAATTCCACTGCTGGAGAGACAGAGACAGGAACTCCTAAAGGCGAGTTGTCTAGCCAGACTAGCTGAATCAGTGAGCTTTGGGTTCAGTTAGAGACAGTAAATAAAAAATGAACACTGGCTGAGGAAGACACCCAACGTCACCCTCTGGCCTCTACACACATGCACACACTCATAACACATGTACTCACACCACATATACAAGCAGAAAAGTAAAATAGAAAAACACTGCAAGAGAAAGTTGTGGCCAAATTATGAGGAGCTTTATGTAGGAATGAGGTAGGAATTAGAGCTGACTTAACATTACCAAATGTCATGGGAGATTGGATGGAAGTGGGAATTACTGGAGGCAGTGGTCTAGGAGGAGCTGTTAGGAGAGCATAGGGTGGGACCAGTGTGGTGGTTGGAATGAGAATGTCCCCATTTAGCCTATTTCCAAGTACTTGGACATTTTGTCCCAGTTGGTGGGGCTATTTTATGAGGTTTTAGGAGGTACAGCCTTGCGAGAGCATGCACGTCACTGGGTACAGGCTTTGAGAGTTCTTAAGCCTTGCGAGGTTTCCAGTTACTCTCTGCTTCCTGTGCCTGCTTGAAAATGTGTGCACTCAGCTCTCTACTCTGGCTATCTCTGCACCATGCTTCCCCTGTCATGGTGGACTCTTATCCTTTGGAATTGTAAGCCAAATAAACTCTTCCTTCTATAAGTCGCCTTGGTCATGGTGTTTTAGCACAGCAACAGAAAAGTGTCTAATACAAGTAGGGAATGGACCCTTGAGTGTCAGTCTGACCCACCCAGCCAAGGTGACCATGCGTAGGGCCTAATCTTTGTGATAGCTAAGAAACAAAGACTGGTTGCATTGCCTCCATCCTCTGAGATACTTACAGAGAAGGAATTAAAAGGATTTGCATTCGACAGGCAGCTTTATTTAACTTGAAGTGAAGAGACAGGCAGAAGGACTTGTTAAGGACCTTGGTTAAGCAAAGAAAAAATATAAACTTCGCACTCATTTTATCTTCCTTCCCCCTAATGAGGTCTCATTCTGCTTCCTCTATTTGCTCTTGAGCATTTGAAATAATTACTTGTCTGCTCCTCCTGTCTTGCAAAATGCTGGAACTATAGATGTGTGCCACCACACCAGGATCCTTGACAGATCACTGACACTAAATATTGTTGAAACAAATTCTAAAGTTTTAGTCAAGAATAGCTCCTCAGCAGAAAGGGATTGACAAAAACAGGTCTGAACTTTCTCTTTTGAGTTTTATCCTCTTGTGAAGTCTTCTCCCTTTCATATTTGTAGGCAGAGTCATGGCAGATGTCTGGAGCTCTCTGCTGTCCAGATCTAACAGAGTTTTGTGCCTTAGTTCACAGAACAGGCAAAGACTTGCACTTTTGTCCATGCTAGAGCAATTGAGATGTGGGTACTGTCCCACTCTAAGGAACCAGAAAACTTGAAAAATATACGAGACCTTTATATACTGGACAACAGAGAGCATAGGACTGTGATTCTAAGAGGAGGGGAAAATTAGCTGAGTACTGAGATTGCTTCAGGGTGTTCTGGAGGTTTCTCCAGACATCTACACAGGATATAACCTCAACAGAACTCAGCATTCCTTCAGGGTAAAACACAGGATAGCATTCTCAGAGCCCAAGGTAGCCAGAATTTCTCAGTGTGTTGGAAAGAAAGCTGTATAAAAAAAGGATCCAGAAATGTGCATGGGAGACCTCTTAATCTATTGCTCAATATTAAGGTATACAAACACGGGGTGGAACTCTGTGCGGCCAGGCAATGGATAACCAAGCACAGCAAACTGGAGAGTTGTCAGAGCTCACAGCCTGTGAGGTGTCTGAGTTTTGACCAGCTGCAGTTGAACATTCACTGAGTCCCCAGGGGCTCTGAGGAAAAGTCCAGAGCTGCCTTAATAGTAATGACTCCTCTTTCCTCTTCTGTTTTCTAGTCCACAGCAATTCCCAGGTGTGTCATGCCCAGAGCAAAATCCTCCACTCCATGCTGTCTGTTCTCTACAACATGGCTCTGTCTGTCCATCATCTCTCAGCCTGGCCATGTTCTTCAGAACACTGGACTCCAAATACTTGTCCTTCTGCCTTCCTGTCATAGAAAGTGTCCCAGGGAATGTATTACCTAGGTTTTATCCAGTTCTTTCTCTTTAAAAAGGGAAGACGGGCTTTGGTGATTACAGAGCTCAGGTCAAGTTTGAAAGCCCTACATAAGCTTTCCAATTCCTGTATTCTCTTGAGCTTGAATATTTGGCTTGATGTTAATTTAGGCATTTATTGTCCTTTTGTTATTCTTGAGCTCTTATGATGCTAAGAATTTTATGTTTTACCATTTGTGCTATTGGGAAAATTAATATAGAATTTGTTGAGAAAATTTGGTAAATAAAGCATTAAAGATAGAAATATGTTACTTCATGTGTTCATGTCTTACTTCATGTAAGAACAATTTGTTATGAATTCAGGTTGCCATAATAAGTTATGTATAGGGAAGTTAATGGATAATGTTCATAAAAGCGATATATTAGAGACTATCTGAAAGATAGAGCTATACCTCTGTTGGTAGAATGCCTATCATGCATAAAGTTCTAGATTCTATCCCCAGCATTGCATAAGCCTATGTGATGGTGTATGCCTGTTATCCTAGCACTTGGGAGGTGGAGGCAGAGAATCAGAAGTTCAAGGTTATATTTGGCTACATAGCAATTTGAGCCTAGCCTGAGACACATGAAACCCTGCTTCAAAACAAAACAAAAACAATGACAACCAAAAGACAAAGAAACTATCTCATAGCCAACATTATGGGAGGAGATGAATAAAATAATGGTAGAAAATACTTCTTGATGACAAGGCTTTAAAGTATTTACTGTAGGGGCTATAGACATGGCTCAGTGAGTAATATGACTACCTGACATTGACTCACAAACACCCATATAAAAAGCCAGGTATAGTTGCAGGTGCCAGTAACCCCAGCGTTGGGGAGCAGACACAGGTGGACCCTGAGAACTTGCTGGCCAGTCAGCCTAGGAAACTGAGTTTCTGGTTCTGTGAGAAACCCTTTCTCAAGGCAATAAGGAGGAGAGCAATAGAGGAAGACTCAAGAGGTCTTACTTTGACCTCTGCATTCTCACACGAGTGTACACACACACACACACACACACACACACACACACACAGAGCCAGGCATGGTGGTGCACGCCTTTAATCCCAGCACTTGGAAGGTGGAGGCAGGTGGATCTTTGTGAGTTCAAGGCCAGCCTGGTCTACATAGTGAGTTTCAGGACAGCTGGGGCTACAAGGAGACCCTGTCTCAAAAAAGACGAAAAAAAAAAATACACACACACACACACACACACACACACATATACACGCGCGCGTGCATGTACACACAAAAGTATTTACAATCTATGTTAAAAATTGTGAGAAACCATATAACGAAGAAACTTCATTTTATTGATGTATATATGTATTTATTTAGTGGGTGTACATGTGTGTATGTGTGTGTGCAATGTACATATGCATATGTGGAGGTCAGAAGTTAATCTGAACTGTTATTCTTCAGGAAAGCTGTCTACCTTGCTATTTTTGAGGCAGTATCTCTCCCTGGTATTCAACAATTTGGCTAGGCTGGTTGATCAGGAATCAACTGGTCTCTGCCTCCCTAGTGATAAGATTACAAGCTCACTTGTGCCATCACCCCCAGCTTTGGTGGTGTTCTAGTTTGATTTCCATTGCTGTGATGAAACACTCTGACCACTACCAACTTGGGGAGGAAAGGGTTTATTTGACTCATCTCTCCCAGGTCACAGTTCACCAGGGAGCCCAAGGTAGGAACTCAGGGCAAGAACCTGGAGGCAGGAGCTGGAGCTCAGGCCATGGAGGAACCCTGCTTACTGGCTTGCTCCTCTGGCTCCTGCTCAGCCTGCTTTCTTATACAATACAGAACAACCCGCCCGGCGGTGGCACCACCCGCAGTGGTGCACATCACTCAAAAATCAAGAAAATACCCCACAGACATGGCCACAGGCCAGTCCTATGGAGGCAATTCCCCAGTTGAGGCTCTCTCAACCCAGGTGTGTCAAGCTGACAGCTAAAGCTACCAGCACAGGTGGATTCTGGAGCTTGAACTCAGGTTCTCACGCTTGTACAGCAAGCATTTACTGACTGAACTATCTCCCTACAATAAATAAATAAAGATCTCATTTTTATAAAATATAGTTTATATTTATAAAAAATTGAATCATCCTATATAATAGACTACTCGTAGGAGTAGAGTGGCAGGTGGCTTTCCATCTTAACTATTTTTTTCTGGTTTTGGCAAAGCATTGTGTATATTCGTTAGGTATGTTCTTGTCTGTCTACAAGTTATAGAAACCTGACTTCAATGTCTTTGTCAAATAGATTCCTGCCATCACTTATTAGAAATCTGTGTTGATGCAAAAGAACACAGCTCTCACCTCAAAGGGGTTAAGGGATAGTTTATTCTAGAGCCGAACATGAGTGACCATGGCCTGGGAACACAGATTTAGGTCACTTCAAATTCCACATTACCATGAGATATCAATTTCAAGAATTTTTTATAGGAACAGAACAAAGAAAGTCATAAATCAAGACAGGTTCCAACTATATTGACAGAAACATCAGGTTGGTGGGTTATGGAGAAGTGGAGAAGCCTCTATTAAAGATCTCAGATGCTATCTGATGACACATTTAGCTTGCTAATACATTTCAAAATGATTCACTTGATAGTCACATGAATATTAGATCAGATACAGAGGTAGGAAAGGAATGGTTAGTAAGGAGGCTAAAGAGAGTACAAGATAATCTTTTTCTTGAGACAGGGTCTCACTATTTATCCCTGGCTAGTCTGGAACTTGCTATGTAGACCAGGCTGGCCTTTACCTCACAAGTGCAGGGATTAAAGGCATGTGTCACCATGCCCAGCTCCAAGACAAATTTTAATTAGGCTCTAGACCTGCAACATGTCAACCTCTCTGTAACCTTTGACATTTTAGTCAGTTAATCAGCCTTGCAGAAGGTTCAGGGAGAGATGGACAGATGTGTGCCTTCTGGTCTTGGTTCAGAATTGGTTGGTTTGCTTCTTTGTTTATTTGAGAGTTTTTCTGTAAATCATCCCAGGCTGGCCTTGAACTCTCTATCCTCCTGCCTCAGCCTCTTCAGGGCTGGAGTTGCATTGTACCCTGCTGGTTCAGTATTTTGATAAGGTCAGGGGGAACTGCATCTTGGATAAGCCTTTTCTTCACATCTGTCTAAAGATACTGTGGTTCCAAGCAGAAAGAAAGGGGAAGGGGGACGGGGTCCAACAGCAGACCACTTCAGTCTTTTCATCAGAGTTGGACTGTGCACCTCTGCTTCTCCCTAGCTTCAAGGGAGGCTGGGGAATTTAAGTAACTTAGTTTTTTAGATCTCATAACTGGGGACAGAAAGAGGAGAAATGTCTGACAATGTTTGTTAGAATCATCTTCTGACATCTCACACAATATGTATTTTTATAATTCTTATTTTTTTGACAGGGTCTCCCTAGCCCCAGCCTACTTGGAACTATGTAGACTAGGCTGGCCTCAATCTCACAAAGATCTGCCTGCCTCTGCCTCCCGAGTGCTGGAATTAAAGGCATGCGCCACCATGCCTGGTATGCAATGTGTATTATTTGATAATAGGATTAAAAAATTTTAAATGGGGTTAAGAATAATCAGTAGATTATTTTAGAGGCCAAGTAAAGACTGTAGACTATAGAAAATTTAAGACTTTAAAACTACGTTTAATTAATTAAATTTATGTGTGTGTCAGAAGGCAAATGTTGTAGTTAGCCTTCTGTTGCTGTGATACAACACAGACCAAAACCAATTTAGGGAGGAAAGCGTTTATTTCGCCTTAGAGCTTATATCATGGAGGGAAGCCAAGCAGGAACTCAGGGCAGGAACCTGGAGGTAGGAACTGAAGCACAGACCACAGAGAAACACTGCTTACTGGCTTGGTCCTCTGGCCTGTGCTCAACCTGGTTTCTTATACAACCCAGGACCACCTACCCAGGGGCGGACCACCCACAGTGAGCTGGACTCCATCACTCAGGCCCACAGGTCAATCTGATAGAGGAAATTCCCTAATTGAGGTTCCTTCTTGCCAGGTGTGTCAAGCTGACAACTGATACTACCCAACATGCTTACCACTGTGTGGAGGTCAGGGAACAACTTTTGGGAGTTGGCTCTCTCCTTCCACCAGGTGTTCCAGGGATTGAACTCAGGTTATCAAGCTTGGCAGCTAGCAGCCTTACCTACACTGAGGCATGTTGCTGGCCCAGACTATAGAATTTAATGACAGGATTCCAGTGGGTTGTTTCATTGATAGTATTTGTTACATGCACAAGATTGTTCTAGATGCTGGTATAGGAAAATATATTTTCTGATATGATCAGCCATTAGAAGATTTGTAGTCTAGGGAACATGTTTGACATTCAAAATATGGCATAGAACACTGTAGAAAAGCAGGCAAAGTCTATGTTGGAAACAGGTGTTGCCTGAGATATCAGTGCTATTTAAGTATAGCCAGAGACAACTCCTGGAGGAGAGAGCCCCTGAGCCCAGTTTTCAAGGATCTGAGAATTTAGAAGGATGGACACAATCAAGGATTCCAGCTGGAACAATAATGACAAAGGCTCAGACATGGAGGTGAGTGCATGGTGTGTGGCTGGTGCAGGATTTGAGTGAATTTTATCAATTGTGCTACTGAGGAAAATTTGGTAGAGCAGATCAAAACATTAAGATATGTACACATTTACCAATGTCATATCTGTGAACAAATGGTAACAAATTATGAGCTCAAACCTGAGCAGGTTTTCAAGCAGACACAAAAGTATTTTCATTCCAAGGTGAATGAGAGGCCACAGGTCCCTACAGGGAGCTCTTAGCTCATTCCTGTGACATTTGTCTTGCTGAGTCAGTGTCTCTGCAGGTCTTTACCTGTTATTTTCAAGGGCCTTCAGTGCCAAGAGCCTGATTCCTGCAGTCAGACTCCTGTCTGTTCTTTCTGTCCTGTCAGGCACTGCCCAGCTGAGGCCTCCTGGCTCCAGACACCTGCTTTACCAGCTCCGTCATTTACTTTTAGGAAAAGACGTTGGCTGTGACTTGTGACTTGAGGCCACCTCAAGTTAAGACTTGTGATATGTGGCTGTGATGCTTTGAAAGCTGCTAGAAAGGGTGATTTTAGGTACTCTGGTGTGTTAGTCACTGTTCTGTCAATGTGACAAATAATTGAAGAAAATGGCATAAAGGAGTAAAGGCTTATTTAATTATTTCTGTTTGTTTGTGGCCATTTCAGCTATACTGGCTGGTCAGCCAAGCCCTTGGGAGCCTCCTGTCTTCACACACTCCCCACCCCTGCCCTGCCTGGTTCTGGGGTTACAGATACACACTGCTGCACCCGGCTTTTACATGAGTGCTAGGGATCTAAACTCAAGTTTAGAGCATTTTACTGAAAGCATTTTATTCACTGAGCCATCTCCCTAGTCCTGTGATGATTAGTCTTAATTTAATTGCCAACTTTATTGGATTGAGAAGCACCTAGGAGATTTGTAAAGCACATCTGCTTTATATCTGTGAAGGGACTTCCAGTGAGGATTAACTAAGTGGAGAATGTGGCTTCATAGTTTGGGGGCCCAGGTGGAATGAAAGGGGACAAAGGAGAAAACCAGAGACCACTCCCTCTTTCTGCTTCCTGGCCACCATGAGGTAAGCTGCTGTCCTCTACCACACTCTCCCCACCATGATGGACTGAGGAAACTTCTGAAACTACGAACCAAAGTAAATCCTTCCTCCTGTAACTTGCTTTCTTGGGTATTTGTCTCAGTGATGGAAGGTGCACCTGGCTTTACTTATAGTACTCCACAGAGTTAAACAATGAATGACCACAGATGAGGAGGAGGCGAGAAGGCTTCCTGCCCTGAATCTGTTGTGCGCTCACTGTGACCATCTTGCCCCCAACCATCCCACCCTTCTCGAAGATTTGCCTCTGTCACTGTTAAAATGAAAGCCTTCTAGGCATGTCCAACCTTTTGACACTGAGACAAGACATTGTCATCTACAAAGTTCATGCTTGAGAACCCCATAGTCAAGTTTCACACACACAAATAAATAATTTTAAAATATTTTATTATTTTATTTTGTGTATGAGTGTACTGCCTGCATGTATGCAAGTGCACCCATGTCATGCAATGCCTTGTAGAGGTCAGAAGAGAGTGTTGGATCTCCTGGAACTGGAGTTATGGATAGTTGTTAGCTGCCATGTGGGTGCTGGGAATCCAGCCCAGGTCCTCTGCAAGAGCAGCCAGTGGTCTTAACTGCTGAGCCATCTTTCCAGCCCTGAAATAAATAAATTTTTAAAGATCACAAAAAACTCTTTTATTTTAGTTTTTTTTTTTTTTTTACTTTTTGTTTATTTTATGTGTATGAGTGAGTACAATACCTGTGGATGACAGAAGAGAGTGTTGGATCCCCTGGAACTGGAGTTACAGATGGTTGTTAGCCACCATGTGGGTGCTGAGAATCAAACCCATGTCTTCTGCAAGAACAGCCACCGATCTCTTAACTGCTGAGCCATCCCTCCAGCCCTTATTTTACGTTTTTAAGACAAGGTTTTATTATGTAGCCTAGGTAGCCTGGAACTTGTTATTTAGGCCAGGCTAGTCCTTATCTCACAGGGATCTATCTGCCTCTGCTTCTTGACTGCTGTGATTAAAGGGGTATACCACCATGCCTGGCCCATACTCACAATGTTTTAAGTACATTTACGATTTTGGGGCTGGAGAGACGGGTCAGGGGTTAAGAGCACTGGTTGTTTTTGGAGAGGACCCAGTTTCAGTCTCTCTCACCCACATAACACCGACTATAACTCCAGTTCCAGGGATCTGATGTCCTCTCTTGGCCTCCACAGGCATTGCACACATGGGTACAATAACATACACACATGTAAAACACTCATAAATAAATTTTTTAAATGTAGTTTTCTAGCCTAGAAAAAAATTAGATTTTGTGTTGGGCTGTGTTTGTAGCTAACTTTAGTCTCACGTGACCTGTGGGCCATCCGGTGGATATACCTGGATCAAAACAGCCACTGGGCTGTTATAGTTTGAATGCAAAATCCCCCACAACCTCATATGTTTAAGTACTTGGTTCCCAGCCTGTGACACTGTTTTGGAGGGCTGTGAAACTTTTGGGACTGGTGGCCCCACTAGCATAAGTGTGGCTTCTGAGGTAGCCCTGAGATCTTGGCTCCTTGATCCACCTCCCAAGATGTTACAAACTACTCTGCCAGCTCCTACCACCACGGACAGAACTGCTCTGGTCACAGTCCCATGCCCGCCCACCCCCAAGGTGGACTGTACCAGCTAAACCCGACACTCAAATGAACTTGCCTTCCTCTGTGTATGTCTGTCAGGTATTTTGTCACTGCGATGAGAAAAATAACTGGAAGGATTTACACTTTGGTCTGGAATTTTGTGGCATGGTGATGTTGGTGCCAACCGACTACACTGCCCCTCTTTGCTCTATGACCTATTAGCTGACATCCCTTCCATCCAGGGAGTGGTCTGGAGGCATTTTCCGGTTTCTGTTCTTTACCCTTTACCTATGTCACCAACCTCATTGTTGAAGTACTATGAACCGCAGACGTAGTAGCCAGAAACTCCTTTCCTGCACTAATGCAATTGCTTTTCCCCAGGGTGTGTGGTAGGAAATCTGCCTGGTTTGACACTTGCTCTCCAGCTCAGGCAGGTGGGGGAAGGCAGAGAAACTACTGGTTATTTTTAGTGTCAGGGGCTTTGAGAGGAGGCACTGGGAACTTGGCAGAATTTCCTCACAGGTTGGAGGCCCCTGGAGGCCCCGGGGGCACTGCCTGCCCAATTCCCAGAGTTCAGGCACAGATGGGCCCCATCAGCCCTTAAGTGGGGGGAGGGCTGTCAGTCCAGTGAGTCTGAGGAGGGATCTCCAGAGGCCTGGCCCAGCTGGCCATCTCCTGCCTGAAACTGTTTAGTGTGTGTGTGTGTGTGTGTGTGTGTGTGTGTGTGTGGTGGGGGGTGGAGATCACAGCAGATGGACCCCAGCCTTTGGGCCTCAAGGTGCCAACTTGGTTCCAATCTCAGTCACATTGGGCAGTGGAGGAGAGACACCTCTTTATTAGGCAGGGTTTGTTTGGCAATTATTGGGCGGGGGGTGGTGGGGGAAACTTGGAGAATATTCAAGATTAATGCTGGAGCCAGCAGCTCAGTCTGCTGCTGAGCTTTGTGGGGGTGGGGAAGAGCCATTGACACTAGGCTTATCTGGGGCACTGTACAGCAGGACACCACCTGCCTTAGGTGAAGGAGGCTGTTTGGAGGGGATAACCTTGGAAAGGAAGCCAGGGGCCCAGAGTGAATGAGGTCAGCACTTTCCCAGATGCAAGGTGTTCTGCTCCAAGTCTGCGGGGAACACTGCAGCAAATGGCCAGGTAGGAAGCCCTGGGCATGTTTTTCTGGCTGGGGTGACCTCTGCAGCTGCCCTCCTCCAGTTGCTGCTGGCAGCCTTAGCCTCTCATATATAGCCATTCCCACTGCACAAGCATACTTGGGACAGGAAATGGGATGGGGGACAGTCTTATCACCAACAAAGTTATCATTTCAGGCTGATGTGGGACCTCACACACCAAATGAGCGCTGCAGGGAGGCACTCTGTGCAGCAACGGCTGGAAGCCCAGGACTATCAGACCAGCCTGAAAACCTCATGGTCAGAGCTGTGGAAGGGCAAGATGAGGTAGATGGTGGAGAGGAGGCTTCAGGGGTCCGGAGAGGACACATCCCTGCCTGTGGACTGCAGGCCTGCTCTCCCAGTTATTGCCTGAGCCACCTCAGGCAAGTTGCTAGAATTTCATGGTCTCAATTTCTCGAAGAAAATGGCAGAAATAATACCCACCTGCTTGAGGGTCTATTTAAGGATAAGTGGGATAATATTGACACTGTGCTGTATAACATAGCTTTTGCTGTCTAGTTGTTTGTTGTTAAGAGAAAAAGATCTGGTCAGAATAACTTTCAGTCTTTGCAGCATTCCGCAGGCTGAGGGGAGGTGGTCAGGTTAGGGCTGGGCAGAGCTGTGGCTGCAGTGGAACCCCAGCTTGAAATAACTCAGAAAGAGAAGAGACATGCCCTACCTCTCAACACCACCTCTCCCTGGTGCAGCAGGCTCAGAGATTATGGGAGAAATGTCCTCAGTGCCGGAGCCTCAGTACTTCAAAGTGGATCATTTCAAGGGATTTGTTTTTTCGAGTTTTGGGGCTCGCGAATCATTTTAGTAGAACATGTCTCCCCTGAGACAAATTTTCCAATATATACAGCCATTGGTATGATCGTTAAAGTACGAATTAATTTAAAGGCTTTGTGGACTATAAGGTGACTTTTGGGTATGAGAGGTTTTCTTGTCTGTATATCTATGTATGGTTTTGGTGCTGGGACTTAGACGTGGGGCTTGCTTTTAATACTTGGGTCTGATGCGGGAGTTCTTGAAGCAGAGACTATTAACTATAAAAGATGGGAGGAGACCACAAAAAGGCAGAAGGGTTCTTTGTGGAAACAAGATGTGATGCAGTTGATTTTTTTTTTTTTTTTGTGGTACTATAGACTGGACACAGGGCTTTATGAGTGCTGTGCAAGTGCTGTCTGACTGAGTTATAACCCCAGCCCTCTTTTCAAACACTTTTTGAGACAGAGTCTCATTAAGTTGCCCAGGCTGGCCTTGAACTTATGATGCTTCTGCCTCAGCCTCCTACGGAGCTGGGATTATAGGTCTGTGCCACCAGACTTACTTTGTTTTGTTTTGAAACAGGGTCTCATTGTGTAACCCAGTCCACGATGTAGGACTGGCTAACCTTAAACTTGTGCTGCCCTCCTGCCTCAGCCTCTTAAGTGCTGGGATCACATGTATGCACCACCATGCACCACCTACAAGATGCATTTGAGTGGAGAGGGGCCAGTGGAGCAAGTGCAGTGATGGAAGAAGCCAGGGCAGACTTGGGAAGAACTTGGGTTCTGTGCTTTACCAAATTTGGCTTCAAATCCTGGTTCTACCTCCTGTTGCCCTTTGGTAACAACGTGCCCTTGGGACTCAGCATTTTGAGTTCATGGTGAAATGGCCTTTTAAAGCTGTACTATGACCATGAGCTTGAGGTTGTCTATTTTCTTCTGGGCGTAGAACCCAGGGCTTCTTGAATGCTAGGCACATGCTGAACCCCTAAGCCTGAGCGTCATAGCAAGACTTTGAAACCATGAGTTGGATAAGGGAAAGCTGGCGTGCTTTTCCTTGTATTTTTTCTCTAGTCCACTGTTCCCCAGACAAGGAGCTCAGAGCATTGGGTCTAAACTTAGAAGGTTTAATTAAGAGGAAAAACAACCTACTATTTTTGTTTTCTCTCTAAGAAGCTGGGAAGGGGAGGAAGGAAAATCACTTAGCTTCTGTCTCTCCTTCCTAGAAGGAGAGTAATGTGGATTATTGGTGGATTCTCTGCTACATGTTGGTTACAGTTCATTGTCAGGATTAACCAGCTTTCCTGCTGTTAGCAACCCACCAGGATGCAGGCGCTCAAGGACTATCAGAGTATCTTTCTCTGGTTCTGGGACTTGTGTGCACATCTGGTGTGGACTCTGGGCTCATAAAATGCGATTGCATCAGCGAATGGTGATAGATTTAAAGGATTACATCTCCTCTAGCCCATCCTGTCTCCCTCCGTGGACTTTTGGAGGGATGTCTTTCTCTGTTAACCCGTGTGGTCAACCAGGGCCACTGCAGGCTTCTGCTCTGGACCATGGACAGATTTTCAGGCTCTTTCTCAGAAACAGTGAGGCCACAAGTGCAGGGTGTTTGGGGTAGAGCTTTTCATTTTGTGTCGAGTATGTGGCCCTCAACCATGTTCCATACTAGCAACCTGTTCCAAGAGAGAGGATGTCCAAATCCCAAGCCTCTTTTCTGTGTACCTTTCTATCCAGAGTTTAATTTGGAAAAGACAAAAGATGTTAAGTCAATTCACGTCTCTAACTTTCAGGTCCTGGTAATGTAGGGGGAAATGGGAGGACAGGGTGGAGGATGGGACACCGACCTCCAGGGAGAGGGTTGGCATTTTAACATAGTGTGCTTAGAGCCATTAAAACTCAGAAAATGAAGGATTCAACTGTTTTCACAAGATGCCCTTCACCTTTGGTGAGTATGTTGGTTTGAATGAGAATGTCTCCCCTAGGCTTCAATTATTTTGATATTTTGTCCCCAGTTGGTGGTGCTGTTTTGGGAGGTTCTAGGAAGTGTGGCCTTGCTGGAGGAAGCACATCACTGGGGGTGGGCTTTGCGAGTTCTTAAGCCCTACCAGATTTCCAGTTGCTCTCTGCCTCCTGTGCCTGCTTGAAGATATGAGTGCTCGGCTTTCTGCTCCAACCACCTCCTCCCGCCATGCTTCCCCTACCTTTATGGACCCTTCCCCTGGAACCATAAGCTAAATGAACTCTTCCTTCTATAAGTTGCTTCAGTCACAGCAACACAAGAGTAACCAATACAGTGAGCAATTGTTTTTGCTCAATCTGTGATATTTCCTCAACCTGTGCATTTCAAAAAGTTAGACCAGATAAAGCGGCTGAAAGAGGAGAGTGTGGATTCTATGTATCCCTAGAATAATTTTATGAAAGGAGCTATTCATGTCACCATGTTACCAATGGGAAAGAATGAGGGGGTGAAGAAGAGAAATACCTCACAAAGGTCAATAAAGTACATCAGTACAGAGGGGAAACAGGATTCAAAACCAGCTGGTATGGTGCCATCATGCCACCCTGCCCATTCACCACCGTCCCCCTCTTAGTCACATTCCCCCACATAAATATTCCTAAGAAGTCATAAGAAAGCTTGGAGTGGACTGAGGACTGAGGGGAAGTTTGCCTAGGAAGCAGCAGCGTGCCTCCCTCCTGCTGTCTTTTTCTCTCTCCACTCCTTTTCCCCAGGCTATACCAGCTACACATGGGGGAGGGGTACTTACAGGCTATGAGCCCCTGACCATCTCTTGAAGTTTCTTGGAAGCATCAGGTGTCACTTGCACATATCTAGATCTGTGCACTTGACAGTCACAGTTTCTAATTCACAGATCTGCCTCCAGATCCTCCAGTCTGGCCATGGTGGTACACATCCGTAATCCTAGCACTCAGAAGGCAGAGACAGGAGGATCCAGATCTCAAGGGCAACCTGAGCTACATCATAAGACCCTGTCTCAAAACACCAAGAGCTGGGGGCACTCAGTGTTGGAGTGCTTGCTTAGCATGCGCAAGGCCCTGGGCTCAATCCATAGAACCACCGCAACAAACAAAGCAAAACAAAGAGAAACACAACACAAAACAACACAAAATCCCAATAAACCTTGTGAAAGGGAAGTGATCAAAATGCAATTAGATGCTAGGTATGTTAATGACACGAAACTGAGGTGTGTGCCTTGTATAGGTGACTGCCTTCCCCAAGGGTCTTGAGAACAGGCATGATAAATGGACCCTCTGTGAGTTGTGATGCAAGCTGTGGGTACATGCAGAATTTGGTAGAGATTAGGGTAAGGGGTGAAAGAGAGGGAAAGTCAAGTTCCTAGATCTGTAACCAGTCCTCTAGGAAGCTGTTTCTAGGGAGTTCAGAAGAGTAGATTCTACCTCCAGAAACAAAGAAACCTGTAGCTTGGTGGGATAAAAAGAGAGAGACTGAAAGGCGTCTTTTCTGCAGGAACCTTTTCAAATCCAACTGTCAGTTGCCCCAAATCCTTCTAGAAAGAAAGGCGGTCTTCCTAGTGTAATGCTGTGGCCCGAGTTCTGTGTCTCTTGTGCTATCAGGCAAACCATGTAACATATCTTTATGCGCATTTATTATTATCATGGGGAGGGAGAGGAGTGACTTACAAAGGAACGAGTACCCTGCGCCTAGCACCGTGTTGCTCAGCTCTGTGCTGCTCAGCTCTTAGCTGCGCAGCTCTGTGGCATGCCCATAGTCACCGCTAGCTTTCGCCCATGCCTCAGGGGCCAGTGGTCTCGCCCCTCAGGTCCATAAGTGCCAGGCCATTCTGTCCTTGAGTACACCAGGCTGCTGCACTTTCCCTGCGCCCACTGCCGCCGTAGGGCTTAACGGCTTCCGTCCCAAGATGGCTCCCAACAGCCTCTCCGCAGTCCATTCTCTGTGGCAGGCCCAGCCCCTTGGAGGAACCAGAACCCCTGGGGAGCACAAACACCATTCAAGTCTTGCAGGGGGGGTATTACTGTTTCTGTTCTTGCTTTACAGGTACCTAGAGCACTTAGGTTGAGACACTTGCTCTGGGTTGTAATTGGAGCCCCTGTTAAAGGAGGTAGGCTGGAATGGGGCTGGAGGGAGCTAACTCTGCTCCTGGCCTCTATTTTGTGTCATGGGCAGCTGGTTGATGGTGGAGGAGAGATGGATAAGGGACACCAGAGGGATTCCCCTCCATTAGGAGACCTGGGTACAATTCCCTAAAGACTTCAGACTGCATCATTTTGTCTCTTGTAGTGTAGCTTCTAAGGAGCAGTAATACTGTGGCATGGAGCAGGAGGGGTCTTGGGGGGGTGGAGGAGGGGTCTGAGGGGGGCAGGAGGGGTCTGGGAGCACAGGTGCTCTGATCACAGGCTTCCATCTATTCTGCCTGACTTCAGACTCTCCCTGCTTGCCCCTGCTTTCTGAGTCCCAGAACTGCTCAGTGATCTAGGGGCAAATTGCCTCTGATCTTTCTGATCTTCCTCTTAGTGGGCCTTAAGCTGCAAGACTTGTCTTGCTGATTAATCAGTTGCCATGTCTCCTGAGGCTTTGAACAGACTTTTTAAGGTGTAGTTGACATGAGATGAACCATATGTTTAAAGTCTGTTCTGTAATGTGTTTTGATATGTAGTGTATTTTGACATGTGTGCACACCTGTGATTCCATCACTATCATCAAGATGGCTAAGCATGGTCATCACCCAGGCAGCTTTGTGAGTCTCTCTCATTCCTCCTGTGTGATCCCTTTAGGCACCTCCAGACCAGTTTTCTGTCAGTCTGGGATGCATGTGAATAGAATCACACATGAAGCTTCTTTTATTCATTGTATTACTTTGATTATTCAAGTGTCCTGGTTTTAGAAAATAGTATCCTATAGAAGATAAATAATGCCTCTGTTTGACTGTCAGAAATTTGTTACAATTGTGTGTTGAGTCACACAATGTAGTCCTTACTATGATTGTTGCTAGCTAAGAATATCGTATAGTTTTGATGTTCATCCCTGTCCTTGGTGCCTATAGTTCATCCCTTTTTGTTCAGTGGAGCAATGCATCACTCAGTCACGTCTCCCAGGCTCAACCCAGACACCAGTTCATGTCTGTAGTTCCCATCCATGCTCTTACCAGAAGCTGGCTTTTAGGGAAAGAAAAACCTAGCTAAAGTTCCTCATTTGCTCTCAGAGAAGTAAATGTGAGTGTCTGAAGGATCCTAGAGTTCTTGGCTGGTGCAGAATTGTGCACACCTAAAATCCATATCTTTAAATTGTAACTTCCATTACCTCAGAATGTGGCTATACTTAGACATAAGAACTTTAAAGAGGGAATTAAGTTAAAATGAGATCATTGAGGGGGCTGGAGAGATGACCTAGTGGTTAAGAGCACTAGCTGTTCTTGCAGAGGACCTAGGATCAATTCCTAGTACCCACATGGTGGCTAACAACCATTTGTAACTCAAATTTCAGGGGATCCAATGCCCTCTTCTGACCTCTGAAGGCATTGCATGACACAGGTGCACATATATACATGCAGGCAATATACTCATACATATAACATAAAAAATAATAAATAAAAAGAGATCATTGAGATCATAAGGAGTCTCTAATCCAATGTGACTGATGTCCTGGTCATAAGCAGAGATTAGGGGACACACACAAGCCCATATAGTGAATGACACAGAGAGAAGAAGGCCATCTCTAAATTAAGGAAAGAGGCCACCAGAAAAGCCAACCCTGATGACTAACTGATCTTGGGCTTTCAACCTCCAGAACTGTGTGGAAGGAAATTTCTGTTTATTAGGCACCCAGACTGTAATACCTTGCTATATGAGCCACAGCTGACTAGCTCAGTCCCCCACCGTCCAATTCAGTTTAAGCATTTGCTGAATGTTTCCTGAATGGCAGGCTGGAGTCAGAAGAAAAGACAGGTTTTTCATTTATTTTTTTTGTTTTTGTTTTTGTTGTATTTTGTTTTGTGTTTTTATGTGTGTGACTTTTGCCTGCATATATGTACATGAACCCATTCAATGCCCCTAGAGGCCAGAAGAGGCACCAGAATCCCCTGGAACTGGAGTTACGGACAGTTGTTAGCCTCCATGTGGGTCCTCTGTAAGAGCAGCCAGTGCTCTTAAGCACTGACCCATTTCTCTAGCCTCTGTTTTGTTTTCCGAAACAGGCTCACTATGTAGCCCTGGCTGGCCCGGAACTCAGCAAGATCCACCTGCTTCTGCCTCCTGAATGCTGGAATTAAAGCCCCCTGTCACTATGCCCAGCTAAGGTTTTCATCCTTGAGGAATCTACAGATTAGTTGGCTCATCTTGCACTTCAACAAAAGGAAACAAATGGTAAACTGACTTGCCTGAAACAGAAAAATCAATGCAGATTTCTGGGAGTGTTTGTACCTGTGCAGAGTGGATCTTCACAGCTTTGGGCACCAGTCATTGGGCATAGGAGGGGCAGGCAGGCTGCTGAGCACTGCCCCTTGCCCTGTTCTGACATTCCCTCTTAGGTATATTCTCTGAGACCTGGCTATTCCTGTCCCAATTCTGCTTCTGTGGGGGCTGTGCATCACGACAGGGGTGGACTTTACCTGCTGGCCTCAGGGACTGCAAATGGGCAGTGAGGTAGATAACCAGATATGACACTGCAGAAGTCAGCCCACGTGGGACCTCCCTTGGGCCCATGGGTTAGAGAAGGCAGGTTGTTTGCATAATCTGAAAGAAATAAGGTGTCTGGTGGAAGCTTGAATGCATGTCTGCCTCCCAAATCACACCGAACTGACAGCAGAGATATAAAAAGGAGAGCAATCCATAGCTGTGCTGAGAACAGCAGGGGTGGCCCTCTGTGCCCAGAGATTCTGGTGGATTTCTGAAAGACAGGAAGTGGAGGAACATATGGGAAGATAAACTAGGGAAGGACAAGCTACAGCTCAGAATGCATTTGAGAATGTGCTGTAGAGGATGTGGGAGCTGATTACCCCCAATACTGCTGGAAAATGTATTTATATTGTGTGCAGAATTGCTTTTAAAATCACGATGATAAATACAGAAGATAATATACTTTTCCACTTTTAGTATGCAGGAAATGGCCAGGGTGACACTGCAATGTCTTTCTCAAGGTATCACAGCTGAGGCTGAGCTGCTGCTCTCAGGCTCCATCGTGGCTTCCGTGATCTGAGATTTATGGTCTTGCTGGAGGCCCACAGATGGCCTATTGGGACCAGGAAGCTCTGGGGTCATATGCAAATATCATTGCTTCTGTGAGCATTTTTCTAGGGCTTTGATTCATAGCTTTGGTCAGATTTGCAAAAATCTCCATGTCTCAAGACTGTCATTCTCCATTGGAGCTTCATGATGGTGTTTCCAGTTTCCCTTAGCTGGTAGTTGGTGGCTGAGTGGTGGCTCCTCGGCTCCTTGCTGTCAGTGCTTTTTGTCCCTACTGTCGTAGGGAGTTGAATCGGTCTCTTCTTTCACTGCTATGGCAGAATAGACAGAAGCAATTCAAGGGAGAAAGGCTTCACCTTGGCTTAAGGTTTCAGAGGATATCAGCACATCACAGATGGGGAGGCATGGTGGCAGGAGCCTGCAGAGTAGCTTGTCCATGTCTTGGCTCATCAGGAACCAGAGACTGGAATTAGAAGTGGACCAAGCTATAACCTTCAAAGATCTACCCCTAGTAGCTTGCTTCTCCTGCTGGGCACCATGTCCTGAGGTTCTCCAACTTCCCCAAACTAGCTGGGGACCAAGGATTCAAAACATAAGCCTAGGCACTGGGGACATTTCACATTCCAACCATAATAAGAATGTTTTTGTGTGCATCATCTTATTTGAGTCGTATAATAGTGCCAGGAGAAGGACAGACCATATGCTGGTACATCTTTACGTGAGAATTTACATGACTTTATCCAAAGTCATGAAACAAGATCATGGTTGAGCCATGATGGAGCCATGGGCTCAGGACTGGGGGTTGGGGCTTTTTGATGCTTCCTCAGTGTCCTTACAGACAAAAGGACACTTCCATTCTTTGAATGATCAAAGCAGCTCATAAGAGTAGTATGTTTAGACTCCTTTAAAAATCTGATCCAGGATGTGGCCTTCAAAGAAATCCACTCCAGATTCTAAATCCCTCACATGTGCTGTATCTCAAATGCCAGCTATTATTATGAAGGGAGTAGCAGAGGCTTAGGAAAGTCCTTATCCAATTCCTGACACTATTTCCAAGTATCTTCTGTCTCCCACTGCCCAGTAAGAATTGACCTTCTCCTCCTTTCCTCCCTCTCTGAGTCCTTTCTAACCCCTAACTTTCTCCATGGATAATCATTAATGACTGTCCACGGTCTCCAGCATGGAATGAGGGGTCCCGAAATGGAGTTGGGTCTGAGCACTGCCACTGGGATCCAATAGCCTTAAAAGTCCCAGATGTTCACCCTGTGACCTGACCTGCTCTCCTTGCTTCCTTTTCTTGTCTCTGGCTGCTTCTGGCCAGAGAGATTTGCCCTACATTTGCACTCTGACCTGCAGGGACTGCTGGGGGCATCAGTTGGTTCTTCCTGGCCAGAAACCACAGCAACCAGCTGGTATAGACTTGATTCTCATTCTGTGTCTCAGACTGTATATTCATTTAAAGACTGGGCTTTGGGAGGTTCCCAATGAGTTAGCTAGCAGCTGGAGTTTGGATAGACAACTGTCTTTTGTGGTTATTCTATTCCTGGCCTAAGTGGATATTTTCAAAGTTCTATTGAGCTTTAAATGACTCAAAGGCATTTGGTGGTGAAATTGTCCGAAGAGCCATTTTCTCCATGAGTTCTCATTTAAGGCAGCCTCATGCTGGAGGAAGGGCAGAGTATCTGACTGCAGACAGATCTTGGCTTGTGGGGAGGATGAAGTCAGTGAGCATGCTGTTAATATCTCTGGGTGTAACTGTTGTCCTGAGCTTAGGGACCATGCTTCTAGAGACCAACACATCATCATAAGCTTAGCTCAGCACAGGAAGCTTCTAAACACAGTCATCCCTTCCCTCTACCCTGAACTTGGAATCAAACTTGTGCTCTTTGAAGATATGTTGGTAACTTAAAAATGATCAGGGATATGTGGGTGGGTGGGTGGGGGGTAAACTCTAGTCTTAGCTCTGACATTGCATAGGCTAGGCCAAGTTACTTTAGTCTTTAGAGAATTCTTCCCTCAGGTGGATTGAACTTGAGGACACTATACTGGGTTTAAAAGTTTCCCCAGATTTAGAACCTCTAAATGTGACCTTTTTAGGAAATAGGGTCTCTGTGGCTATAAATAAGTTAAGATGAGGTCATACTAGACTAGTGTGAGCTCTGGTATAATATAACGGGTGTCTTTATAAGAAGAGGAAAGGACACATGGAAACTGAGACAGAGTGCACACAGGGAGGGTGCCTGGCAATGATGGAAGTGGAGACTATCTATAGGCAGGAACATTAAGAACTCTCAGCCCTGCCAGATGCTAGACAAGGTCAGGGACAGTCCTTCTCTAGAGGCATCATCAAGATCAAGGTCCTCTCAACCCCTTAATTTTGAGCTTCTCATTTCTAAATCAGGGAGATAATTAATTCTTGTTATCTGAAGTCACCTAGTTCTTGGTACTTTGCTCGGATTGCCACAGGAAACTAATACAGGCTGAGGGGATCTTCGGGTTCTATTATTCTTACTGATGGGGACACAGAGGACCCTGTGTCCTCCTTTGATGCTATCCACCCTCTCTCACTTTATTGGTCTCTTAAGGGGCCTTGGACCTGACCTGTCTCCCCACAGAACAAAGAGGGAAAGGACATAGCTGAATGAAGTTGGACTAGAGTGGTGGAAGCAGAGGCTGGACCAGCCTTTCATGTAATCAGGAAAACTAAGTTGGAATGTGAGAGTGGCATTGTGTGGGAAAAGGCCCACAGCCTTTGCGGGGTCACTTCTAGGGGTACGGGGTCCCCAAGAAATGCTGTAAGGGGATCAGGTAAGTGGCCATAAAGGGGACTTAGGTTTTGCCATTGAATCTCTTCTGAAGTTTTGGGATGCTTCGGTCCTGCATTTGCCACTGAACTTGTAAGATTCCTGTTAGCAAATTGTTTACTAGTCAAATTGTCTTTGGGGTGGGGAAGGAAGTAACAGTTTTGTCTCTAATGTACACAGAGCACTGTGCTGAAAATGTTATGATCTTTTTCATTTACTCTTGAGAGTAGCTGTGAGTAATTTTAGTTTGTAGATGGACATAACTATGAATTAATTCAAGTTCAAATAACTCATCAGAGACCCATAAGGGCAAGCTAAGGACAACTGATTGCAAAGACCTTGCTTTTGGCCACCTCCCCCTTTTAATGCCCACCCACCCCTTCTTTTCTCAAACTTTAAAAGTTATATTATTGCTACTATTATTATTATTTGTGTGTGTGTGCATGATGTGCCATAGCACCTTACGGAGGCCAGAGGACAACTTTGTGAAGTTCTCTCCTTCCACGTTTACGTGGGTTCTGCAGATCAATCTCATTTAGCCTTTACCCACTGAGCCATCTTGCTGGCCCTTTTCTCAAACCCTTATCTCCCCTAGAGTCACTTGCAGAGAAAAATTCAAAGTAGCATTAACAGTCTGAATAAGAACATTTTTACCTTTCCATTTCAGGAATGAAGGAATTCTTAGCCTTCTCAGCTTTTCCAAGGACATTTCTCTTTTCAGTCCTTAATATTGGTTATATCTTTGAAGTGTCTGATTCTCCAAAGCCACAGACAGAGAACACGACCACAGCAGTGACACTCAGCCAGCCTGGGTATGCCTAGCTCAATGCTTCCTGAGACCACACCAGCGCTGGTGCACCTTTCTGATCAAAGAAGAGCCAGGAAAAACATGCTTTTCTCAGAGTCCTTGAAATTTTGAGGAACTAGATGAAGTTCTTTCAAGTCCTTCAAATTGTGAGAGAGGGAAGAAATGAAGTTATTAATACTATACCGGAATGTAGAAGGTATTACTCAGAAATGGAGCCCACCAGCAGCCAGTATTCATTCCCTCACTGACTTACAAACTCAATGGCTCAAAATCATCAATGGGCAGAGGTACAGCTCAGTGGTAGAGCACTTGTCCAGCACATATGAGGGGAGGGATGTGGCCAGAAGTATTCATCTAAGGCAAGCTAAGCACATAGTATGTATTATTCTTTTTATGTTTTGAGAACAATTTTAAATTATATTTGTAACTTTTTTGAGATATTGCCCATATACAATAAATAATACCCATGTAAGTGCACTGGTTAATGAGCTCTGATGTGTGTATGCACCCATAAAACTGTCACTGCCATCAAGAGCCCAACTACTCCTGTGGTGGTTTGAATGAGAATGTTCCCCACAGGCTCCAAGTATTTGGACATTTTGTCCCCAGTTGGTGGCACTGTTTTGGGAGGTCATAGAAGGTGTGGCCATGCTGGTGGCCATTTCTGACAGGCCTAGAGTGTTCTTAAGCCTTGCCAGATTTCCAGTATCTCTGTTTCCCATGCCTGCTTCAAGATACGAGCCTCCGCTTTCTACTCTAGCCACCTCTTGCCACCGTGCCTCCCTGCCATGGTGAAGTTTGATCCCTCTGGAACCATAGCTCAAATAAACAATTCCTTCTATAAGTTCCCTTGGTCACAATGTTTTATCACAGCAACTTAAAAGTACTACTACAACTCCCATTACATATGCCTAAAGACTGCTCAGTGTTCATTGACTACATCCCTTTCTTTACTCTCTCCCCCCGGCAACTGCTGATTTGGTTTTTGTTTGTCGTTAATTTGTATTTCTTGGAGTTTTATCTAAATGAATCATACTGCCTGTTTTCTCTTTTATCTGTTTTCATTCAGCATAGTGATTCTGAAACTCATTCATAGTAGAGTGTGTTCCTTTTTTATTGGTGAGTAGCATTCCGTCATGTAGATATATCACAGCTTTGTCTGGTGATGGATTTTTGGGTTGTTTTCCATTTTACTATTGTTTTGAACATGCATAACCATGATACTGCAGTCTAATGTGTGTTTTATTTGGTACATAAGCATGGCTGGGTGTTGTTGGCCAGGGTGTCTGGTTGAATTTCCTCTCTGAATACTAGGACAAGTCCCAGAGAGTCTGTGGCTGAAGAATGCCCTGGTTCCACTTAGAAACTTGATAATTATAAATGAATAATACAGACATGTATGAGGATTAAGATGGAGCAATACTAGACAGAACTTTACCAGTAAAACAAGAGAAGCAGGCAATAGTGATGTGTGGAATTACCTAATGATTATGAACTTTACATCTAAAACCAGAAACTGAAAAACCAACCCCAAAGGTCTTATTTCTTTTATGGTTTGAGTATGAAATGCCCCCAGAGCCTCATGTTTTGGGGGCTTTGGGAAGTGATTGGATGCTGATGGCTCTAACTAAACCAATGATTAGTCCTTTGATAGATTATATACTATGATGCTCTGTTAGGAGGTTGTGAGAAGTAGGAGGTGGCGCCTAGTGGTGGAAAGCGGGTCTTAGGGGTGGTCCTGGAGCTGTAGCTTGCCTTGACATCTTCCTGTATTCCTTTCTCTCATTTCCTTACTGCCATGACAGTTAGTGCAGCCAGGCTGTCCTTACCATGCTGGACTGAAGCCCCTGAAACCGTGAGCCAAAAGAGATAATATTCCATTTAAATTCTCAGGTAGTTTTATCACAGTCAAGTAAAAGCAATAAATACAATGTCCTAAAGTTTGTTTTATAAAATACTTGTTCCTAAATTGGTAATAGACATTTTGCAAACAAAAACAAAAGCCCTAGAGTTTTTTGATTAACTAAAAATCGTAGAACCACCAAGTTAAAGTCCAATGAATTTAAGTTCCTTAATTGCAAGACTTCTTTGAGTCTTTTCAAAAAATATTTTATTACTTTTCATTTTAAAGTATTTTATGTGTATGAGTGTATTATGTGCATGTATGTAAGTGTATCCATATTGTACAATGCCCATGGAGGTCAGAAAAGGGTATCAAATCCTTTGGAACTGGAATTAAAGACAGTTGTTAGCTGCCACATGAGTTCTGGGAACTGAGCCTGGGTTATCAGCAAAAGCAGCTAGTACTCTTAACTGTTGAGCCATCTCTCCAATCCTTGAGTCTTTTTTTTTTTTTTTTACATTTTAAATTATCTTTATTTAGGTTTCTGATTCAAACAAAGCCTTTTAATATGATAACATTCCAAATTTCATGTGTGTGTGTGTGTGAATTTAATTAGAAAATTCTTATTGCATTGCATACCGACTCTGTTTTTCTGATATAAACTTTCAATGAATTTAATCAGCCCTAAATGCAATTTCAATGTAAAGAAAAAACAAAGATAATAAAATATAGAAGTTAAGGTGAACTAGATTCAGGTGAATTTGCTGTTGTTTTGTTTCCCAGTGGAGATCCTGGTCTCAGGGAGTTCTTTGAATCATAAATAGATGGACCTATCTTGCATAAGGCAATATATTTTATTTAATATTTTT
>NW_008330588.1:1004228-1012231 GCF_000622305.1 Nannospalax galili
AGAAGGTCATAAGACTGTGTCAGATCTCCTGGAACTGCAGTTAGGACAGTTGTTAGCTGCCATGTGGGTGCTGGGAATTGAACCCAGGTCCTTTGTAAGAGCAGTCAGTGCTCTGAACCGCTGAGCCAACTCTCCAGCCCCGGGCAATAAATAGATTTTATCTTCCTTTTCTGATCTGGGCGCCCTTCCAACACAACCCCAATGCACCATTTTCTCTCCTGATCAATGGCTCTTTGTTGTATCCTTTTCCTATTTTTAAGAATCGTAGCAGGTGACCAAGCATTCCCCCAGCAGGCTTCTTCACAGGCACCTCTCCTCACAATTCCTGGATGTGGGCACAGTGGAACTGGGGGACAACACCTCCATCGATGGAGGAGTCACTAGATTTGCTGATTAGGTGACATCCAACAGGTGTGCTGTCTACGTGGTGAACATGCCAATGCTTACAGGATTCCATAAACTCCCAGCCTTTTGCTTTATAAGCTCTCTACGATAATCCAAACTCCACAAATGAGCAATTTCTTTGCATAATGAACGGATGGGGTTGTTTTATGCACTTTTATGTTGTTGCAAGTCTGTGGTTTTACTAAATTTCCACCTCAAAGTTATGTAATTAGAGCCTCAACAGTCTGCTGTGGGGGCCCTCCCCACCCTCCTCTGTAATCTACAACAATCTCTCAGGTGGGTTTTTGACAGGAACAAATAAAATGTAGGATGTGTGTGCATCTGTGTGATATGAACATGCATGTCTATCTGTCTATTGGTCTTGGTGTAGGTAGAAGGATGTAACTTCAGGCTTGTAGAAAGAAGGATGGAGGTACCAAATATCTCCCTTTCCTTACTGATGGCTTTCCAGCCACTGTAGGGCCATCCGGTGCTTGTCACCTTGGCCCCAGGTGGTCTCTCTGCTGACGGTCTTCCACACAAGCCCACCAATCCCCATTCCCAGGCCTCCCTTCTGCTGCTTATTCTTCTAAGAGGGTCCTTCCTTCTTTGGCCCAAACACCTCTTCAAGACCCAACTCAAAGTCCTCATGTTCTGTGAAATCTCCCCTTGAGCCTTTAAGGGTCTTTCTTTTTCTTGTTCTTGTTATACCATAAGTTGAAGCCCAAAGCCTAATGATTACATGTTCTGTGCATATTTCTGTAGGCTAGAGGCTAAACTCCCTTGGATTGAAGACTTTGTCTTAGATGTCCTGTAGAAATGCCCATTATGGAGGTTAGAGAGATGAGTCAGTGGTTAAGGGCACTGGCTGCTCTTGTAGAGGACCTGGGTTCAATTCACCACACCTACATGGCAGCTAATAACCACCTATAACTCCAGTTCCAGGGGAATCTGATGCCCTCTTCTGACCTAAGTGGGCATTGCATGACACAGGTGCACTTACATACATGCAGGAAGTATACTCATGCACATAGAAAAAAGATAATAAATAAAATATTTAAAAAGTAAATGCCCAGTATGTGTTGGTCTAAGAGCTTTGTGTTTAGCAGTAGAGCCCGGAAGTGCATAGTTCCTTATGCTGTTTGAGACAAGGGTCCCCATCTTCCTCAGCCTGTTATTTATCTTTAGCCCCTGGAATTATGTGACATGATCAATTTTCTTCCCCTTCCTTGCTTCATTTCTTCCTTTCTTTATCAGAAACGGTCTCATGTAGTCCAAGCCAGCCTCTGACTTGCTATTTACCTGAGGATAACTTTGAACTTCTCCGACCCTCCTGCCTCTACCTCCCAGGTGCTGGGATTACAGACTTGCACCACCACGCATGTTGTATTCAGTGCTGGGCATCAAACCAAGAGTTTCGTACTTGCTAGGCAAGCGTTCTATCAACTGAGGCATATTCAGAATCCAACATCTCCATTTTCTAAAGGAAAGTGATTTGGGGTGAACATTGCCAAACCCCTGTATTGAGATGGTTCAGCCTACTGGGTTTTTCTTAATAGTCCAATAACCCATATGCTAAATATGATCTTCTAAGCAAAGTTCCTTCTGTCTTTGGACTGGTACTAGAGGACAGTCTTAGGAGAAAATAGAAGAGTAATGGGTAGTCTAATGTGGTAACAGAAGTTGGGAGTTTTAGTATAAAATATATTTGACTTGCGTTCTTAACTTTCAATTTTCTAATGGTGTGACATTGGGCAATTTACCTGATCATCCTGGACCTTGTTTGCTTCAATTTTAAAATGAGATAGATAATGATTCCATGTAAGATATCCAGGGAGATAATTCCCCTCTCCCATAAAGACTGGCCATTACTGTGGCCATAAGGGGGGTAGTAACAGATGGAGGGCAGATAGAGCAGGTATCACTTGTTCCCCTCTCGTTCTAATCAGATGTACATCAGGATGACACATTGTCCACAGCCATCTCTGAGGCCTACGCAGGATTTTTTCATAAGACCCAATCTCCTGCAGGTTCCAGCCTGCTGGCTAGATCCATAAGACCCACAAGCACCAGAGATCCAGAGGGGCCCGTGGCTAGCCTCCAGTATGCAGCTGTCATATTGGTATCCTACCTCTGGCTTGCTGGCATCAGGGCGATAAAGCCCAGAAAGATCCTTGCCCCAGACAACCACAAGGACTAAGGGAGTATTATCAATGAGCCAGGGATTGGAGGCCATCTCATGGACTCTTCCACCTGCAGATAGGGAAACTGAGGCCTGCAATGGAATTTGATCATGCTGAGGGAGACAACTGGAGAGGGCCAAACTCAATTGGCCATTTGCCAACTTCCAGTTATCTTCAACAGTGCCACACTCTGGAGCTTTCTATTCATCACAGAGAAACTAGGAGCTGGAGAGATGGCTCAGCAGTTAAGAGAATGCTTACTGCTCTTGCATGAGTTCAGTTCCTAGCACACATGGGGGGTCCACAACTTCCTATAACTCCAACTCCAGGGGATCTAACACCTTTTTGGCCTCTGGGGGCACCTTCACTCACTTTACTCACATGCATGTATTCAAACATATCACATACATATATACATAATTATAAAAAAATCTATATATAAAAAAGAAAAACTGGTGTTATCAAGGGGGAAATGGGGAAACTGGGGGTACCTTAATGGGGGAGGGAGGAGAAAGGGTTATTCAGGGGGTGAGAGAGGAAAGATAATGTCTAGGTGGTGTGAAAAGCTGGAGGGAACTGTATTAGTTCAAAAACCTTACCAAAAAATACACATACAATATACATATGTGCGCATGTGTATAGCTGAAGGCTATATAATCAAAAACACAGTGCCAGAGGAAAGAAACTTCCCTTCCAGTTGTTGGTCAGGGTGGTCCATGAGACGGCCAAAATAATACAGGCTATTGCCATAGACCTTGATTGCTTCCCAGAACTTGAAGAAAAGACCCTATTGCTAAAGACAGGACACATTTCAGATACAGGACTTGGAGCAATCGAGCTGGAACTGACTTGGAAGCTCTTTTCTCTGAAGACTAACTCTCATAGTATCAGAGGATGCTAGCAATCTGCCAAAGGAGAAAACCAATCAATGGTCCTATTCAACTGTAAAGCCTAATAAACACCGCAATGATTGACTCAGCAAACTATCTGTATTTGTGCCATGGTGGCACTTTTATCTTGGGAGTAATCAACAGCTGTCTAATTGGACCTAAGGCCTGATCAATGGGAGGGAACTCATGTGTGGTCCTGTAATCATAGCCAAATACACATGGCTGGAGAGGTCATAGATCTTAGAGAAAATCCCATTTTTGCCACATCCCTAGACCAGTGTAATTTTTTTTTACTGTAAATATGCATCCTTATATTTACAGATAAGTGTACCACTTTTGATAAGAGTATCACTCATCAGAAAAGCTTCTTTTTGCAAAAGATAGGGATTATTACAGAGTTCTACAACTGGTCAAATGCAGAGAATAAGTACCTGTGATATGTCCAGCCCCAAGTGACACATCAACAAAGCAACCACTACACCAAGCTCAAGGGATATAGTGGAAGAGAGACCAGAAAGAATACCGATGCATCTCTCAACTGTCACCAGTGAATCTTCCTCGGAACAGATGATGATTAACCCAGAAAGCCACAGCTTTCCCAAAGTACAGAGAAGAGAGTTCAGAGTGCTTGTTCCTGGGTAGGACACCTATATCAAACTTCTGCCACCCAAGGCTCAGGGACCATTGTAGAAGAAGGGGCAGAAATACTGTAAGAGCTAGGGGAGATGGATGACCACAAGGAAACAGTTTTCCAGGTGCCTGGGAAGTTGCTCATATGAACTTCCAGCAATGATGATAACATGCACAAGACCCGTGCAAGCTCAAACCAGACAAAAACTCAGCATAGGAGTGGAGAAATGAGTAACAAGTTCCAAGCTTAGCTGAGGAACTATTGGTAACTGATGACCACTGGGAAAGGGAGAGTTGGTTTTCTTTAATAAAGGAGGTGAAGTTAAATAGATTGAGTAGGCTCCAGTGGATGGACTCACACTGAGAGACATTTGGAGACACAAGCATGTCTCGATAAACCTTAACATATATGACAGTGAGGGGGTTATGAAGGGGTGGGGGTAGGGAAGGGGGTCTAAATATGATCAAAATGTATTCTGTGAAATTTACAAGAATTCAATTACAAAATAGAAAAAAAAAAGAAAAAGAGAAAAACTAACAGCAGGAGTGGGGTTGGGGTTCTTCCTTTATAGGCTTAACATTCCAAGGAACTTGGCAAATTTCTTGCAGGTCCTGGTGACTTTTCTTTCTTGCTGAGTGAAAACACAGAGGAGTAAAATCAGCTCCACTCAACACGGTCTGGATGAAGTGGTCTGAAGGCAGACTTAAGAGTGGATTATATCAGGTATTGCACTCATTTACTCATTCATTTCTTCACTTAACCAGTCCTGATGTACTATGTACACAGCACCTTAATATACACGGATACATACACACATACAATAATCTTTGTTTTGTTTCAAAGTTGTTCCTGGAATTATTAGAGTTAGAGGTTTAGTAACCGGACCCCCAAAGTCCATAGAGCCAGGTTCAGCTACCTGTTCTCAACAGACCAATTAAAAAGATGAATCAAAGTGAAAAGCGGAAAAAGGAAACTTATTCAGTGCGGCGACATTGGAAGAAGGGTAGAGCGGTCTAGTTAACCCTCCAAGTCTATCTTCAGGGTCCTGACCTGAGACTTAGGTATAAGTAGAGGGCCAGAGGTATGCGTAACTAAGAAGTATAGGCCAGGATGTGGTCCTGTCCCTCATGAACCCATCACTGTCTCTGTTCTGCTCACTCTGCGAGGTGGTCTGACAAGTTATCAGCAGTGTGCAACGTGTCTTTCTGGAAGACAAGTTCATCCTCTGGCTGGCACAAGGCATCAGCCTTTTCCTTCTCCCAGCTTGAGTTTTCTGGGGAAATTCTAATTTTGGGGGGACTTTTGTTTCGATAGTTTGGTAGCCAAAGTGAGGGACACAAGTGTCTTCAGAATATCCTCATTCCCACTAGTGGTGCTACAAAAACCACCCCAAAATGTGGTAAAAACAACAAAGATTCTCTCTTTATGGCCACCAGTTTGGGCTGAGCTCAGCTTAGATCCAGCAGGAAGCAGAGACCACTGGGGATGCTGCGGTCTTCCAGGCTCATGGGTATAAATATCATGTGTGTCTCAGCTTGGTCTGGTGGTCAAGATGGCCTTACTCCTGCATCTGGTGGTCAGTGCACACTGGTTTCCAGGCATGTTCTCATGACTACTCATCCACGAGAAGGAGGAACCTGTCTTTGCCATTTGGCAGGGGCATGATTTTAAGAACAGCAACAGAAACTGCCAGGCCTGTGGGACCTAAATGAGGACGCCATGTAGGGCTCTTCTTCCTGACTGCTGTGGCCAGTTGTAGAAGCAAGTCAGCCAAGCCTCAAAGTTGGTGTATAAAATAATGTGCTTCATTATGATGTTTTCATACATGTATCATTGCATTTTGGTCATATTTCTCCCCTAATACCCTCCCCCATCCTTGCTTTCCCTCTCACTGGCTTCCTTCTACCCCCCAAATAGTCCTACTTCTGCCTTCCTGTGATTATATATATATATATATATATATATATATATACATATATATGTTTACATTGTTAAATATAGATATACTTATGAGAGAAAACAGGATATTTTGCCTAGATTCCATTTCTTGATGGACAGAGAAGAAAAACTAGAATAAAGAAAGAAAAAAAGTAATTCTGAAAGGGCACACAAGGATGAGAGGGACTGTTCTTGTGGTCATTCTCTCTTTCTCCCTCTCTGTCTCCTTCTTTCACATATATGCACACACATTACACATGTGTATATAGAACTACATCTAGAACTAGGTCTATTTTTATCATTATCTAAATTCATGTGGATATAGATGTGGACAAAGATCAACACAGATATAGCTAGGCAGATCTATATTCTAGAATATACAACTGTTCATAAATACTCTTGCACCCTCATCCCTGTGACGCTGACGCACACACTCAGCTTGATGTCTGAGGTGACACCAATAAGGTAATATATAAATAACCAAGAGGCAAATGAGTGGAACCCTGGTTGGCTGAGCCCCTTGGGTACTGCACTCAGAGCAGACTGAGAGCTCTGCAGGCTAAGGCAGGTGGGAAGAAACTGTGTATTCTGGGTTTGCTTTCTATCACACATGATGAAGAGAGGTAGATGAGTATGGAAGTCAAACTGGGTCAAGCTAAGGGGGAATCTCAAATGCTGGCTAAGGAATTCAGGTCTGGACAAGTGGAATATTTGAAGGATGCTGAGTAAAAGTGCGATCTATTTGTTTTTCACAATGTACCTTGAGATGACCTTTCCCTGTTCCTATGCATACTCACCTATCCCCTTCTCTCCCAACTACCCAAGCCTCACACTCCAGGGAAAGCCACCCCCCCCCGTGTGTGTGTGTGTGTGTGTGTGTATGTGTGTGAGAGAGAGAGAGACAGAGAGAGAGACAGAGAGAAAGAGCGAGAGACAGTTTCTCTCTGTAGCCCAGGCTTGGCTGGAGTTCACTCCGAAGCCTTAGGTAGTCTAGAACCTGCAGCAATCTTCCGGCCTTAGCCTTTCAAGTGCTGGCATTATAGCCATCAGCTACCACATTGGGCCCTATTCTTTTGGTAGAAGGCTGACAAGTTGTTTTGAGGTCAAACGAAAGTGCTCTTTGGGCTAGAGATGTACCTTGTTGGTAGAGTGCTTGCCTAGCATGCTTGAAGCCCTGGGTTCCAGTTTCAGCATGGCACATAACTGAGAGTGGTCCTATAATCCCAGAACTTTGGAAGAAGAGGGAGGGGGATCAGAAGTTCGAGATCATCTTCCCCTACAGAGAGAGTTGAGGCTAGCATGGGTTACATAAGACCTTGTCTCAAGAGAAAAGCCGTGGGGCTGAGAGATGGCTAAGAGGTTAGGAGCACTTACTGTTGTTCTGTCATGGACAGGAATTTGCATCCCAGAATGTACATCAGCTTCAAGGGATTGATGCCCTTCAGCTTCAAGGGACTGGTACCCTCTTCCGGCATCCACATGAACTCAAATACATGTACACACACACTCAATCCAGACACAGACACAGACACAGATAGATAGACATACACACAGACACAGACACACAGACACAGGCACGCACAGACACACAGACACACAGACCCCCCCCCCCCCGCACCAAAACCCTCTATAGGGGCTAGAAAGATGGCTCAGTGGTTAAGAGCACCTCCTGCTTTTCCAGAAGACCTGGGTTCAGTTCCCAGTACCCACATGACAGCTAACAACCAATGGTAACTCCAGTTCCATGGGATCTGACACCCTCTTCTGGCTTCTGTGGGCATTGTACATACTTGGTACACGTGTACATGCAGACAAAACATTCATATACAATAAATAAATTCCAGAAGACCAGTTCCCAGTACCCACATGACAGCTAACAACCAATGGTAACTCCAGTTCCATGGGATCTGACACCCTCTTCTGGCTTCTGTGGGCATTGTACATACTTGGTACACGTGTACATGCAGACTGCAGACA
>NW_008330588.1:1018069-1040191 GCF_000622305.1 Nannospalax galili
GGGATCTGACACCCTCTTCTGGCTTCTGTGGGCATTGTACATACTTGGTACACGTGTACATGCAGACAAAACATTCATATACAATAAATAAATAAATAAATAAATAAATAAACAAATGAATAAAAATTTTTAAATAATAAAAAGAGACGGTGCTCTTTGCTACCACAACCTCCAGCTTGCTGTAAAGCTGAGCTCTTTTTCTTCTGTCATGGAACTTACATACTGTGTCAACTCTTGGCCAGCACGCATGGGGAAGGCCATAAGTGCTCTGTGTCTAATGTTTATTTAAACCTCAAAAATAAATAAACAAATGAATAAAAATTTTTAAATAATAAAAAGAGACGGTGCTCTTTGCTACCACAACCTCCAGCTTGCTGTAAAGCTGAGCTCTTTTTCTTCTGTCATGGAACTTACATACTGTGTCAACTCTTGGCCAGCACGCATGGGGAAGGCCATAAGTGCTCTGTGTCTAATGTTTATTTAAACCTCAAAACTATCATTTTCTTGATCATGAAAAAGGGAATTGAGGTCTAGAGAGACTATACCAAATTAAATAAAGCGAGGAACTATTATACACCAGCAGCATTTACAAAGGGACTCACTCTTCTTGATGAAGCCATTTTAGCGACTCAGAAACTGAGGCATGGTGAAGGGAACAGCTTTTCACACAATCTTATGCTTGTGAGTTTCAAAACCAGGGCAAAGAACTCAATCTTGTCATTTGTGGCAGTGTGGTAGGCCTGGCAGACATTACACTAAGTGAACCGAGGCACCCATAGCAGGACAAGATGTTAAATGAGCTCATGCATCTGTGGGATCTAGAAAAACTGAGCTCATTGGGGTTCAGAGTGGAAGTGTGATTACCAGAGACTGGGAGGGAGGGACAGAGGATAGGGAGAGGCTGGATAACGTGTGCAAAGTCTTGGCTAGGTGAGAGGAAGCAGTTCTGCTGTAGGTACTCAGGAAAAGGACTGTGGTCAGCAATAATGTAGCATGTAATTGAAAACAATCAGAAGAGAGGAAAGTTCTCATCATGAAAACACAATAAATATTTGAGATGTTTCAGTATCCTGAGTCAATCAGTGCATTGTTTCAGTACCAGAACATTCCACTTACCCTGTAAAGTTATTATCAGTCAACAAAAAAGACAAAAACCACTGGTCAAAACCAGGATAAAACTCAGTCATTCAGACATGAGGGTGGGGGGAGGGGCCTGACTCTTGCCCCTGGATGTCCTATCTTGGGGGATAGTTGGTCCCCAAGTCCCACACAACTGGGCTGCTCTGAGCTATCTAGGCTGTTTACACTTGTTACCCAATGAACTCTTCCAGCCCCTGAATCCAGCCTGCTACTCTCTCTTCCAGAGCAGCTGGCTGGCTCCCACAATCCTCTCCTTGGCAGTGAGGGCCTGGATATTTCTAGCACACAGGATGTGTCTAGCTCACAGTCTCAGGCCTGGGCTTCCCTCCAGGCTCTGGAGGAGAGGAGGGAGGCTCCTCCTACCTGAGGACTGCATGTGTGTGTGTCTCTCTCTCCCTCTCTCTCTGTTTCTGTCTCTCTCTGTCTCTCTGTCTCTGTCTCTGTCTCTGTCTCTCTCTCTCTCTCTCAGCCCTTGGTGGTTTGAAACTCTATATGACCAGGTTTGTTTTGAACTTGTGGTGATCCTCTTGTGTTTATAGGCATGTGTTATGATGCCAAGCTTTGGCTGCCTGTTTTAAAGGCTACAAGTCCTTTCATACATAGTCTCCAAGATCAAGTTCTAATAGCTCAGCTTCCCAGATACTTGCTTTTCTTTGGCCTGCTCTTCCTCTGCATGAAAGATCAAAGAATTTCATCCCAAGATGATTAATTTTCACTGTTACGTTGATTGGATTTGGAATCACCTGGGAGACACAGGTCTGGATGTGCTTTTGAGGGTTTTACCAAAGAGATGTAGCTGAGAAGGGAGGATCCATCCTGAATGTATGAAGTACCATCCCATAGGATGGGGTAAGGGACTGAATAAGAGGAAAAAAGTGAGCTGAGCACCAGTATCCACCTCTCTGCTTCCTGACTGCAGATGCAATGTGACCAGCCCCCTCACAGTCCTGTTGCCATGACTCCCCTCCATGATGGGCTGTCTGCATCCTTGGACTTTGAGCCAAAATAAACCCTTCCTTCTTTAAGTTGCTTTGGCCAGGCTTTTTGTCACAGCAAGGAGAAAAGTCACTAATACATTCCCTAAAGCTCACCAAAGGAATAGGAGAGAGGATGAGGTAAAGCAGGAGGTTATCGCTTATTCTATAAACTTTTTCTGAACAGCTAGAGGCTGCCTAACAGTGCTCAATGTGGGGGACAGAAACCCAGCAAAGTTTCTCTATAAAATATCTGGATAATTCATAAAGAATGAAAGCTTTTTGGCTTATGGTCCAAAGACTAGGACGTCTAAGAGCAAGGTATTGGCATCTGGTAAGGGGTTTAGCTGTGTTTAAACATGGTGGAGGGCATCACTGAGTGAGACAGAACAAGTGTCCTAGCTTGGGCCTCTCTTTGTCTTCTAATAAAGCCACTAATGCCAGCAAGGGACACCCTTGTCATTATCTCAATTAATCCTAGTTACCTCCTAATATTAACATGACTTTGGGGATTAAACTTCCAACATGAACTTTGAGTGGACACATTCAAAGTCTAGCAAAGGTCATGTGCCATCTCACCAAATATTTCTTCACTTCTTTTTCTTTTTGACGAATGATCTCTAGATCCATTCATTTCTCCATTTGTGCATCTATCCATCCACCCATCCATCTACCCATCTGTCCACCCACCCATCCATCCATCCATCCATCCATCCATCCATCCATCCATCCACCCACCCACTGGTTCATCCAATCTTTTTAGATTATCAGATAGTAGACTAGATATACAACTAAAATATGGCACTCCTCTGAACTTGATGAAGAATAGATTACTTAGGTAGTAGAAGGGAGCAAAATGTAGTACAACCAAAATCCCCAGCTGGAAGGAAGTTGGGGTTTAACCCTCCGGACTTTCATTTGTCACGCGTGTGTACATCTACCTATAATACCTGAGGCCTTGCCTTATAGTCTTAGTATCTTTATTGCTTAGAGAATTGCCTGGTCTAACATAGGAGCTCAATAAAAATTAAATGAAAGAATGAATAATAACACTAAAAAAAAAATAATAAAGCAAAGTGTTGTAAACCCCATCTGAGTTCTTTGTCAGACAAGGAAATGGGCATTAGTGATGCCTGGAAGAGATGAAGTAAGTTCACTAATCCATCTGCCTAATGGGACATTGCTTCCGTTCAATGTTTCCATTCTGCTTCCTCCCTTAACTTGGGCATGTCTCCTCATTCTAGAACCAAGTTTTACAAGTGAACAATGAGAGGGTCAGACTTATCTGAGCTCCTGACCCAGTTTGAATCTAAACACTAGATAACAGTATAGTGCTTGGTGATGCTTCTCAGAAAGGTTCTGCTGTGATTTCCACTGAACTTACACAGCCCTTGTTGCATATTAATTATCAGTTAAATATGTATCATCCACAGGAAGCTTCAGACTCCTCTGGGGAATACTTTAACTGCCTAGAAAAACATAGCACAGAGTTGTCCTAACAGTGAACATTCTAGCAACAACAGAACCTCCCCTCTCTTCCCCTCCCCTCCCTCCCCTCCCTTTCCCTCTTTTTCAATTCTTTTACTCCCTATCTAACCCTCTTTCTTCCCTCCTCAATTAAAGTACCTCCATGTCCCCCATTTCACCTTTGATTATACCCTTCTACTATGGTCCCCCTCTCTCGACCCTTCACCTTTATTGTGATGCACAATAATTTTAATTGCTGCCTCAGCTACAGGCCCCAAATTCAGACTCTGATACAAGATTTTGGTAGTCATGAATATGCTGGGAAGCAGTGCTACATTTGGGGATTCAAAATGGTCTTCAGGGGCCCCCTGCTGTTACCCACCTGGCGTTAGCACAAGAAAACCTGGTTTTTGGTCTGCATTGCCCCCTGGTGGAGGGATTCATTTTCAACAGCACCAGGGCTGGCTCTTCCTAAAGTGGGCTTAATCATCTGTGAAACTGAAGAGCAAGGAAGGACGCATTCCTGTTTTCCCCACATACCATATACAGGAAGCCCAGGGAGCCAGTTCTGTCCGGGAGGGACTTCTTTTCTGACCTTCTAATCTTCCCCAGAAGGGTACTCTGCCCCCTGGGCTTTTTCTTTCTTATTCATTCATGCGTTCATTCACCGCTCTTCAACCAAAACTTGAAGTGCTCCTGGCTCCACAGTGGGGGCTAAGTTTACAGTAGTAAATTGTAAGCCTACCCTCAGGGAGTTTTACACACCTGCCTTAAGTCCTGCAGCTGGGGCAACACATTCACATGCTCCTGTAAAATCTGGCTTCTAGGTGATGGCTTTTGAATGAAAGCTTCCCTGACCAGGGTACAATGTGTCAGAGCCTGGAATATTATCTTTCCATAGGGAATTTAGCATGTACTCAAAAGGACTGCCCAAAGGAAGAGGACTGCCCAAGAGGAACCATCACCACAGGGGAGTGTCAGATGGGGTGGGAATATGAAGCACAATTGGGAAATTCTTTGCATTCCTCAAAATACGATACCCAAGCTACTTCCTACGTGGTTAGCAGTGTCTCTGCAGCAGTGAGGCTGGGGTCCCTCAGATGGAGCAGGAACTGTGAATCATGCAGGTCAAGATGGTGCTCTGTGGAGTTTCTCCTTTTCCTAGAAGGAAAGAAAAAAAAAATCCCAGTTGCACTGTTCTTGGTTGGCTTCTGTCCTCAAAAGGGGCAAAGTTCTATGCACGTGACAAGGATAAACAGAAGACCTCCAAATGGAAGGGCTGTTTGTTTATTTGGTTATTTTTGTGAACTGGAGATTAAACCTAGAGCTTTGCAATGTTTCCCCCCTCCCCCTTTTCTGCCCTTTCCCCAGTGTGTGTGTGTGTGTATGTGTGTGTCTGTGTGTGTGTGTATGTATGTGTGTGTCTGTGTGTGTGAGAGAGTTACCCGTGATTGAAAACCTAGGCCTTATTTTATGCATACCAGGCAAATTCTTTACTGCTGAGCCATATACCCAGCCTTCAGTTTGTTATCTCACCACTGGAAAAATGTGGCCTTGCTGTGGGCAGAAGTCTGGAGACAGAGACGTGTGAACCGAAGTTCCCAGAAAAAGTCACACTAATGTTGAAGCTTCTACCGTACAGATTGGCTGATTAGAATTTTGTAACTGTGGAGCTTTGGAAAGCTGCAGATCTGAGCCAAATTATCTGGGGCCATCTTTGGCTCCCTTAATACCTACTAACCGATCACTTCTGTGTCTGACATAACATTCTTGTGACTATCAGGTAAGAACCTTTTGGAATGTATGACTTAGACTCTTAGCTTCCCACCAACCCCTCAAACCAAGACTGCTATCAGATAGCATCCAAGACCCTCAGAGACCTTCATCCCTGCTTTGCTATTACTGACTACCTGATCTTTCCACCAGTGTCCTGAAAAATGCCTTGATGATGACTTTCTTTTGTTCTATAACTTAAAACTTTCACCAAACCACTTCCACTTAGGAGCACGTTATTGGGGCAACCTGAATCCATGTTTGTGGGTCATGTCTATTCATATTTGGCTCAAGAATAAGCAATCTTATTCCTTCTGAGTTGGGAGCTGTGTTTTATATCAACAGAGGACATTTGGACCATCTGGATGCTTAGAACTTGGGGAAGTAAAATTTGAGTATTCCAGTCCTAGAAGTGTTCCTACTTGACTTCTGGAGAGCTGTTAGTGTCATAAGCCAGCCTCTACTTACAATCCCTCAAAGACACTGTCCCTTTGCTGGTGGGTGGGGTCACTGTGCTCAAGGTTACTTCTTGGGTGGCCACTGTAGCAGATCTTCTCACCTAACACATCTGTGACACATCTGTGACAATGACAGGCTTGCACCATCACAAAATCTGTGTGGAGAGTTTCTCCAAGTCTGCCTTCCTCCTTTCCCAGTTATTCACTTCTCCTTTACCTAGTTCCTGAATGGCTGTGGAGTGGGGATTGGCCCTTGTTGGGAAAATCTAATGATTTAGTTCCATCTTCTGCATTGCAGCTTTGTTGGGTGCAAGTGTGCAGTCATATTCTTAGGCACTTTTTATGCCCTTTGAAATTTGCGCACCTGAAACACTTGTGGTTGGACAAATTCACATTTTCAGTTTCCATCTGAGATTATGGAAGGAATGGCACCCGACCCCATGGAAGTTCTCCAAGACACTCAAGACACTCTTCTTTTTTTTTCTTTTGAGACAGGGTCTCCTTGTAAGCCCTTTGAGCCTAAGGCAAATGGTTCAGGTAAAGTCTTGGTGCAATGCTGTAATATATTTAGGGCTCACAGAAGAAGCAGCCATGGTGTGTATGTGTGTGTGTGTGTGTGTGTGTGTGTGTGTGCGTGTGTGTGTGTGTGTGAGCTCCCTAGAAAACATCACAGAGAGGACACTGGGTACAAACGGACATTTCTAGGATCTTAGTCACCAGCATAAAACATCTGTTTGTTTCTTTTCTTTTTCCTTCCCCTCCTCCTCCCCCTCCTCCCTCCTCTCTCCTCCCTCTCCTCCCTCTTCTTCTTCCTCCTCCTCTTCCTCCCTCCTCCTCCTCTTCCTCCTCTTTCCTGTTCTCCTTTTCTTCTTCCCTGACCCTCCCCCCCTCTTTGCAGTACTAGGATGGAACCAGGGTCTCCTGCATGCTAGGCAAGTGCTCTACTACTGAGTTATATCCCCAGTTAAATTCTTCCCTTCCTCTCGTCTCTCTTTGTCTTCCCCTGCCCCCCGCCCTTTCGCTCTTCTTTCCTTGTCTTCTTATATAGCCCAGGCTGGTCTCAAACTCAGTCCTCGTGCCTCAGCCTTCTTAGAGCTGTGATTACTATTGTGCTTCCCACACCCAATAATTATTTGTTTCTGATGAACTGTGAACAGAATCTTTGCCTGGCTTAGGAGGCCAAACCCCTTAGCAAAAGACTTTCATAATCTGTCCTCAACTGACCAGGCCACTTCCATATCTTCTGCTATTGCTGTTGGCCACAGGACTCTCTAGTGTCACACCCTTTCCCCAGAACTTTTAAGATGCTACACCCTTTGTGCTGCCCCTTCTGGTTTCTCTTTTGAGACAGGGTCTCACTGTAGCCCAGGCTGTCCCCAGCTCACTATGTAGCTGAGGATGATCGTGGATTGCTGACCCTTCTGTCTCCATGTCCCAAGTGCTAGTTTCTTTCTGGAATGCCTTTATTACTATTTTTAAAAAATTAATTTCTTTTTTATTTTTTGTGTATGAGTGTTTTACCTGCATGTGTGTAAGTGCATTGCAGATATTCACAGAAGCCAGAAGACTCTAGTCCTTTGGGACTAGAGTTAGCTGGGATAGTTATTACCCATTAAGTGGGTGCTGGGAACTGAACCCAGACCCTCTGGCAAGAACAGCCAGTACTTGTAACCCCTGAGCTATCTCTTGAGCTTCTATTACTATTTTTAAAAGGTTTTTGTATGTGTGTGTTCGGGGTAAATGGTGGAGGCCTGTGTCCATGCCACAGAATACATGAGAAACTCAGAAGCTACCTTGTAGGCACTGCTTCTCTCCTTCCACTATGTGGGTCCCAGGGATTGAACTCAGATCATCAACCTTGTTGGCAGGCACTTTTACCTGCTGAGCCATCTTGATGACCTGTTGTCATGACTTTTTGACTGGGAAATCCCTTTTTCAAGATTCAGCTGCCATACATATCTTTAGTAAAGCACCTGTAACTGACCCAGCCTGGCTGGTTTCCTCCTTGCCACCATGCCATCACGCTTTATAGAGTTGTTTGTATGCACCGCTGTCTTTCCCTGCTGGCTGGGGGCCCTGCACATTCATCTATAGGCCCCCATGTGCTAGCATCATGCCCAAGGCATGTTAGGTGCTCAGTAAATAGCTGTGGCAGGACTAGCGGCTATGTATGAGTGTGTGTGTGTGTGTGTGTGTGTGTGTGTGTATGCACGTGTGTCGCATGCTTGAGGCAAAGGAGGGACAGGTGAGGAGCCTGGGGTGAGAAGGAATATGTTGGGCCCATGGCTCTGTCAGCACATCGTATCCTTAATGTGACCATGCTTCAAAATAAAAATTAGGGGTGCAGAAGATCTCATTTATATGATTCCCTAGGGAAGACTGAGCTCTCTCACTGAGGCAGGCCTGACTGTAAGGCACTTCAGAGTGCTGGGTTTCTAAGCAGATGTTTCTCATTACGAACAACCTAGTTTCCTTAGGGAAACTGTCTTTTTCTATGGCTGTCCCCTGGCTGCCTAGCTTGCTCTCCCATCTCTTGATCTGGCTGGAGAAGGCAGATGTCCTTGCAGGCTGCAAGGGAGCAGGTGTCCACCAGAGTTCGCTGTTGTCATTCTTTGGCCCACATCTTTCCATCCAGGAGGCCTGCCTTGGAAGCCCTTGTCCTTGGCTGTTGCCTCAGCTTCTTGTGGCCAGCTGGTCGGTTACTGAACCGCTACAGACAAGAGAACCCTTAAACTAGTGGATTTGTGGTTTTTCTTTTAAGTGGGAAGGGGCCAATTTCCAGCAGCTCCTTGGGTGTGAAAGAGGAGTCCCTCCCCACCCCTCCACTGAACTCCCCTGGCCATTCTCTCCAAGGGCTGCCAATGGGCTCAGGTCCATGGCCACCCCGGAGGATGCTCCCACACATGACTGCCAGGCAGCTGCCCATACCCTGGAAGGACCAACAGTGGTGCTTGGAGTTGGGATCTGTGTGAAGGTGACAGACAAGACACACTGACCCAGGGCACTAGCACCTGTATCTGAAGCCTCCCGGGCATCTTTTCCAAGCCCCAGGGGGTTGGTGTGGTTGTTGGGGCTTCCCGATTTCTCCTACAGCCTACCTCCTCACCTCTTGCCCCTGGCCGGGCACTTCTGAAAGCCTGACACCTTTGTGGTTGGTTGGAGCACAGGTGTATGGCATTGTGTTTTCCCGAGAGGGCTGTTTAGTAATTCTGGGACCGAGATTACTGTGTCACTATGTGGCTCACCAACCTCCAGCCCCAGACCACCCTGATTCAAGGCATAAATCACTCACCATGGATGTGTGTCTTCCCTCAAGACCTATGGTGGGTCTGGTCTGTCTTGCTTTTTAAACTCAAACTACTGCCTGCTTTTGAGATTGCTTATAATCTTCTCCTGTTTTCATATCCAACCAACGATATCTCCCTCCTTTCCTCTGCTTCACGAACATTTCCTTGCTTCTTCGTACTTCTCCTGACTGATGCCCCTGAAAAAATAATCCCACCATCAAAAACCAAACCAAACCAAAATCCACAAGCCCAATGTGGTAGCTCTTGCCTGTCTGTGATCCTGTCACTCAGAAGGCTAAGGCAGGAGGGTCATCACTTACATGGTGATACCTTGTCGCAACAACAGTTCAAAAATATCCCTCCCCAAACTTCACAACAGCGTAACAGGTTTGTTTCTTATGTTATGGTCTAGAATTTCATGTTTGCTTCTATATCCCAGTGGTATTCAACTTCAGAGTTGGGATTAAAATTTTCCCTCTCCTCTTTCCCCCCCACACCCCCAAGAAAGATGTCAAAGAAAGCGAGAGGTGAAAGTGCATGCCTGTCGTCTGACTGCTTCTGAGACCGAGGCAGGAAAACCAACTGATGGTCCAGGGCTCTTCTGTCTGCATCAGACTCGCTGGCACATCATTATGTTGGAGATGCTGATGTGGAGCGGCTTTATACTCATTCATCCAGTTGTTCATTAATCATCCATCAAGTTCTTATTATTATGTTCCAGGCATTGGGCTTATCTGTTAGTCTGGGAGTCATTCCTGATGGCTTCACCCTACTCCAGGACCAATCTATCAGTCAGACTGAAAGACGTTTCCGTGCCTGCTTCACCTGGCTGCCTCTCTAGGTCAATCCTCTCGTCTTGCCCACTGTCTCTGGCCTGGACCTTGAAGATCACCTCTGAGGTTGCTTTCTGTTTCCACTCAAATCCATTATCCACATGGGGTGATTTCTAAAGGGAGAAAACTCAAATCATATGCGCTAATCACCTCAGCAAAGATGCGCCAATGGTGTTTTTCATTGTACTTAGAATCAAGTGGAAATATGGATAAAAAAGTATCTGGCCCTGGTTGCTGCTCTCAGGAGGCTGAGGCAGGAGGATCATGAGTTTGATCAGCCTGGGCTGTGTAGCTACATAGTGAATTTGAGGCCAGCCTGGACTGCATGGTGAGAGCCTGCCGAAGGTGGATAGGAGGAAAAAGAGACAGACAGAGTAAGGAAGAGGAGAGGAGGTGGTAGCAGGTGGGGGAAAAAGAGGAGGAAGAGGATGGGGAACGGACACCTGCCATCACAATGAGCCAGGCTGCGTGTCATTTGGCTGCTCTTTCCCTCTGTGGCCTTAGTTCCTGCTTCTCTCTGTCACCAGGCTCAACCACCTGAGCATTCTCTCCACTGCTGGAGCAGCCAGTTCATTCCAGCCTTTGAGTCTTTGAAGCTGCTGGTTCCGCCCACAATGCTCTTTCCAGCTGTTGATGTCCTCAGTGATGTTTTCCTCCATGTCTCTGATGCTGAGAAGCCACCTATGGTTGTGTTCGCAATGGTTGCCCCTTGGCCAATCTCTTGGCTATGACTTTCATTTCTTTTACAACGTTTGTCTTATTTTCTTGCTTCCACTCTCTCCTCTGGCATGTCAGTTCCAGGAAAGGGGGGTTTTCAAAAATTTTTTTGGTTAGGGGCTGGAAAGATGGTTCAGTGGTTAAGAGCACTTGCTTCTGCTCTTCCTGAGGACCCGAGTTCGAATCACAACATCCACATTAGGCAACTCACAACCACATGTAACTCCAGCCCCAGGGGATCAGATGGCTTCTTCTGGCTTCTGTGGACACCTGTACACATGTAGCAAACAGTCACACACATACACATAAATAAAAATGTCTTTAAAAATTTTTACATTTGTTTATTTAAATAGTGTGTGTGTGTGTGTGTGTGTGTGTGTGTGTGTGCACGCGTGCATGCGAGTACCATAACACTTACGTGGAAATCAGAGGATAACTTGCAGGAGTCCTTCTCTCCTTTACCATGTGAGTCCCAGGGATGCAAATCAGGTTATTAGGTTTGGCAACAAGCTCCTTTACCTGCTGAGCCATCTCTCTTTTTATTTCCTTCTTTCCCTCCATCCCTCCCTTCCTTTCTTACTTCCTTTCTTTGTCTCACCCTCAGTATATAGCTGAGGATGACCTTGAATTCCATCCTGATTCTCCTGCCTCTACCTCCCAAGTGCTGTGATTACAGGTTTACATCACCACACCCAATTTTGCTGGTGCTAGGGATTAAACAGGGCTTTACAAATGCCAGGCAAAGACTCTACCAACTGAGCTGTGTCCCCAGTCTCCCTGTGTTTTCTTGAGTCAAGGAAGGAATGAATGATTAAATGATTGCAAGTGTAAATATATCCAAGATGAAAGAACACAGTCCCTGCCTTCAAGAGTTCACAGAAAGCTGATAAAGGAGAGAGACTAATAAACATTTCCAACCTAAAGAAACCAAAGCTATAATGAAGATAAGCATAGAGGCACTATTTGAACACACATGAGGGAATAATTAAATTTACCGTGAATAAATGAGTCTTATCTTTGTGCTTATGTGGTAAGCTCCTTAAGGACAAAGCACATCCCACATTCGTGTTCTATTCCCCACTGCAGTGGTCTCTAAAAGCCAGTGTCTGGATAAGCCACAATAGAATCACCTGCAGAGCTTAAGAAAACATCAAAGCTTTCTGCCTCTTCGGGCTGAAGTGGAGCCCTGGGATCTGTCTTCCAAAGCTCCTGGGTATTTCTGATGCCACTGGCTTGGGACCACTGCAGCAGGCTGTGCTGTGCAACACAGGGCTGGGCATGTGGTCTACACTGATGCCTCACTAAACCCAAATAAATGTGTCCTGTCCAGCTCCATTGGTTTCCTGGGCAGCTCCAGCTGAGCGCGTGTCTGTGGTTCCCGCAGGTGGGGAGAATGTGAGAGGGATGAGCAATCATTTCTTTCTTCTAGCATGACGGCTTTACTGTCGCTCATATCTCTTCACAGGGATGGTTATTACCCACCTTATGGGTCGTTTTATTTTTTTAACTGAGCAGCACACCAGCCTTCCACCCCTGGCAAATAGATCCTGGGAGGCGCAGGGCTTCAGTGCTCAAAGTCACCAGGGGGTTATATGGGCCTCAAAAGTTATGGGTCTGGGAGTGTAGGTGTATATGGTGCCCTAAGGTGAATGACTGTAACTTGGACTACAGAATAGGATTGGGTGACCTGAAAAAGTTCTGATACACATCTCTCTGTTAGAGTCCTGGGCTATGTGGGCCTGCAGCCTGGTAGCAAGGTTGGCAAGGACTGCTTCTGGCTTTGAGAATCTCTGGAATCTTTGACTTGTGGTGTTTTGGTTTTTTTTTTTGTTTAAAAATTTTGTTATTTTTATTTTATGTGTATGAGTGTATTGCCTGCATGTATATACATGTATCCATGTCATGCAGTGTCCTCAGAGGTCAGAAGAAGGTGTCAGATACCCTGGAACTGGAGTTACACATGGTTGTTAGACACCATATGGGTGCTGGGAATCAAACCTGGGTCCTCTGACAAAGCAGTCAGTACTCTTAACCACTGAACTCTCTCTCCAGCCCCTTATTTGTTACTTTTATTTTATGTGAATGAATATATTGCCTGCATGTATGTAAGTGCACACATGCCATGTAATGCCCAAGGAGGTCAGAAGAGGCCATTGGATCCCCTAGAACTAGAGTTACTGATGGTTGTTAGCCACCATGTGGGTGCTGAAAAATGAAACTGGGTCCTCTGTAAGAGCAGTTGGTGCTCTTAACTGCTGAGCCACCTCTCCAGCCCCCAGTTGTTTGTTTGTTTTAACATTTTGTTTACTATTTATTTTTATGTTATATGTATGAGTGTATTGCCTGCATGTATATAAGAGCACCCATGTTGTACAATGCCTCTGGAGGTCAGAAGAGGGTGTTGAATTCCCTGGAACTGGAGTTATAGAGGGTTGTTAGCTGCTCTCTGGGTGCTGGGAACCAAGCCAGGGTTCTCTGAAAGAGCAGCTGGTGCTTTTAACCTCTGAGCCATCTCTCCAGACTCTGGTTGTTTGTTTTGAGACAGCCTCACACTGTAGCCCAGGCTGGCCTCAAAAACATGGCAATCCTCCTGCTTCAGCCTCCTGAGTGCTGGGGTTACAGGTGTGGCCACCACATCTGGACCCTCATAGTAGTTTGAGGGTCCTGTCTCATGCATCTTGCCTTGAGTCCCTGCCTTGGCTCCCCTGGATGATGGACTGGAACCTGTACAACAAACTAAACCCTTTCCTCCTCAAGCTACTTCCTTTGGTCATGGCATATGTTACAGCAACAACAACAACAACAACAAAAATCTCAGTATTTCCAATGGGATGGCATATTGATTAGGGGTAATTGGGGTCTGATGAAATTTACAGGTTAAGGACAAAAGAGTGGTCCCCTCTTGCCACCTGTCCATGCCTTTTTTGGTCACCACTATTCCCTGCATCTCCTCTTCTTGCCTCTCTTCTTCCTTCTACTTTTTTTCTTTCCTCACACCAGTTAAGTCACTGAAGGAGTAGTGCTCAGCTAGGCTTGGGCCTGACTGCACTGGCTGCTCATGTAATACTCTTTGCCTGCCTCTGCCTCCCAAGTGCTGGCATTAAAGGAATAAACCACCATGCCCAGCTTCTGGTCTCTTCTTAATTACAGCTGATTCTTCAGCTCCAGCTGACCAGAACCCACAGATTCTCAATTCAGGATATCACACAAACAGCCCTGATAGTCTCCATTTCCCTTTGAAGCTTCACAAGCCAGGCCTCATTATCCACAACTCTTTCAGCATAACTGTTCCAAGCTCCACAGTAACAAACTCTAAGCACTCAATGGCTTTTTCAGTCCAAAGTTCTAAATGCTTCCACAGTTCTCCACAAAACACCAAGGTCAGGTGTGTCACAGAAATACCCCACTTCTGATACCAATTTCTGTTCTAGTTTGCTTTCAATTGTTGTGACAAAACACTCTGACCAATACCAACTTGGGGAGGGAAGGGTTTATTTATCTTACATTTCCTGGGTTACAGTTCATCACAGAGGGAGCCTCAGGGCAGGAACCTGGAGGCAGGAGCTGAAGCATGGGCCATGGAAGAATGCTGCTTACTGGCTTGCTCCACTGGCCTGTGCTCAACATGCTTCTTTTTTATTTTTTGTTGTTTTATTTTTATATTATGTGTATGAGTGCATTGCCTGCATGCATGTATGTGCACCCATGACATGCAATGCCTGTGGAGTTAAGAAGAGGGTATCAGATCTTGTTGGGAAACCCCTGCTGTTAGGGTTGCAGTTTCTCCATGTCCGGATAGCCCTGAGAGGCTCGGCGCCTAATGGAGAGACTCCCCTTTTCAGCAGGGGGCCTCCTGCCCTCTTCCTGGCTCACCTTGAAGTGCCGCCAAACACAGATGCCTTATCTGAAACATGACCTCTGGCATAGAAACTACCAGGTTTTTTCTATATGATAATCAGACACTGTCTGACAGTCTGGGAGATAGGAGCCCACTGCCACATGTAAATAAAGCATACTATGAGCACCTATCAACTGAGGCTTTTGCTACTGCCTCCACACTATAAATTCTCTAGTTTTCCCACTAATAAACAGAGCTGTATCACTGTCTGGAGCTGAGCTGTTTTCACTGTGCCCGGGGCTGTGTCACTGCTGTTTCACTGCGCCTGGGACCCGCCTGGGATCAGTCTCCCTGGAAGAGCTGTCTTCCATCAACACTCACTGGCCGTTCTGACCACGTTTGCCGCTTCTGTTCTCCCTGCCCTGCCCACGTGGATTGGTGGCCAATGACCTGCGAGCACAGGGAGAGCCTCCCGCAGCTGGCCCAAGCCTCCCACAGCTTGGTGCAGAGCCCGCCTGCAGCTGCCTGCAGAGCCCGCCGCGGAGAGAGAGAGAGCCGCCCTGCAAGATCTCATGGAACTGGAGTTATGGACAGTTGCTAGCTTCCATGTGGGTGCTGGGAATCAAACCTGTGTCTCTGCAAGAACAGTTAGTGCTATTAACTGCTGACTCATCTCTCCAACTTGCTTTCTTATATAACCCAGTACCACCTGCCCAAGAGTGCCACTGCAACAATCAACAATCAAGAAAATTCCCCAAAGACATGACCACAGGCCAGTTCAATGGAGGCAATCCCTGAACTGAGGCTTCCTCAACCTAGGTGTATCATGTGGACAACTAAAGCTATTCGGCCCAACAACCATGTCCATCTTAGATAAGTCATCTTGCCTCCTCAGGGACAGGCAAGGGACAACTCTGCCCTGTTTCAGAAAGACAGTTCTATTCCCTTAGACCCAGAAGCAGGAGACCCACACTGGAGATCTGTTTGTTCCATTTCATTCCCCGGGGTCTCAGATTTCTCCTCTGTGGGATGAAAGGCAAGGCAGCCCATGACAAGGCTTTTTGGCTCTGATGCATTTGGATTCTGAGATTCTGTGCCTTGCTGTGGTTTTCCTGTTACTGTTTGCTTCATCCATATCTCATATTTAAGTTCTTTGGCTCTTTGAAGACTCAGATCCAGCCCAAAGTGTGGGCTCCAAGGAGGGCGGCCATTACTTCCTTAGGGTATTCATTGCCCAATGGCATTACAGGTCAGAAAATTGCAACTCTGAGCAATTCATGGCTCAAGAATTTGGCTAGTATATATTTTTTAAATCAAGAATATAGGCTCAAATTAGCCTCAATTTGGGGCTGTAAAACAAAAAATGAGAACTTGAATTAAAAGAATTTCTAGAGAGCTTCTGAAAATTAATTTTTTTAAGTTATAAAAGCAGCACATGACCTGATCAAAATAAGTTCCAAGAGTGTTTAGTGATATAAAATGAGAAGTAGGGGTTGGAGAAATGGCTCAGTGGTTAAGAGCACTGTCTACTTTTGTAGAAGATCTGGATTGGATTCCCAGCACCCACATGGTGACTAGCAACCATCTGTAACTTCATTTCCAGGGGGATCCAAAAACCTCTTCTAATCTCCACAGACCTTGCACAACACAAGTGTACCTACTTACATTCAGGCAATACACACACATAAAATAAAAATAGTAAATATTTAAAAAATGAGAAGTAAAAGTATCCTCTAGTCCCATCCTCAGTGCCCTTCCTAAGGAATCCTCTGTGAAGAGTTTCATGTGGCTGCTGAGGAATTTTCTGTGTCTAATCATGCACACATATACACCTTTCCATTCCTTTCCCTCCATCTGTATTTAAGCACACATACACATACACAAAGGGGAGCATTTTATAAAGTATGTGTCATGTTCTCTTCACTCACTGATGTATGTTGGGGTTTTTCCTCATCAACACATATGATTCTGCCCTGTTCTTTATAAGACTGCCTAGTATTCCCTACGGGGAGAGGAGTGAACCTCAACAAGTGGGGAACAGCATGTCATTTCCAGCATGCTACAGTGCCTGTTTAGAGAGCTGGTAATTCAGTGTTTTCTAAAATTTGATCCTGGAACCTTATGGGGATGGAAGAAAGCCTGTCCAGAAGCAATGGTTTCACTTCATTGTTAAATGAAAATCCCAGTGCCAGAGGTGGGTTGCTCCTAGGCCTGAGCTGTTGGCCTGAGGGACACTAGAGTTCCCCCAAACAATAAAGGCCATTGCCAATAATGTTGGTTGTACACTGAAAGTGGACAGAAAAACCCTATTGCTGAAGACACTGCATGATGTGAGCATGGGAGAGGGAGAAATCAAACTTGGACTAAACTGGAAACTCCCTGCTACTGGATGGGTGGCTTTCCTGATGCCGAAAGGCAGATGACTGTGGGAGAATAGTCCCCTATAATTCTCCACAACCATGGACTCTGTGTGTTGTGCTATCAACACACCAAACAAGATGTTCCTGCTGGTGCAATAATGGAGCGTCTAGTGTATGTACAACCAGCAAATTTTCGATTGGATATAATGCCCGATCCTAGGGGTGGAACACACATCTGGTACTGTAGACCTGGCCAACCCCCTGTGGCAGGGGAGAATATAGGCCCCAGCAGGAAGTCACTGCAATTGCTTTGTTAGATGGAAATGATGTACCTGCTAAAGTACTGACCAAGCATTTGTGTTTACCTCCATAGGCTAAGTTATTATAGCAGTCACTATTTAGATGTTCTTGCTTCTTGCTGTGTGTGTTTATATAGTAGATGAGATCCCACTGGAAATGGCCAACAGCCCTTGGAAAACAGATGATTCAGAGACCTGAAAGTTCAGTGCCTTGCCACAATGGGAGAAAGATCATCCCATACCTACAACCCCCTCCAAGGCTCAGGGACTTTTGCAGAAGAGGTTTATGGAAAGAATGTAGGAGCCAGAGGTAGGGGTGGAGTGTTAACTGGAAATGTCCCTTGACCACTATGTCGGCAAGCTATAGTCACATCTCCTTCCCACACTCATCAAGGAGTTGAGGCAGGAGTCAGTTACCTCTCCCACCCAATCAGGTGAACTTAGCTGCATGTGGGGGGAGGGGCAAAGGATATATAAGCTGAGAACACCAAGAGGCACCTCTCTCACCATTTTGTGCAGCTGTTGGGGGGGTCACAGGATTTGTATTTGAGTGTAGACTTTATGGTGCAGCAGTAAATGTTGGGCACCCACTATCTATAAATAAACCCCTACCCTATGCTCTGTTAAAATATAATAATAAATAAAATAATTTTTAAAAGAAAAAGAATTGGATCCTTGGCAACCCAGTGGGTCTTAACAGGGATGACAGAGTATATGGCTCCAGTGGGGGGATGCTATGGGAGGGTGCCAATGGGGAGGGGGATATAAAGATGATCAAGATTGTTTGAGCTGTTCTGTATGAAATACACAAAAAAATTCAATAAAAGAATATAAATTTGATCCTTGGAACACAAGTCTTTAGTGAAATTCAGTGATAACAAAACAGGCTAAGAGGCCAAACAAACACAAAAGCCTTTCAATTCTACATTTCAGATTTCATTTCCTAAGCACCTGTTAATTGTTCCTGGGATAATTCAGTAAGAAAACCTGAACTGATTGGTTTCACCAAATGCTTCCAGATTTGTTTTTGACATTTTACCACTGAAAACATTCATCACCCCCATCACCCATTTAGGTCTGAACACAAGTGTGTCCGGTGTTCTACTCTGAGCACTGGCTATGGCTGTGTTCTAAGAGGATGTCTTGAAAACAAGACCATACTCTGTGGATGAGAAGCCTGTGACCCAGGGGTAGGAAGCCACCTGCACAGGGACACAGAGCTAAAGAGAAGTGTTGAGGCAGGAGTGTACTTTTCTGACCACATGAAGAACCACTGCTTGTCCATGGAAAACATGAAAGTTTGTGTAAAGGCCAAAGACTTTTGCAAGAAAATCATATTTCATCAAACAAGTCTGATGCGATCCAGTTTAAGAGATAGTTTGAAGTATGCAATTATGGTGCTCTATCCATTTATTTTTGAGTCATTTATTTTATTTTATGTGTATAAGTGTTTTATATGTATCAATATGTACTACATGCATGTCTGGTGCCCTTGGAAGTCAGAGAGGGTGTCACACTCCCTGCACTGGATTTACAGATGGTTGTGTATTGCCATATGGCTGGTGGGAAACAAACTCAGGTCCTCTGCAAGAGCAGCATGTGCACTTAACCACTGAGCCATCTCTACAGCCCTCTGGTGCCTTACTTTTATTGATTGATGACTGATTGATTGGGACAAGATCTTATGTCTTCCAGACTAGCCTAGAACTTGCTATGTAACTGAAGATGACCTTCAACTTCTGATCATCTGCTCTATCTTCTGAGTACCAGGATTATAGGTGTGTACTACCACGCTTGGTTTTTGCAGTGTGTGTCCAAAGGGGGCTGATTCCTCTGAGGGACAGGGCCTGCTGTGGAGAATTGACTGCAGAGAGTTAGCCTCAGAGGGAGGGGCTTTTGGCACCAACTTGGAAGAGAAGTGGTGTGTGGTGAAAAAGAATGGCCCTGGTGTCTTGCTCATGTGGATGAGAGAGGGAGCATTTACTGACCTGGGGTGAGACCACAGGCCCACAAAGTGTGGGTGAAAGCTAACAGTGACTGTGGGCAGGGCACAGAAGTGAAGTGGAACAGCTGGCTGCTGAGCCATGGAGAGGAACAGGGTGCAGGGTGCTCGCCTTTGTATGGAGTGCTGGGTGTTAGTTTTTGTAAGTTACTCTATTCCCCCTTCCCCTGTTATAAACTATGAAAAATTCAGATAAAGATATGTTATATGGTTTGTCTAATAGTGCCAGGGGCAAGGGACCCTAGAGAACTCGGGTGACAAAGAACTCGGGCAGGATGATAGCACTAGGAATGACAAACCACAGGAGTTTGGAAAAAACTAGAGAGCTAATGGTAAGCTGATGTACATTTTACAGTGGATTATAAAATATGTAACTAAAAAGAGGCCAGCCACCCAGAAGTGTGGGCCACAGCTGTGTTGTAAATGTGGGGAAACAGCCCAATTGCAGCTATATGAAGATTTGTTAAAGGTTACAGAAAAACTAGAAAAACTGTTGTTCACTGTGGACACTAGGGGAGAACCCAGAGAGGGGGGAGGGCCACTTTGCATAATAAAAGATGTGCCCAAGGCAGGGAAAGCTGAAAAGGGTAGGGAAGTACTGGAAGACCCAATTGCAGAGATTGAAAGAGAGAAAAAGCAGGATATTTTAACTGTGTAAGGTCCAAGAACTCAGAGGAAAAGACAGATAATAGTAAAAATGGAGATGACCTAAATATAAAAGTAGCTAAAGCTATGCCTCAGATTCAACCATTGATACAAAAAGAAAATAAAGCTAACAGTGCTGTAGCTAGGAAATACTCCACACTAGAACTGTTAAAACTAGGAAAAACTTACAAGAAAGCAATCAAAGAGCCCCTAGCTGCTTGTGAGAGTGTGGGACATGGGAGAAAATGATGTCAGTCTAAGTCCTTCAGAAGTTTCACAGCTGAGTTATATAACCACCCATCCATCCTTGCAATATAGGCTGTTCAACCTAGGCCAGTGCAGTGGGGAGCAGTCCTTAATGGGATGGCTGATGGAAGGCATTAGAGATTCATGGTTATCACCAAGTGAAACTCTAATAATTAACAAAGGCTGGAGGACTATAAAGGAGGGACAGGCATTACTGAGAGAACTAGGTATGAGAAAAGCAATATATGATACCCAGTACACTGGGCCAGATAAGACTGTGTTCACCAGAGATATAAAGGAAAGCTTAATTCAACTGGGACCTCGAAAATGGTATGGAGACTTAATGGTTTCACTAAGCCCTTTAATGGGACAGGATCTTTGTGAAGTGAGAGAGGCTTTAGCAGATCTAAATGATTCTAACCAGCATGTAAAATGTGTCTGTAGAATAACAGATCACCCTACAAGAGAGATAAAGAGACCAGATAGAAAAAATGGTCCGTTTGGGTTACTTGAACACAAATGTGGCAAGACTTATGTCGAGCCCAAATTCCCAGAGCAAAAATTGATAGAAAACCAAATTCGGTACTAAAGAGTTTCTGGAAGGCTTTAAAACCAGAAGAACAGTTTACAAAAGGCATTCAAAGGATAAAAACTGTCCCTGAGGTGGTTAAAAAAATCCCAAAAGATTAAATAAGATGCATTTCTTTTCTGATAAAGGCTATGCTAGGGGTGGAAGCAGTTTTTCCCATCAAGGCCTCATCCAGCAGCCAGGTATGGTCAATGGAGAGATGACAGATATGGCTACAGTCAGGAGGCAGAACCAGGCCCTGCCTGACTCCGGGAACCAACAGGTGCAGTGGGGACAGAAGAAACCCCCTGCCTCCTAGCTCAGTGCAGGGTCAGGCAATTGGAGCCAACACCTGCAACTGTATCAAGGATAAAAGAATACAAAGAGACTCCATATAAAATCCCCCAGGTGCAAAATGACTTCAAAGGGATAACTAAAGATAGTAAAGAGCTAACCACATTAATACCTTGTACCCATGCTGTGGTACCAAACAAGGATCTATGGAGAAAACAGTTAATATGAATGGATAAAACCTTTCCATGCTGTGTTAGACCTTGTCTATGATTGATTTACTAGATGACGCTAACCTTCCTTCGAGTGTTTTATCGATGTAAAATCCATTTGAAAGATACCTGAAGAAGCAAAAGTTTGCTATAGCTGTAAGATTCTTGGGAGTTTTATGGTTGGATAAGATAAAAACAGAGGCTCCCAAACTATACAACTGTTAAAAAAAAAAATCTACAGTACCAGGGGTGGGTTGCCCCCCTATGAGCTGTTGGTCAGAGAGAAATCCTAGAGGTCCTCAAAATCACCAAGGCTATTGCCACTAATGTTGGTGGTACACTAAAAATGTCAGTAAGACCACATTGCTGAAGACACTGAATGATGTGAGCATGGGACAAGAAGAGATGGAGCTGAGACTAAGCAAAAAAACTCCATGCCACTGAATGGATGATGTTCATAGTGCCAGAAGGCACTATGCAGATGATTGGGGAAAAAAAGATCCCCTATGACTCTACTCAACAGTGGACCCCTCATGCTGCACACTATAGACATGCCAAACAATGCCTGCAAGTACAATAATGGCTTGACCAACATATGTACAACTGACAAACTTCTAATTGGATAAGGCCCACTCCTAGGGGTCGAACATACATCTGGTGCTGTAGACCAGGCCAACCCCCTGTGTCGAGAAAGGCTACAGGTCCTTGTGGGGAAACCATTACAAATATACTGTTTAATGAATATAGGACACCTATTAGAATATCCTCTAGGCATTTGTATTTACATACGTGTTTGTTTAGACATGTCTATTTCCTTCTATTTGTCTTTATTGCCCCGACCTGCAGGGTGGGAGATGGAGACTCGAACTCCCAGGGACCTGGAATGATGGGACAAGAGACACGAATAATGACAGCAAGACAAAGAACTCTGATCAAGCTGCAAAAGTTCATTTTTCCACGGGGATTCTTATATGGGCTGAAGCGGGAAATTAGCTGGGGAAGGGGAAGGGGA
>NW_008330588.1:1040260-1067213 GCF_000622305.1 Nannospalax galili
GCTACAGACGCTAGTGGAGAAGCCATCGTGAGTATATTATTTAATGAATGTATTACACCTATTGGGATATCTTCTAGGCATCTGTATTTACATTCATGTTTGTTTAAATGTGTCTACTTCCTTCCATTTGTCTTTATAGTAGAAAAAACACCACTGAGATAGATCAATGGCCATGGATTGAAGATGGATAGTGGGGAGGCCCCAGAAGTCACTATCTTGCCATGATACAAGAGAGATCACCCTATATCTGTCACCCCCTCTGAGGCTCAGGGATCTTAGTGGAAGATTGGCAGAAAGATTGCAAGAGTGGAGGAAAGGGGTGGAGTGTGTCCCAAGGGGCCTGTTTCCTCCAAGGGGCAGGGCCTGCTGCAGAGAACTGACTGCAGAGAGTTAGCCTCGGATGGAGGGGCTTTTGGTGCCATCTTGGAAGAGAAGTGGCTTGTGGCAAAAAAGAATGGCTCTGGTATCTCGCTCATGTGGATGCAAGAGCGGGCATTTACTGACCTGGGGTGAGACCACAGGCCCACAAAGCATGGGTGAAAGCTAACAGTGACTGTGGGTGGGACACAGAAGCAAACTGGAATGGTGGGCCACTGAGCCATGGAGAAGAACAGGGTGCAGGGTGTTCACCTTTGTATGGAGCGCTGGGTGTTTGCTTTTGTAAGTTACTCTATTCCCCCTCCCCAGGTTATAAACTATGAAAAATTCAGATAAAGATATGTTGTGTGGTTTGTCTAATAGCACCAGGGGCAAGGGACCCTAGAGAACACAGGCAACACACAGTGCTGGAGACTGAACCCAGGGCATCATGCATGTTAGGCAAATACTCTACCACCTTAGTCACATTCTCAACCCAATTATGTTGCTTTAATATGAACAGTTTGATAAATTAATTGGTTTGTAACTAGATTCATGTTCACTGTGTTTTAAGTCTCATTTTTGTAATGTCACAGAGTCTTGGCAGTAATTGCCTGACAAACTGAAATCATAATGTTATTGCCTGATTTGAGAGCAAGTGAACATGGTGCTGAGAGTGGACCATGTTGGGAAGGGATTATTTGATTTTATCTTTTTTTTAAAAAAATAATTATCTTTCAATGTCACCCAAAAATTTAGATGAGGAAGGCAGAGGAAGCCTGATGAGACCAAAGATGTAGAAACTAAGAAGTCTTCAGTGGGCAGTTTGGGAAGTTTAGAAACCATTTTAGAACAAATGCATGTGTGTATATATTTGACACAGTAATTATACATATCTATGGAGTACAGAGTGATATTTCAATACATGTACACAGTGTATAATGTTCAGATCAGGGAAACTGGCATAGCTATCACTTCAAGCATTTGTTATTTCTTTGTATTTGGACAATTCAAAAATTCTTTCTACTATTTTGAAAAATAAATATTGTCAGCTGTAGTTACCCTAATGTGTTATAGAATGTTTGGACCTCTTCCTATCCAACTATATCCCCATTTTCTCTCCATCCTCCCTTTTACCTACCTGGCTCTGGGTACCACTACTTTACTTTTTACTTTTATGAGATCAAGTTTTAGCTTCTGCACAAAAATGAAAACATATATTTGTTTTTCTATACCTGACTTATTTAGCTTAACATAATGTCCTTTAGGCTTATCCATGTTGACACCAACAAGATGCCATTCCTTTTTATGCCTGACTATTCCACTCAGTCTAAGTACCTCCACCTTTTATTTATTCTTCTATTTGTGGGCATCTTGGTTGAGTCCATAGCTTGACTACTGTAATTAGTGCTGCAGTGAGAGAGGGCAGGTATCTTTCTGACATGCTGATTTCCTTTCCTTTAGATATATACCAAGAGTTATATTACATGATCACATAGCAGGAGAACAAGTACTTATCCTCAGTCCAGGGATTTATTTATTCATACTAGGGCCAGGGGACCCCGGCTAGATGTAAAGAAGGCAAGAAGCCAGCCTGAGCCAAGACCTGTCCTTGGAATATTATGGACACTGCTTCATTCAAACACTACCACTCTTCAAAGCCATGCTTATCCCCAGGCAAGAGAAAGGGAAACCCAGGGTAGAAGAGATAAAATGCCTTCCATTGCACCACTCTCAGCTGTACCCATGCCTATGTCACAGGGGGTGAACATTAAGCCTGAGCTGTAGTTCAGTTTTGTCCCAGCACTTTAGAGCGATATGATATTGGACAGCTCATGCACCCATTCTGGGCTGAAGTTTCCTATACTGTATGATGAAAGTCATATAAATCCACCTCCTCATATTGTTAATATTGATCAAACCAAGATAGGCAGGCATACCTAGCCCAGTTCTGACATAAGTTTTTTGATCCATCAACTCCACCATGCTGGGTCACATTGGTGGTTTGTATTTCTCATCTCTCTGGTTTTATTTAAAGACTGTACCATTCACCTGGTATATTAGATGCCTCTGTAGATCCTGGTTGGCTTTGGTTGTCTATACATTGGGTGGTTCAAACCAGATGGTGGATATTTGCTGCATGAAGGGCCTCTGATATGCTGGGTGCTAGATAAATATTTGCCAGCTGATTGAATAACCTATTTTCCTTTCTCCTCCATCACTAGTGCTTATTTTTTTCTCTTTAAACTGCCCATGTGTTACTTGGCCGTGGAGCTCAGCTAATATCCAAGAAGAGTGAGGTGACCCAAAACTCACCCACCTACTGCTACCCTTGTGGCTAAGACAATAACTTTCTGCCTCACACTGCCTGTGAGGTTTCACTCTTGAAGGCTCCAGCTCTTTCTTCATCCTGCTTTTCATGGATTGGTGTCTAGTGAGATCACCTGGCACCCCTTTTCCATGGGCTGTGGCAGTCACTGCCCTCATAATTTCTCCCATCTTTTCCCCTGTATTGATAGCTGTGTGATGTGAAGTTGCCATGACGACTGATTGATTAGCATCCAATTCCTGGACCAGGAAACATGCAGCCATAAAGAATTACAAATGATGCCTGATTGTCTGCTGCCAATAGCCTGATTGCTGCCATTTTCTGGCAGGTAGCTCAGCCCTAACAGGAAACCCTGTGCTGTGCAATTATTGCTACGTGATTGATGCATCTCTATAGTTACAGTCGGCAGTGTTTCCAACTTTGAAGATTTTTTTTTTAAGGAAAAAAGAAAACCCTCCCCTTTTCAGATAGAAATGCTTAAAAAAGTAGAAGATGGAATACGATGTGGGGGATGGAAATCAGGTTGCCAAGAGGGGTGCATATGGACTAAGCAAGACCCCAAGCTAGGATTCCAGAGGGGACAGGACCTGAGGCATATGGTTGTAGGTAGGAAAAGCGGGATAACCTCTGCTGTTTATACTCTCTTCCCCTCCAAGTCCTACATCTCACAGCACCGAAAGGATGCTTCAGAAATCATTTCCAAATGAGAAGTCTAAAAAGTAGAGTGTGTGAGAGGGTTCAGGATAGAGAACAAAAAATACATGGGCCACAGGTGGTGTACAGCACAAGCCAGTTACGGAAGCAGCTCTCCAGGGTTTAAATCATTTGTGATGGCCACAGAGCAAACACCTGGTCCTGGAAATGGGTCAGAGAAAGAGGCTCTGGTGGTGGGTAGAGAGGGGCTTTGAGAATTGGCCAGCATTGGGGATCTAGTCTGCCATGAGGCTGGTTGCTCGGAGGCTTTGGGGATAAAGAGACCTTTTCATTTGACCCAGAGTCAAAGTGGCTTTTCATTGTTGCACTGGATATTAAATATTTTTTCAGTGTGGTAGAGAAGGTCAAAGAGAAGGAAAATATTTGTGATGGGTAGGGCTAGGTTACTGCTAAAGAACGCCATCTGTTCCATGTCAAAGCTGCTTATTATTGGGAAGGCTGATTTCCAACTATCTCTAAATCACCCACCGTTTAGGTGGTACCTTAGTCATTGTGCTGCTGCTAATTCTTCTCCATGGGTTAAGGATGGCTTTCCCTCTGCAGTCTTTCTTAAAAACTCTGTGATCCTAGAATAGTACTATTTATTTATTTTTATTTAATTTAAAAAAATTTTTATTTTATGTGTATGAGTGCATTGCCTGCATGTATGTAAGTGCACCTGTGTTGTGTAATGCCCACAGAGGACAGAAGAGGACTCTCGGATCCCCTGGAACTGGAGTTATATATGGTTGTTAGCAGCCATATGGGTGTTGGGATTCAAACCCGGGTCTTCTGCAAGATCAGCCAGTGTTCTTAACCACTGAACCATCTCGCCAGTTCAAGAATCGTACTATTTAGACATATAACCTAAATGCAAATGTTTGGGAACTTACCTTGAAATCACCTGAATCTTTCTATCCTAATAACTTACTGTTTTATTTTTTACATGAATTTATTCTTACTCCTTGAGGGTAGAGACTGTGTCATTAGTTCTGTCAAGCCAAACAGCTATAAGAAGTTACAGTTGCATGAACTAGTGAATACAAAGATGGATTCACTGATGAGGCATCACAAAGTGCCTGTAGCAAGAATGATTGACAGCAGGTAACAATGGGGGTGATCAATAGTTAAAGCTACTGTATGTTACTTTTCTCTGTTGCTGTGAAAAAAATGCCATAGCCAAGGCAACTTACAGAAGGAAGACTTCATTTAGCTTATGGTTCCAGAGGGGTAAGAGTCGATCAGGGCCAAGAAGCATGGCAGGAGGCAACCAGAGCAGAAAACAGAGCCCTTATTTCTTCAGACAGGCGCAGGAAGCAGAGGGAGAGAAACAGGAAATGGGATGTGGCTATGAACTCTCAAAGCCCAGCCCCAGTCAGGTGCTTCCTCCAGCAAGGCCACACCTCCTAAAGGTTCCATGACTCTCTCTCAACAGCACCACCAACTGGCCAAGTGTTTACATTTTTGGAGTCTATGGAGGACATTTTCATTCAAACCACCACAACTGAAATTAGAACCACTGAAGACAGGTGGTTGTTATACCAAGGGAGGCCTGTTGAGTTAGGGGCATGAGAAAATAGGTTTGGCATTCCAGACAGATGGGCATCTTTGATACCATGGCCAAAGAGCATTTCCTGTGAATGAGACCTTCATCTTGGCTAATAAATATTCCTTGGCTATGATACAGCTTTACTTTAAAAAAAAAATACTAATGTCTATGTAAATCCCAGTAGTCCAATAATTTTTTCAAATGCAGAAAGGTTTTTGTCTTCTTAACATGCTGTAACTGCAGCAAAGATAGGATTTCTTCTGTATTTGCCAGCCTCTGGCACAGAGAGAACACCTAATACATCATTGCTGAATGTAACACACAAATTCGGATTAAGCCCAATCCTGTCTGTAGAGTAAGAATTGAGGAAAAGTAAACTAAAAGTGGGAAATTATTTGGGTAAACAAGAAATACAGAGGAATTCTCAGGAAATGAAACAATTATCCTAACTTCAAGTTTGGGACAAAGCTGGGTGTGATGGAGCACACCTTTAATTCAAGCACTCAGGAGGCAGAGGCAGGTGGATCTTTATGGGTTCAATGTCTACAAAGAGAGTTCCAGACTCGATGGGTCCCCTCCAGATAACAAATACACGGGATTGGAGATGTAAAAATCAAGCAGAGTCTTTACTTTCCAGCCGGCTGGGGTCGACCGGTTTCCCAAGACATGCAAGTCTGGTCAGAACGATCGACCCCCATTCAGTTTCAGATACAGATTATATAGGCCCACATAGTCATTACACAAAAAGCATTCCTCAGCAGACACTTTGATCAAACATCTTCTAAAAGCTATAGTTTCGGTTAAACATCTTTTCCAGGAAGGCTACATCTTGGCTAATAAATATTCCTTGGCTATGATACAGCTTTACTTTTCAAAAAAAATACTAATGTCTATGTAAATCCCAGTAGTCCAATAATTTTTTCAAATGCAGAAAGGTTTTTGTCTTCTTAACATGCTGTAACTGCAGCAAAGATAGGATTTCTTCTGTATTTGCCAGCCTCTGGCACAGAGAGAACACCTAATACATCATTGCTGAATGTAACACACAAATTCGGATTAAGCCCAATCCTGTCTGTAGAGTAAGAATTGAGGAAAAGTAAACTAAAAGTGGGAAATTATTTGGGTAAACAAGAAATACAGAGGAATTCTCAGGAAATGAAACAATTATCCTAACTTCAAGTTTGGGACAAAGCTGGGTGTGATGGAGCACACCTTTAATTCAAGCACTCAGGAGGCAGAGGCAGGTGGATCTTTATGGGTTCAATGTCTACAAAGAGAGTTCCAGGCCAGCCAGGATGCCATAGTAAAACTGTGTCTCCAAACCAAAACAAAACAAAAAACAAAACCGACCAACCAAAGAGTCTGGGACACCTCAGACAGGCTCCATCTATAGAATGGGGGATAAAAATAGTTTATTCCATGGAGTATCTGGAAAAAATGAATTAAGAGACCACCTGACAGGCCTGGGGCCCATGGTAGGAATTCAGGAAGGGTTAAGTGCCCAGATGTTGAATGCTTCTTGGATAAAATATGCAAAGGCAGGATGAGTAATCACTTGAAGAGATAACAGGGTGCTGTGATGGAGGTCAGCCATCACACAGTAGCAAAGGAGGCGGGTGCAGGAAGCAGGGGCCCTCGTCTTTGGATTGCCGGAATCACTTCCAGCTAGTGTCTTTCTTGTTAAAAGTAGCTAAAGGTACTCACGTTATGGCGCAGATATAGCTATGAGCCCTTTTGTATTTAGGAGATCTACTCTACCCATATTTGTAGGATCATTTATGGCCAATTCAAAAGCAGCAGGGCTGGTGCCTCTGTCTTCAGATTACCTGAACAGATAAAAGCTGGTTCCCATGGGAACTAGTTTTGCTTTCTCTTCCATCCAATTAAAATTCATTTATCCAAGCCTGAATGTTTTATAAGTGCCTTCCAGTGAGCTCTGCATTTGGTTTGCCAGCCTCTGTGCAAGCGCAACCAACTCACCACTTCCATTAAGTGAGTATGCACTTGAGTTTTCTGGGGCTGATTTTTGGTTTGACTCACTTGCAGTTCAGACTAGAAAGGATCAGTTTCCACAAAGCACTCTATACAACGTGTAGTACCTAATATTCTGCAAACAGTTTCTCTGAGGAACTATAGTGTCCCAGTTCATTTTATGTTGTTATAACAAAATACTTGAGGCTGTTTTTTTTAAAAAAATAAACTTTATAGACTTTGTCATCCAGAGAAAGAGAAAAAATAGAGAAAGCAAGTTGAGCACCCGCATTTATCTACTTCTGCTCCCTGACCATGGATGCCATGTGACCACCTGCCTCCTGCTGCTGCCCCCAAACCTTTCCCAGCATGATAGACTCGACCCTCAAAGCATGAGCCAAAATAAACTCTCCCTTCCTTAAATTTTGTTAGGTATTTTGTCATAGCGATGATAAAAGTAACTAATACATGCATGTACACACAAACACATACGCATTCAAATCTAGAGTCTGCGTGAAAGAAAGCAGGTGGTATTTGTCTTTCTAAGTCTGGCTGCCCCTCTTCTTAACCATTCTCACCACCATCACATGGGGACAATCTCAACACTGTCACACTGGGGACTAAGTGCTCAGCTCATGAACCTTTGGGGACACATTCAAACGATTACATATGGTTTAGTGAGTTTCCTTGGAGAGAAGAACTGCAAGATGGAGATGTAAGCCCTGTTTCTTTCCACACTCTGAGAGCAAAATGTCTGTTTAGGAACTTGGATTTGTTTCCTTGGTTTCCTTTGTATTTAAACAGCACAATTTATTACCTTGCTGTGAAGGTTATTTTTAATTGTCAGCTTGACACAATCTAGAATCACCTGGGAAGAGAGTCTCAGTGAGGAATTGTCTAGGTTAGGTTGGCCCTTGAGCATGTCTATGAGGAATTTCTTACTTGGGTTAATTGAATGTTGACATTCAGGTGGGAAAACACACCCTGATTGTGGGTGGCACCATTTCATGGGCTGAACTCTGGATTGAATGAAAAGAAGAATGAGCTGACATTAGCATGCACACATGAATTCTTTGCTCTCTCTCTTGACTGTGTATGTGATGTGACCAGCTGCATCAAGTGTTGACTGCCTTGACTCCCCCACCATGCTACACTGTAACCTGGAGTCTCCCTTAAGTTTCTTTTTTCAGGGCTTTTAAATCATAGCAACTGGAACTGAAACAAAGACACTTGCCTTGTTCACCACTCAAACATTGTGTTTTTCTTATGCACCCACAGAGTTCTTGCTTTTGGGGGGGTCCTTAGAGATGAGATAGAGGTGCTCTCTTGCTTTCTAGTTTTGAGTTTCTTTAATCTGCCTTGTTTCCTCTTCTCAGGAGGAGTGTCTTCCTCTCAAACTATCATATCCAGACTCTCAGGAGACTAGACAGATGCCCAAGTGATGCAGGCTGGGATGTGTAGAGGATAAAAGAAGAGGGTCACCCAAGCTCAGCTTCTCAGGACAACCAATCACCTCAGATCAGAGGATCGGTCATCCATGTCCCCTTGTTTCCTCTAGCTTCTGATGTACGAGTCAGCAGTTCTGTTCTTCTTTTGAATTATTTTCATTTGGATAGCTTGGAGGCTTCTAGAATCCATGCATCTGTCCCAGGTGTCTGTCTCCTCCTAATAATTATACCATTGGATGGAAAGGGACTCCTGGGCCTGTCTGGCAAGCTATGAAGTCTGCCCATGGTGTGGACAACCCCAAGCCCCATTCTCTGATCCTGTCTCCTGCCTCTTACTCTGCTTGGAAAAAATAGATAAGGGTGGAGAGGCTGAGGAAGTCCTTCGCAGCTGTCAACCTGTCTTGGTGACCCAGGCGGTGGCTGAACAAGATCTTTTAGTCTGGGTCTGCCTTGGAACAAGTTGATGAGGGAGGAGCTGGATCTTGGCACAGGTGAAGAGGGACACTTGAGAGGTTATTGGGGTAGGATTCTTTGAAAGGCCCTGGGGGATCATACTGCCATGTCTTTGCTTTTTGAGAGACTTCTGGGATAGTTAAGTAAACTTCCCATATACAGCAGGTACTCAGAACTTGGGGATTATCGGTTTGCACAGTTGTCTTATAATGCTAGGTGTGATGCTTAATATTGATTGTCAACTGACAAGAATCACTAAAGAGACAAGCCTCTGGAATCACTGGGAGGGATTATCTTGATTACTTAGTTCACATGGGAAGATCATGTTAACTGTGGCTGGCACCATTCTCTGGGCTACAGTCCTGGACTGAAGAAAAAGGAAAAAGTTAGCTGAGCAGCAGTATTCATTGCTCTCTGCTTTCTGCACTGTGACACTGTGTGCCCAGCTCCTGCTGCCATGACTTCCCCACATGGCAGACTGTGCTCTCTATGAGCCCAAATAAAACCTTTCTTCCTAAAGTTGATTTTGTCAGGATTTTGTCACAGCAACCAAACCAGTAACTAGTATACCGAGTTTCTGAAGAACAAGGGCTGTGCTGTTGCTGTTTCTACTGGACCACTAGAGTTTAGCCAGAGCCTGGTGGTGAATTGGGAGTTCATTAACTTTGTTAAATTGAAAGAAAATGAGAGAAATCACTGAGGTATGCTTAGGAGGAGAGGAAGACACCTGGGTGTCCTGGAAAAGCCCATGACTTGATGATATACTACTTTAAGGAACATTGTTAAATATTTTCTTGATAATTGTTTAGACAAGGGCTTGAAGGCTGAGTGAGCAAAGGACTGAGGAGGAATAGCACAAGAGATCTGTGGGTAAACAAAAGACCCTTCACAGGGACATTTGAGTTGTTACTCACTGCCTTTGGGCTCAGTCAAGAGTTCCCACTTTAGAAATTCTGATTGTGTGTGTGTGTATGTGTCCGTGTGTGTGTGTGACATTGGGTGTCTTCCTCTATTGCTCTTTCCTTTATTTGTTTTGAGGCAGGGTCTCTCACTGAGGCCGACACTCACTGATCAGCTAGGCTGGCTGGTCAATGAGCTTCAGAGAGCCACTTGCCTCCATCTCTCCAGCCCCAGGATTACAGATGTGCATTCTGTAGCTGGCTTTCTGCATCGGTGTAGGGAATCCAAATTTAAGTCTTCATGCTGTGGGGCATGCATTTTGTTGACTAAGCCATAACCAATGATGTCTTAACACCTCTTGGATCAGTCCTGCAGGCAATTGCCTGGGTGTAACCTTGTGCTACAAGTGTGTTTATCTTTAGAGATGGAGTTAAATCCACTACTACTGATTTTGTTTTCTTGTGTTTTTTCATTTTTATTATTTTATGTGTATGAGTCTATTGCCTGTAGGTATGTAAGTGCACCCATGTGTTGCAATGTCCGAGGAGGTCAGAAGAGATCCCCTGGATCTGGAGTTAGGATGGTTGTTGGGCACTATGTGGTACTGGGAACTGAACCCAGGTCCTCTGCAAGAGCAGCCAGTGCTCTTAACTGCTTAGCCATCTCTCCAACCCTGATTTCTTGTATTTAAAATATGCTATTCTAATAACTTAAAAAACCCCTTTATAGGAAGGACAATGAATTGCTTTCTATTATCAGACTAACAAAGTAGGTTTTTATTTTGGGGAAGTCTGAAGACTCTGAGATAATCAGCCTGTCACACACTGCTGTACTCAGTTTGACCACTACACTATGTTTGCTTTATCCACTGCACATGGCACTCAGTGTTCCTTTATATTGTTCACTCCTCTGTTTATCTTTGTAAATAGCTGCATACTATTTCATGGGGTAAATTTTTTACCTTTTTTTTTTCTACCTGAAACAGTCATATGGTTACAGTTTTATGTATACAACTTTTTTTGTCGTTTAAATTCTCAGCTTTATTTTGATAGATGGACAAATAAAAATGGTATCCTTTTAAGCTGTACAATATGATGATTTACTATACATATATATTCCAAAATGACCTCTAGGGCCAGTGAAATGGCTCAGTGGGTAAAGGTGCCCGTCACCAAGACCGATCACTTGCTTTCAATCCCTGGGACTCATGTGGTGGAAAGAGAGAACTAAGTCCTACATTTTGTTCTCTGACTGCCACACACATGGACACGCACGTGCACACACACACACATGCACACACGCATACACACACACAAATAAATGTAAGATGATCATCATAATTAGGCTAATTAACACATCTTTGCCCAGGCTGGCCTCAAGCTTGTAGTCCCTGTGTATTCTAACCCCAAACCACATACAAAGGAAAGGGAGTGGGCCCTCACTTTGGCCCATCTGTGTGTAAGAATTATAGATCACTTGGCTCTAATAAGATATGATTTCTCTGGCACTCAGTTTAGAGGTATTGTATAAGATGGGTGGAGATTTTCATTTGCTAATAGAAGACACGAAGTTGGGGGCAGGGAGAAGGTAAGGTGAGGATGGAGATGGGTGGGGTCTGAATATGATAGAAATACATTGTATGAAATACTTGAATCAATAATAATGATGATGATAATAACTTGTGATCCTCATCTCTTGGGTTCCCAAGTAGCTGAGACTAGAGGCTTTTAAATAAAAGTGTACTTACTTATTGTAGTGCTTAGAATTGGACCTTGCACACTGAGCAGTACCCTTAAACCTTATTTCATTTTGAATTAATTTTTGTGTATAGTGTAAGGGTCCAGTTTCATTCTTTGAATGTAAATCCAGCTTTCATTTTCCAATAATTCTTTCCCCACTGTGTCAGCATGGCAATACTAGGGGAGTCTTTAGAATTTTTCTATAAAAGATTATGTCATCTGTAGAGATAACTTCTTCCATTGAAATGTGAATGCCTTTTATTTATTTTTCCTGCCTAATTGCTCCATCTAAGCCTCATAGAACTCTGCTGAAAAGACACTGTGAGAATGGGCATCGTCTTTTTCTTGACCTTAGCGGAAAAGCTTTCATCTTTTCACTATGGAGTGTGAAGTGCCAATGTGCTTGTCACATGTTACCTTTACTGCATTGAGGTAGATCACTAATACAAATAGTTTGGAGAGTTCTTTTCTTTTCTTTTGACATGAGTCTTGCTATGTTGTCCAGGCTGGCCTCAAATGCATGATCCTTTTTACCCCCTTCAGTCTAGCTAATTGATCGTCACTTTGTTTTTCAATTCTTGGGGCTTTCAAAAAACCATTTTCTATTGTTTTCTTTTATCCCCCTTTGATTTGTTTTTGTTCCGATCTTTGTTATTCACTTTCTGACATGAACTTTGCGCTTGGTTATGACTCAGCATCCACACCTGATTAAAAACTCTCAACAAGTGGAACATGGCAGCTCATGCCTGTAATCCCATCACTCAGGATGCTGAGGTGTGAGGATTGCTGTGAGTTCCCATAGAGCTTGGGCTGCAAAACCATGTCTCAAAACCTGAACCAAATCCAAGCAAACCAAATGCCCCAGAAAAATAGACAACCTCCCCAAACAACAAAAGATGGACAAATTCTTAGTAACGTACAAAATAACAAGAGTGAGTCAGAAAGAAACAGGAACTCTGAAGACCAAAACTTAATAAGAATGTAGGATTGGCAATGAAAAATCTCCAACAAGGAAAATCCCAGGACCAGATGGTTTCAAGGGTGAAGACGGTCAAGCGCTTAAAGACTGTCAATCATTTAATTAATGTCAATCATTCTGAAACTCTATCAAAAAATTGTAGAGGAAGAAGTCAGCATTATCCTGACAGCAGAGCCAAAGACACCACCAGAAAATAATATTACCAGTCAAAATATTTGACAAATATGCATGTAAAGCTCCCCAAAACACTTTAAAGCTGAGTTGAATAGCACATTAGAAGGATTACACACCACAATTAAGCACACTTTATCCCTGAGCTGCAAAGAAAGCTCAATATATACAAATCAATACATGTTACACACCACATTAACAGACCGAAGGATAAAAATCATATGTTCATCTTAATTGCTGCAGAAAAAATCATTTGACAGAATTACTTTCTTTAGGGTTAGTTTCTAGGAGCAAATGCTATGCTTTGATGGAGCTGGGCCACAATAGCTCATGAAAGCCCATTTTGCTCTCTTCCCAATTATGCATTCCGAAAATTCTTTTAAATCAGCTCAGGTGCATAGGAATATTCACAGCACGAACACTGACAAGTGCTACAAATCAGGTATACTTTATTTCATTTTTCTGTTGTTCATGAACTGGCTCACCAGTATACCACCGATGAAAGAGCACAAACTTGTTTATTACTCTACATATGTTTATGGGTGTGATGTCAATATTGTCAGCTCGTCAGAATTTAGAATCACGTAGGAAACAACCTCTGTATATATCTGAAGGAGTTTCCAGATTGGGTTAAATGAGGTGGGAAGACCCACCCTAAGTGTGGGCAGAACCATTCTGTGCATTGGGCTGAGGTCTAAATTGAGTAAAAAGGAGGATGTGAGCTGAGCACCAGCATTTATCTCTCTCTACTTCTTAACTATAGATGCACTCTGACCAGGTGCTTCATGCTCCTGCCACCATACCTTCCCTGTCACAGTGGACTGTGAGTCAAAATGAACCTTTCCTTATGAAAGCTGCTTTTGTCATGTGAACAGGAACAGTCACTAAACAATACAATTGCCATAGCTGTATGTGTTGAGTCACCTTTTTCATCACTGTGGCAAATACTTCAGAAGCATTTTAAAGAAGAGAAGATTAATTTTGGCTTACAATTTTGGAGGCCTGAGCCCATGATTGCTGGGCTCCATTGCTTGAAGCCTGTGGTAAGGCAGAGCTTCACGGTTACAGAACAGGGTTGCTCACTTCATGGTAGACATAATGCATAGAGGGGAACAGAAAGGGGCCAGGGGCAAGAACCCCTTCAAAGCCATTGACCAGTGACCTTCTTTCTCTAGCTAAGTCCCACTTCCTAAAGTTTCCACAACCTCTCAAGAGAGGCTGGCAGCTAGTGACCAGGTCTTCAACACATGACCTTGTGGGGGATAGCTCATATTCAAACTAGGACATTTGTTCAACCCTTCTGAGCTGTTTTAATTTACTTAGGAAGAATCATAAAATACTTATATATTTTTTCAATAGTTGTTAAGTTGTGTTTTTGCACAGAGCAGTGGACTCCCTTTATATTTACATCCACTTCTTTAATTTTTTGTCACTTAAAATCAAAATGAGGGCTGGGGGTAGTTGAACCAGTAAAGTGAGGGCTGTGAAAGCACAAGGACCTGAATTTGACCTGTATCACAGGCATGCTGGGTAATCCCAGCACAGTGGGGGACAGGCATGCTGGGTAATCCCAGCACAGTGGGGGTCAGGCATGCTGGGTAATCCCAGCACAGTGGGGGTGGGGGCAGGGACAATAGATTCTTGGCTCACTACTCAGCCAGCCTAGTCTACTTGGTGAGTTCCTGGCCTATGAGAGAGCTTGTCTCAAAAAAAGATGGCTAGCATTTGAAGAAAGACACCTGAGTATGATTTCTGGCCTCCATATATATGTGTATACACATGCACGTGCACTTACATGCACACATGTTCATGTATTCACATGCATATATGTACCCAATATCCACATACACATGAGCACATGCAGCCACATGCACATATGCAAATGTACCCACATGCACACATACATCTAATGCTATGAACACACACACACATATGCTTCCATTTCTGTCCCCTTAGAGCTAGGATTATAGATACATTCCATGCCACTGTGCCTGGCTTTCTGTGTATATACTGGGCATCTGAACTCAGATCCTTAGGCTTATATGGAAAGCACTTTATCTACTAAGCCAACACCCCAGCCTCAAGCAAAGTTCTCAAGCCCATTTTCAAGTTATTCTTTTACGGATCATATTTTTGTGTCACATCTAAGATGTCATTCTCCAGTTCAAGATCACAAAAAATGTTATTTTTTCTTTGACGACTTATATTTTCTTCTGCAACTCATATTTTTCCTGTACAGTATGAGAGATAAATAGAACTTTTTGTTCTACTAACATTTGTTGAAAAGATTATTTTTCCCCCACCAAACCAAGTATCAATTGACTATTGTGATGGTTTGAATGAAAATGTCCCCCATACGCTCCAAGCATTTGAACATTTTGTCCCCACATGGTGGTGCTGTTTTGGGAGGTTTTGGAAGGTGTGGCTATCCTGGAGGAAGCACATCACTAGGGGTGGGCTTAGAGATTCCTTAAGCCTTGCTGGCTCTCTAATTGCCCTCTTGCTTCCTGTGCCTGCTTGAAGATGTAGAGCTTAGCTTCTGCTGCTCCTGCTCCAGCCACTTCCGGCCACCATGCCTCCCTGCCATGATGGACTGTAATTCCCCTGGAACTGTAAGCTCAAATAAACCCTTCCTTCTGTAAATTGTTTGGGTCAGTGTTTCTATCACAGCAACAGAAAAGTGACTAATACAACTATATAGATATGGTCGATTCCAAGACCCTCTGTTCTAGTTTACACACACACACACACACAGAGTATTGTTTTAATTATTATACCTTTATACATCTTAAATTCACGCAATGATAAGTTCTTCAAGTCTGTCCTTTTTCAAAATTGCATTACCAATACAAGTTCTTTGTATGTTTCTATGAAATTAAGAATCACCTATCAATTTACACAGAAAAAGAGAAGTCTATTATTAGAATTTAAATGCTATTTTTTTTAATCTAAAGTTAAGTTGGGAAAAATTAGCATCCTAACAACACTGGGTCTTCTGATCTAATGACATGGTATTATCTCTATTTTGTTTCTGCAAGGTTTTTATAGTTTTCAGCACAAAATTTGATTTTTGTCAGATGTATCTCTAAGTATTTCATAATTTTGATGCTGTTTGAAGAGACTTTTTTCTAAACTTCATTTCAGTTTCTGTTTGTTGTTAGCACAAAGAACTAAACTGAACTTCAGGCACTTATAGATGCTGTATCTTACTATTACTCCCTTAGCTTTCTAGTAGATTCCATGGTATTTCCTTGGTAGATGACTGTCATCTGTGAAATAAGGCAGATTTACTTCTTGATTCCTGATCAGAGTGCTATTTATTTATTTACCTATTTGTTTGTTGCCTTGTTACTCTGATTAAATTCTCCAATAGGATGCTGAGTAAATGCCAAGAGATAGGAATCAGCCTTCTGGCTGATCTTAGGAGGGAATATTCAGTCTTTCACTGTCAAGGGTAACGTTGGCTCCAAGTTCTTCATGTATTATATTAGGTAAAAGGAAATCCATACTAGTCCTGTTTTCAGAAAGTTTTTTTTTTTTTTAATCAGAAAAGGGTGTTAGATTTTGATAGTGCTTTTTTTCTGTGCTTATCAAGATAAACACATTGGTTTTTTTTCTTTTAATTAATAAATATGGTGAATCATACTGGTTGATTTTCAAGCATTAAATCAGGGTTTGTTCTCATTAAGTTTTATTTTCCTACTACTTTGTTTTACTTTTTCTGTTTTGTTGGATGTAAGACATTGTGATATTTATCATGCTGTTGCTGGATATTTTTATATTCCATTAACATTCTTGAGCTATGTTCTGGGATGCAGTTAATTGGAAGTTTAATTTTTTTTAAGCTGCACTTTTCATCTTTGATAGGTGAAACCACAGCAACGTTAGGTTCAGGTCCAGTCATACCGTCTATCTTATTTCATTTTCAGCTGTTGTAACAAAATGCTTCAAGATGGGTACTTTATAAAGGAAAGAGGCTTATGTATTGAAGACTGGGGGCTGAAAATCAGACAACTACTGAGAGCCACAGAATGAAAGAATTTATTTGCAAATTAGAAATCTGATCTAGAGTCTGAAGAATTTAGCATTTATAAAGCATTTCAGATAATAAAACAACCCTGTTAATAATGGTCAGAAGGGTTGAACAGACATCCCACCAAAGAATATAATATTGGCAAGTAAGGGCATAAAATATGGTTAATATCATCAGAGAACTGCAATTAGAATCACAATAGGATTCCGATACACATCTGTCAGTTCATTTTAAATGAAAAAGAACAGACCATAATATGTTTTGGTGAGGGTGTTCAGGTGCTGGAATTGAAACAGTTTGGATGTTTATTGTTTTTAATTAGTCATACACTTATAATATGATCCAATTGCTTTCTTTTTAAGTATTTCTCTATGAGAAATAAAAACCTCTGTCTTTAAGATCTGCACACACATATTACCAGCAGCTTTATTGTGTGAAGGCTAAAAGCTGAAAACAGCCCAAATATTCATCAGCTGGTGAATGAATAAACAAATTATGGTTTTTAAAATTTTCATTTCTTTTGGAGACAGGGTCTTGCTATGTTGCTCAGCCTGGCCTCAAGTTCAAAATCCTACTGTCTTAGTGTCCCAAGTGCTGGAATTACAAGCATGTGTCACCATGTTAGGCTGACAAACTATAGTACATCCATTAATAGAACACTGCTTATTAACAAAGAGGAACAAAACCTGATATGTGGAATGATATGGATAGGTGGGTAATGAGGTAATATGTTTAGAAAAAGATGCCAGATGCAAATGATTCTTGCTATATATGGCCATTTATACAATGGTTTGGAAGTACAAAATAATCTATAGTGAGCCAGAAGGACAGGAAGGGGGAAGGTAAGGAAGGCTAATGGGGGACCAAACATGAGCAAAATATGATGCTGTGTATGTGTGAAAATATGGTAACGGGACTTGTTATTTTGTATACAAACAACAACAACAAAGAAACCCCATAAAATAAGTAAAATGATCTTTAGTGACAGAAGGCAGATCTAGCTTCCTGTGGATCCAAGGGGGAGGGAGGAAAGTGAAGATGGGTTTACAGAGGGGAAGAGGTGGCTTCTGAGGGTGATGGACAAGTTCCTTATCTGGATTACACTGATGGTTACATAGCTGCATTCATATGTAAAAACTAGTTTGTGTGTGGAATTTTGCATATCAGTTATATTCAATTCAGTTAAAGCTATTAAGAAGTAGTAAATATGGGCTCATTATTTCATGATATAGAATATCCAAAAATAAATATTGGAAATATCCCATTTATAGGGGCATCACAAAATATTAGCCATTAAGGTTCGTAGGGACATCTGAAATTACTGGATAAGGCAAACACAAAAAACACATAGACACCATGTATTAAATGCACTGCAGGTCCTGTGTACATTTCATCCCTATTTTTCTTAAGTAAGGGGATTCTAGGGTCTCTTAAGACAGAAGTGAACCTGGAATTACTCAATAAGGCCAGTAACTGCCAAAAAATCCGTGAGTCTATGCTTTACATGACAAAGTGGGATTGTCTTGGACCTGGGGGCCCAGGAGACTTGACCACAATTTGGTTTGCTTATCTTCTGTGAACCTCTAAAAACCTATTCATTCACACGAACACTGACTCAAATTATTGAAGGCATTGCTACATGAAAAATAGTATCATCTGACCTTTTCAGAGAGCAGACAGAGCCACAAATACAATTTAGAGAAATTTGGTCAAATTCATGAAAAAGTCTTTGAAGTGATTGAAAAACTAACATGCTAAAGGACAAAATGTCAGGCTCTTCTAGTTCTGCCTCTAGATTTCATCCTTGGACTCTTTGCCTGGAGAAAATACAGGTTAAATTCCTGTATTGAAGTTTGTGTAGGTGCTTGCTTTGGCATTGGAATCAGCCCATGGGTGATGACCCCCTGGGTCACAAAAGAAAGAGGAGGCAGCTTAGATTAGGAAGCAGGCCCATGACCTCCCACTGGATCTGTGCATCCTTTAAAACTTGTTCTATTCCAAGAGGTGACAACTGGATAACGTATTTTAAACAAAAAGAGATATGGAGCATGGCGATACATGCCTGTAATTTAATCTCAGGGGAGGCAGGAGGATTGAGAGTTAACCATTCTAGGTTATACAGTAATACCCTATCTAAAAAGACAATGTAGATTGATTGGCTCATCCTACTACAAAGGCCAGGGGTAGGGTTGACTTTGAGTGTGGCTACATTCAGAGCTTAGATGATGCCTGGGCCTGGTCTCCTTTCAATATTCTCTTCCTTCATGTTGTCTAGAACCCCATGGTCACAGTTCCCGGTCCCTCAGGTTGAAATCCAGAATAGGAAGCCAACATAACGGGTGAGACACTGAAGCTAGGGAGAAGGGGCTTTCTTTTATGCATTCCACAAGGTCTGGGTTATGATACAAAGTGTTTCCCTCAGGGATGTTGCATTAGGTTTTCCAGAAGTAACACAGGCAGATGTGAGACACTTTTGAATGGTCACAAGTGTGTCTGAGACAAGTTCCTGTCTGCATCTTTGCTAGTGGTTCAGGGGAGCTTGAGCTTTCGAAAGCTTTACAAAGTTCTAGCTTCTTTTACTCATTGAATTATCTAGAAAACAATTTCTAAGAGTCTAACATTTGGTAAAAGAAAGGGTGAGGAAGAGGAAGACTGCATCTTCGAGCTCTTGAATGTTAAGTGCTATATTTTAAGGACCTAATCTCAGAAAACAGAAGACAGTGGTGATTTGGGCAATGGTGAAGCTGGCCCAATTTTACTGTTCTCCATATGTTTGTGGCATGAAAATTGGCAGGGGCCAATTTTCAAACAACAGATGCCTGTGGCCCTCCACCATGACACTTCTTGATGTCTATGTCCTTGTCCTCATACTGTGAGGAAATGTGTTTCTGGACAACCGCAAAACCTTTTCTTTGGATTCCCACTATAACAAACAGTGACAGTGATCATGGCAATACCATGAAGCAGTGTAAAAGATGGAAGCTTTGTTGGCTTGAAGCAGAATTTCTCCCAGTCAGGATGCAGCCTTTGAGAAGTCATATTGACAATACATTCAGGGTAGAAGCTGGAACTCTGAGAACAGGAATGTCAACTGTTGCAAAGGCTAGAGAAGAAACAATGAAGTCTTCCTCCTGGACGAGAACAGCTGAGACCTTAGGAGGTACCTAGCATGATGCCACCTGTGAGACCTAAGGATATTTTATCACAGGCAAGACTGCTGTTCTGTTTTAATATCTGTGTTTTGCCCCCAAGTTCTCATACACTATCAGTAAAATCTTCCAAACACCAATATTGCTGTGTCTGAGTGTTGTTTGTTGTGGAAAGTGAGGTAGGGATTAGCTCTCCCATTGGGATCAGTGTAGAGAATTTCAGAAATAGTGTGTTGGAGGTGAGTAGGATGTACACACTGAACGAGGCATTTTGGAGTGGGGCTTAGACCCATGGCGAATAGAATCAGAGGTCTAAGTTTGTCTAAAGAGATTTCAAGGGTCAGGGAGACTGAGCTACCAAGTTAATCATAACAGTAACTAAGGTTTATTATTTATGTATTACATGTCAGGTGCTTTGTTAGATCTTCTGTGTCTCCTACAAGCTAATGTATCATCCTTGTCTAAATTTGTCTTTTAATTTTATTTTTAATTATGTGTATGTGTTCTCTCTGTCTCTCTCTGTCTCTGTCTCTGTCTCTGTCTCTCTCTCTCTCTTGCATACGTATGTGTTTTGCATGTGGTTTGAACCTGAGAAAATCAGTGGTCAATGTCACATGTCTTCCTCTATCATTATTCACCTAATTTTTTGAGACAGACTCTCATTGAACCTGGAGCTCATTGATTGGCTAGACTGGCTGGCCATTGAGCCCCTCAGATCCTTCTGTTTCTGCAGAGAATAAAAAACTCTCTTTTGGAGTTGTTGATGGGGGAGGTCATCCCACAGATAATCAGACAATATTGGCTATTGCTACTGCTCATGGTTACCCACCAGCACTTGATGGTAAGACCCTATTTCTGAAGATACTACATATGTGAGTCATAGAGCAATCATGGTGAAATCAAGCTGGTGTTGACCTTGAAGCTTCATCTCTACTGGCTAGTTTTCATAGTGCTGGAAGGTGTTATGCAAGCTATTGGAAGAGAAAAGTAATCATCAACCTTACCCAGATGTGAACCCTGTGAGCTACAATAATGACTGACCTGGAAAGATATGCCCACTGGTGCAATAGTGGCACCAATGTTATGGGAGTAACCAACCATTTTTTGATTAGCTTTAAAGCCCACTTATAAAAATGGAGCCCACACCTGGCAGTGTTATGGTCAGCAGCTAAGAAGGTCACAGGCCATAGAATTAAACAAATTCCTAATGACTTATTATTGCACTCGTAGATTAGTGCACCTCTCAGCTCTCATCAGAGACACTTCTTGCAGCAGACAGAGATGAACACAAAGGTTCACAACTAGTCAATGTGCCGAGAATGAAAGACTGCAGCCCTAAATGGGATACCTCTATCATACCGTCTCCTCCCAAGGCTCAGAGATTATTGCAGAAGAGAGAGTAGAAAGATTTTAAGAGCCATAGGATCAATGTAAGGAAAACTTGTTTTCCAGACATGTTTGAACCCACAGTCCTTATGATACAGCATGCATAAGACCCGTGCAAGCCCAAGCCAGACAAAAACTCAGCATGGATTGGAGAGTTGGGGAAGAAGTCCTAGCCTTAGCTGAGGAATTACTGGCAACTCATAGCTTCTTGGAGAGGGAAAGAAAGTTTTCTTTAAGGGTCTGGTGCTGGGTAAGTTGTCCAGGCTCCAAGAGATGGACCCACACCCAAGAGCATTTGGGGGAGACAAATTAGATCCAATAGGACTTTAAAAAAATACGAGTATACAAAATTTGGGGGGTAGTGGAGTTGAGGTGGGAGGTCTGAATATGATCAAAATACATTGTAAAAATTCTCAAAGAATCAATAAAGAAATTTAAGAATTTCCTTTGAAAGAGATGACATGAGCTAGTATATATTATGACTATTACAATTCTGTATATATTATTTATTATAATATATAGCACATCCTCTGAGAACTTCTGTTATCAAGGCTGGCATTTAGTAGGGTCTCTGGAAGTGGTAACTAGTATTTGTTGTCAGATGTATGGCATGCAGAAAGATGCTCACCACAGCACTGTTTCTTTTAGAAAGGCAAACCTTGGCAGCATCGTCAGTGTATACCAATAAAGAAATGATTAAATCAACAGGAGACTCTCCTGTGAGGAAATGTTATGCAGCCATTACAAATCATGGCTTTTAAAGCAGTGGGAAATCGCTCACAAAAGAAATGTGAGGTAAAAAAATTCAAGTCACTCTATATGGGCAAAATGACCACCATGATGCTGTGCATACACGCAGTTAAGCAGGACCCCATCTGCTCCCTCCAAAGGATTTGGAAAAATATATCCCTCAAAGTTCTAGTTGAAGTGGTGGGAATATGAATGTTTTTTACTTTCTTGAATATTCTATCTGCATTTTCTAGATTTCCCACAATGAACATTTCCGACAATTATAATTCAAGAGAAAGCAAACATTATTACTTTTAAAAAATGATGTGAGGAGCTGCACCTCGTTTTTAAAGGGAGCAACAGCTGCTGAGAACCATTAAATTTTTGGCCCCATCCATCCAAATGCTCCTCCACCCCAGACTGGCACCGATGGGACAGGAAAGACTTCAGTCTGCCAGGGCTGCATCACAGATGGGCTCCCCATGGCTGGGGGGAGTGTCCCCACCTTGCCAGGTTGTGCGCCCTCCTCTCAGTTGGCGAGGCCTCCGGTATTTATTCCCTCACATGGCCTACAGAGTTAAAAGAGGTTTGTTTCTTTTCAGGCTGTTGAGTGCAGCCAGGGTAATTTAGTAGAAAAATGTCATGCTAATGCAATTCAAAGTTCAAATGATCTTTCATTTCGAGGGAGAGAAGAATGTGTGTGCAGTTGGAATGTTAAAACTCACTACTTGCCCTGCAATTCAAATAGAAATATGAGCTGCAGGGGCTACATAAGTCACACGAAGTACTGTGAGTGAAATGCGAAAAATGAATAAAAATGATCCGGAAGCCGTTTATTAGCATTGCTGGGGGCCAGCACCAAACAAGAACCGCACCCGTTAGAAGCTGCATTGGGGAGAAGGCGTGTTTGCATGAAATTACAATAATCCTGAAATAATGAGGAAGGAAGTGATCAGCGAGGTCCTTCTTACCCTTGTCGCCAAGGCCGCCCTCGGCTCCCCAGGGAGCTGTGCCCTTTTCCCGCCCACGTGCTCTTTCCTCCTTGCTCAGCAGCTGCTTGCCTTGACTGCACCTGCCAGGTGGGTGGGTGGGTGTGAGGTCACCAGTGTGTGCCTACTGTGCTGCTTGCTCTATCAGGGTATAAAGGATGGATGGGGAGGCTGTGACTCCTGGGGTTCAGTTTAGGCCACATGGGAGGACACAGAGTGTGGTTGTGGTTGTCACCCTGGGCAGCAAAAGAGAGTTGTACCTGAATTTGTTGGGCATGTGACAGACAGCAGGTCCACCCTTGGTGAGCTGAGCCTCTTCCTGATCCAGGTTTCTAGTCTTGCTACACCAGGAAGAGGTGCTTGTTGGAATGAATTTCAGTTATTTATATTTTTCATATGTATTTTCCGCATTGTTTCTGTTTGGAAGGGATTAATATTTTCAGACATGGCTGTGATAAGCTACTGGAATTTTTTATTTTTCCTCCTCCTTGTGAAAAGGATATGAGGCAGCAATGTGTGGGCAACCGACTCATTTCTTTAGTTTTTTTTTTTTAATTTTATTATTTTTATTTTCTGTGTATGAGTGTGTTGCCTGCATGTGTGTGAGTGCACCTGTGTTGTGCAATGCCGTGGGGGTCAGAAGAGGGCTTCGGATTTCCCAGGAACTGGAGTTAAGGACGGTTCGCAGTCACCATGTGGGTGCTGGGAATCGAACCGAGTCCTCTGCAAGAGCGGTCAGTGCTCTTAACTGCTGAGCCATCTCTCCAACCTCTCATTTCTTTAGTTTTAAAAATCAAGTTTGATCTACTACCAGGAGACCATCTCTCCCCACCAACACAGCCCGATTTGTCACCTTACGTTCTCCATTATTGTTAGGAGCTGAACTGAGTCTCTCCAGAATTCACGTGCTGAAGCTTAACTCTCAGTGTGATTGAATATGGAGGGAGGCCTTGAGGGAATGGACTAAGGTTATATGAGGTTATGAAAGGTGAGACCCTTATCTACAGGCACAAGAAGAGAAATTCACATGAGAGCACACTAAAGTACAGGATGTCTATAAGCCAACAGAAGAGGACTTGGAATGAAACTAATTTTGCTAGTACTCTGATCTTGAACTTGTAGCCTCTATAACAGTAAGAAATGAATTTCTGTGGGTTGCAATACCTAGACTGTGATAGCTTGTTATGACATCTCATGCAAGCAAGCTAATATAATCATTGACAAACATGCAAATCCCAAAGGATGCATGAAGATCTGATCTTCTCTTCTACAAGAGGCTGTAAGGTAAGAAGAAACTAAAAAAAATTAGAAACTAAAAAAGAAGCTAGATGCTGTGGTGTGCAATTGCAATCCCAGGACTTGGGAGGCTGAGGGGAGGAGGACTGACATGAGTTTTAGGCCACCCTAGATTACAGAGTGAGCTTTTAAGTTCTCTCTCTCTCTCTCTCTCTCTCTCTCTCTCTCTCTCTCTCTCTGTGTGTGTGTGTGTGTGTGTGTGTAGACAAGATAACATGTTTTTTCTTTGGAAAAGAAATTTCTGTTAATTTTCCATTAGGCTCCATCTAGGTGGGTTGAGAATTTTTCCTATATACATTTCACTGTAGAGTACGAGTAGAATTGTATGTAGACTTGGTAGTGTGGGAGGGGTGTTAGAAGGTGAAATAGAAAGAACGAGGGGAAACACTTTCTTTTAATTTTGCATCTAGCATCAAGAGCTGGAAGAACTGTAATTATTTATCTGCAGGTACCCCAATATATCTGCCATGCATTGTTTCCCAAATCGACTTCCATAGAATACTAGTTCTGCAAAGGGATATTAATGGAAGGAATTACACATTTCTTTGGTCAAGTGAGTTTATGAGCCACTTTGTGGGTTTTTCAAAGTCTGCGTATCACAGCTCTCCGAGAGGCACATGTGGCCTGCAGTAGCTTCCCACAGATGTGAGCAGATCACATTTTCATTATTCATTTGGGAACCAGGCTCTGGGCTATGGTGCTGTAAAGAAGGTCGTGGACCAGAAGTCAAAAAAACCTAATCCAAGACCTGTTTTCCAGCTTGTTTGCTTCAGGTCCTTGGGTAGTCAACTTGTCATACCTCAGTTGCTCTGCTTTGAAATAAATAGTTGGCTTGTGGAATCTTTTTTAACTTTTCAAATCAATTGTTATCCTCGTGTGTGTGTGTGTGTGTGTGTGTGTGTGTGTGTGTGCTTGTGCACATGTGCACATATGCATGAGGATAGACAACTTGCAGAGCAGTCAGTTCTTTCCATCTACTCTGTGGTCCTGGGGTTGAGGCTTGGCAGCAGGCACCTTCACCCACTGGACCATTTCTCTGGCATGGGTGGTATGATCTTGGCTTTCCATTTCTCTTCCAGTATTCTGTGATCTTGAGTGCTTCTACCAATCCACTTTGTACTCTTGGGCAAGGCATCTATTTCTCTACCTATTTACAGGCATAAAATTACTCAACGTAGGGCTGAAGAGATGACTCAGGGATTAAGAGTGCTTGCTGCTTTTCTAAAGGACCTGAGTTCATTTTCCAGAACCAACATGGTGTGACTCACAATCTCCTGTAAATCCAGCTTTAGGAGATCCAATGCTCTCTTCTGGTCTCTATGGGCACCCTCTCCCCCTATAAATCTATAAAATGCTCAATCTATTTTCCAAAGAGATCTCTTGACAAGGTTAATGAGTTAATGCAGGTAGAAACCTTTAGAAAAAAGGAGATAAAGAATTCCTGTGTCTTTGAGGAGTTGTGAGTTCTCTGGCATCCTCAGCACTGTAAACTTATAAAACACAGTATGAAGAATGATGCTCCACCCAGAGTTCAAGTTCCAGGACTTCAATCCTGACTGTGTCCTTATCTCTGGAAGGATCTTGGTCATTTTACTAATGTCTTGCACATCAGTTTCTTCAGGATTAAAGTGGAAATGGTTGCAATGAATGTTTAATGAGATAATATGAATAAAATGCTGAAAATAGTACCTGATATTTAGTAAACTCTCAGTAAATAATAGATGTTCTACTTTATCATCACCACCACCACCATCATCACATCAACATCATCACCACCACCATTATCATCATCACCACCATCATCACCATCACCATCATCATTACCACCACCACAATCATCATTACCATGATAACATCATCATCATCATCACCAACATCACCACCACCACCATCATCACCACCATCATCACCATCACCACCACCATCATCATCACCACCATCATCACCATCACCAGCACCATCATCATCACCACCACCACCATCATAACCATCATCATTACCATCACCATCATCACCACCACCATCATCATCATTACCACCACCACCATCATCATCACCATCACCATCATTACCACCACCATCATCATTACTATCACCATCATCATCATCACCATCATCACCATCGTCAATAACACTACCACCATATCACCATCACCACCACCATCATCACCACCACCATCACCGTCATCATCACCACCACCACCACCACCTTCATCATCACCATCACTGTCATCATTATCACTACCACCATCACCATCATCAGGACTGAATGAAGCAATAGCAGCAGCAATAACAGCAACCACTTACTAAGTAACAACAAAAAGGTGGGTGGTGGGAAGGGTCACTCTATGGCTAACATAAAGCTGTTCAACTCTTAAATAAGAGAGATGCTCCCTTTTACTGTCCTATGCCCTGCAAGCCAATAAGTTAGATGCATTGGTGGCTCTTGCCATTATGGGTGTTCTTTAGTTCCTCCATTCTGAAGGGCACAGGATTAACTATGAAGCATGGATGAAAACGCAAGGCTCTCTTCCTTGAGAAAATTACAATTTAGGGAGCTATAAAAGTATAAACTTTACAAAGAGAAGAGTTCCAAATAGCTGACATTGTTCTGCTTTCTTTTTTTAATTTTTAAAAATTATTTATTTAATAACAACATACTTAGAAGAAGCATATCATTACAACACAATTAACATATTCAATAACGGTTTCCTGAGGTAGGATGCATCTCTTTCAAAATTGGCTGTAAATTTTTAGGTTTACAGTTGAATTATTACAGTTA
>NW_008330588.1:1069640-1070026 GCF_000622305.1 Nannospalax galili
CCATTGAATTAATACAGTTTTGCAATATTGAACTCAGTATAAGCCCTGTAAGACATAAAAAAGATCTCCTTTTCATTTTAGAATATATTGTTCTTTGCAGAAAGACTCATTGATTTTGCTACTAATACTGAGATGTTGGCGCATGCATCTCTAATCTGTATGTATCTGGTTATTACTAGCCATAATCAGTTGCACTTGGATACTTGGCGCCTATGTATGTCTATAAAGTCATTGGGTAGATTTCAATGGTAATGTTTATCACCTCTACTAATTAACATGACGTAAATTTCCATGCTTCCTCCTCAAATATATAATACATTTTTTAGATTTGTTGATTTTTTTTGTGTGTATATCACACAGAACATCCCAAACCATCATATTCAACT
>NW_008330588.1:1071178-1071622 GCF_000622305.1 Nannospalax galili
AAACTATTATGAATTCTGGTTATTAAACCTCTGTCAAATGTGCCGCTGGTGAAGATTTTCTCCCATTCTGTGGGTTTTCTGTTTGCTTCTTGGATGTCTCCTTTGATGTACAGAAGCTTTTTAGTTTAATGAGGCCCCATTTGTTAATTCTTGTGTGTTTCCTGAGCAATTGATGTCTGGTTTAGGAAAACCTTTCCTACACCTATATCTTGTAGGTTTTCCCAGTGTTTTCTTCTATAAGTTTCAGAGTGTCAGGCTTTACATTGAGGTCTTTGATCCATTTGGAATTGACTTTTGTGCAGGTTGAAAGATAGGGGTTTAGTTTCATTCTTCTACAAGTGGAGATCCAGTTTTGCCAGCACCATTTGCTAAACATGCTGTCTTTCCTCCAGTTAATGTTCTTGGCCCTTTTGTCAAATATCAGGTCGCTGAAATTGCATATTT
>NW_008330588.1:1075670-1079037 GCF_000622305.1 Nannospalax galili
GGTCTCAGGCTTTCTCCTAAGGTCTGGATCCCTCCAGGAAAGATTTTGGCCTCAGGAATTTGGGGGTTGGACTGGCCTGGAAGCTGGGCCCAGGAAAGATGCTGGTCTAGGGCAGCTGGTGGCCATGCCGCCCAGACATGCAAAGGAAGATGGGGGTGGGAAGCAGCCCCAACAGCTCCTGGGGACTACACTGAGGAGCTGGATTGGTCTGGATGCAAAGGATCAGGAAGAGGAAAAGTCAGCCCTGGCCTCCAGGAAAGAGGCTGGCAGGTTGTGCAAGCCCAGGGAAGTAGAGGATGGTGAGGGCAGGGCCAGGCCCAGAGTGCTCCTGGAGACCCGAGAAGGAACTGGGTTGGTCTGGATGCAAAGGATCAGGAAGCAGTTGTCATTCCCCAGGTGTCTGGGGCACCAAGAGAAGGAATGAGACAGGACCCAGGCTAGGAGGAGAGAAGGGCAGGGGAGATGGGAGGGTGAATGAGGCTTGGGGAGTCAAGGGGCGGTGGGCACGATCAACTTACCCAGGAGAGAGGCCTGCAGGTTGTGCCTGTTCTGCCTTCTTTAAAAACATCCTTGTGTGTGTGTGTGTGTGTGTGTGTGTGTGTGTGTTTGTGTGTGTTTGTTTGTGTATACCCACCATAGTACACGTATGGAAATCATAGGACACGCTTTGGTGTTGGTGCTTGCTTTGTTTGAGATAAGGTAGGTTTGAGATAAGGTCACTGTGATGTTTCCCAGATTAGCTGTGATCCTCTGGGAATTCTGTCTTCACCTCTCATCTCATAGGCGTGCTGGGATTGCACGTATGTGCTACCATATCTGGCTTTACATGGGTTCTGGGGATCTAAGATCAGGTTCTGATACTTGTGTGGCAAGCACTTTACCCTCTGAGCCCTCTACCCAGCCCCTGTTCAGCCCTTTTGTGGTTGTTGTTGTTTAGTCTGTGAATGTTCATGGGAAAAACAATAGTTAAAGGTTCCATTGAAAGGGTGGCACTTGACTTTGAAAGAGATGGTTTGGGAAGCAAGGATAAGAGGGGCGCACTATGAGTAAAGAAGCAGAAGCTGGTGTGCAGTGGAGGAAGAAGACAACAACCCAATGCACATGTGGTTGGGTGTGCAATGGAGGTAGGTCCTTGAATATGAGGCAGGGAAACTCAGATTTCATAGGAAAGAAAATCAGCAGAAGACAGATCACTTTTGCTGTTAAACTGTCTGCTTTCTCCTTGGGAGAGTAGAAAGGTCATAGAACGAGAGTGAGTCATCATTCTTTTCTACTCACTTAGCATTCAGCATAAATCAGTGTTTGCCTTGGGTGAATGGGCAGGTAGTTATTTGCAAGGCTGAGTGAAATCATGCAGCCAGATATGGGTGTTGCTCATAATCCTCTCCCCCTGAAACTGGCCAGGGCTTCACTCAGTGGAAGCACAGCAGTCTTGGAGGATGGCTGGAGATGCTATGCCTAAGGAAGCGGCAGAAGGGAGCTCTGATGTGACAAGGATTTGCCTAAGAAACTGGATTCTGGGACCTTGGGGGACGTTCTCCTAGGGTGAAATTAGGGTGGCGGTGATCTAGTTTGATTTCCGTTACTATGATAAAATGCTGATCAAAACCAAATGGAAGGAAGGGTCTATTTGGCTTACAGGTTGGAGTTCATCATTAAGGGAGGCCAAGGCAGGAACTCAAATGGGAAAGGAACCTGGAGGCAGAGACTGCAGTAGAGATCATGGAGGAATACTGCTTACTGACTTCCTTCTCTTTGGTTTGCTCAGATGCTTTTCTTACACATCCCAGACCCACCTGCCCAGAGATGGCACTGCCCATCATGACTGGGGCCCTCCTACATCAAGCAGCAATCAAGATGTCTCACAGGCTAAGTTGATGGTGGAAATTCCTCACCTGAGGTTCATTCTTTCCAGATATTTATAGTTTATGTTCAGGAAACAAAAACTAACCAGCACAGGGGTCTTTGGAATTTTAACCCACACCATTGGGTAGATTGTATCATATAGCAGGAAGAATTGTTTTCATGAGTATTAATAAAACAAGGATAAATCATCTTCTCTTTATACCTCTTAGAAATTTGGACTTTGAGCTTGGGGTCTTTCAAAGCCCATTAAACATGGTTCCTACATCACTTTTCATTGCATCAGCTCTGTGACTTCCACTGTCACTAGTGCCAGACTCTATCCTGGCTGTATCTGATCACCAACACTTGCATGTAGCCAGTTAAGCAGAAATTAACATTTGATATATATTATTTAATGCCTTTGCCCTTTGTCTCAGCTCTTCACAGTCAGATTTTCAATCAGCTTTGGTGTTTGACAAGGAGAAATGCAGAGTGCATGCCAGTGGGACCATGGCTCTGTCCCTGGTGTCTGGAGTCTCATAATTTAGGGGAATTTCGTGCTGGGGTTCTGCAGTTTTTTTATTGGGGTCTTTCAGTAGAAGTTGGGTAGAGAGAAATCATTCCATTTAGAAATAGTTCAGTTTTCATGGTCTCTGTTTTACTGAAAATTTTTCTTCTTCTTTGTCTTTAAAGCCACAGCCATTTCCTCAAATAAATGTTGTGTGGACAGGGAAGAAGGAAGAGAAGTAGGTTTCCAGAATATTCAGACACCATTAGTGCATCCAAATGGTTTGGGTAATACTTTGACATTGCTAATCACCTATCACATGTAGGGTGGAATGCTAGGGACTGTGGAGAGTATTGAACTTGAATGAAATCTTATTTCTCCAGCTCTCAAAACACAATACCTCTCACTGTTTACCAAATACAGCCAAACCTGTAACCTGGTGTATAAAACAACCCCAGCTGACTTTATAGATACTACACTCCTGCCAACATTAATTGCCTTGTGTTCTTATCTGAGGATAAATGCCCCTGGATCCAGTGACTGCTACTTCTGATACTCTTTCTACTAAATTTTAGTCATTTCACAGGTCAAGTTTATATACCACATCCTTCATGAAGCATGCCCTGACTTGAGGATGTGAATTTTGTCTCATTTGCCCCCTTAGGTACATTGTATTTCTTTTCTTCTCTAGAGAGTTGTGTTTGACAGGCATAAAGATTAAAAAGTTTGCCAATGGGCTAATCTACTTGTGTGGAAGGAACCTCTAGGACTGTAATCAAAGGGGTGGGTGGGTTGAGGAGATCAGTGCTTACCTTGTGTATTAGTCAGGGCTTTCCAAAGAAACAGAACGGGTAGGATGAATATATATGTATAAGGGTTTATCACCTTAGCTCACAAGATAGAGTCTGAGTAGTCCAACAATGGCTGCACCACACTGGAGAGGCTGAGACTCCGTAGTTGCTCAGTCCACGAGCTGGATGTCTCAGTAGTCCCAATCTGGCACTGAAGGTCTGA
>NW_008330588.1:1079096-1083886 GCF_000622305.1 Nannospalax galili
GTGTGTCTTCCAGCTTCAGATGATCCAATCAAGCAGATCTTTCTCATTTCAGTTAATCCCAGATCCAGTCAAGTTGATACCCAGGATTAGCCATCACAAGTCCACCCCTTGTCAACTTGACACCCAATAGCATCTCTCTATGTCATGCTTAATTTTCAAATGAAAACAATGTTGAGGTCATAATTTCACCTAACATGATATGACTACCCCATCATACAATGACCAATGCATTATAAATCTTAGAGTAGGTAATAAAGTCTTTGAGGAATGCTTAGTCTTTTAGTATCTCATAACCCAATATGATCATATAGGTTCATAACACTTAACCACTTAACACTTATCTCAATTACACATTCAAAAAAGAATAACTCAAGTACCTGCTTAACATATGTGTGTACATGCACAAGCCTATTCTTAAACGAATAGGATAAAAATACTCATGTCAATTACAATCCATGTTTCTGTAACTGGTCACATGGCCTAAGTTAGTATTTGTTACTACCATCCTCTACTACCCAGTCTATATTTCCTCCACCATCAGCAAGCACCTCTGTAGGTCTTGGCTCTTTCCGTGGAGGAGTGACCTATACTTTCATCCCTGAAGGGTCTGGGCCATTTGTTGTCCTGTCTGGATTGGGTTGTTGCAGTTTCCCATTTGACCTTAATCACAGGACACGGTAACATCAAAAGTCGCCCTAAGGAATCTCCTGCCTTCCAGATATAATCTTCATTATCTCCATTGTGGAGAATCAGTCCAATTTCGCCCTGGTAGTCTGGGTCAATCACCCCTCCTAATACCCTTATTCCTTTCTTAGCCTGCTGACTTAAGGGCATCAGAAGGCCAAAGTGGCCAGGGGGGAGTCTTAGCTTCCAGTTCAATAAAATTTTTATTGTGTCTCCTGGCAGAAGCACTCCCTCCTCTGGAACCAAAACTTCTAAGCCAGCAGAGTGCCAAGTCAAGGGTATAGGAAGCAAAAAATTTCCTAGTGGGTCACTAGGGGTGATAAGTGAGTGGAATCATTCCCACTTCCACCCCTTGATTCCTGGGCCCATGAATCCTGGCTATAGGAGAAACTGTACCATATATTGGACGTTGATTCAAAGCATACACTGCCTTCTGGAGGACCCTGCCCCAGCCCTCCAGGCTATTGCCACTTAATTGGTGCTGTAACTATGTCTTTAAGAGATCATTCCATCGTTCTATCAAGGCAGCTGTTTCAGGATGGTGGGGAACATGGTAAGACCAGTGGATTCCATGACCATGGGCCCACTGCCGCACTTCTTTGGCCGTGAAGTGAGTTCCCTGGTCAGAAGTGATGCTGTGCGGAATACCATGACAGTGGATAAGGCATTCTATAAGTCTCTGGATGGTAGTTTTGGCAGAAGTATTACGTGCAGGAACTGGTACCAATCTCTGTCCTAGTTTGTTTCTCAATTGCTGTGACTAAACACTCTGACCACTACCAATTTAGGGAGGAAAGGGTTTATTTATCTTACATCTCCAGGTCACAGTTCATCAGGGAGCCCAAGGTAGGAACTCAGGGCAAGAACCTGGAGGCAGAAGCTGGAGCACAGGTCATGGAGGAATGCTGTTTACTGGGTTCCTGTTGTCATTGGTGGTTGTCCCACAGTCCTGACATCTCCAAAAAGCTGGGGTCTCCACTGAAATTGAGGCTACACCTTCAACAATGGCCTCTTCTTGCCTCTTGTGATGCAAAGCCTCAGATTCTTTCCATGACCCCTTCAATCCTGGGGTCTTCACTGGAGCTGAAGCTGAACTTTCACCTACAGCCTTTCCTGGCCTCTCAGAGTGCCAAGCCTCAGCTGCTCTCTGTCTATCCACATACTTCTTCCCCAAATGTCTTTCTCACCAATTTTCCAACCATGCTCCTTCCAAGTCCCTGACCATCCAGCCAAACCATTGGCTACAGCCCATGAATCAGTATATAATCACACTTTTGGCCATTTCTCCTTCCAAGAGAAATGCACGACCATGTGCACGGCCCGAAGTTCTGCCCACTGTGAAGAATTTCCTTCCCCAGTGTCCTTCAGGGTTGTTCCAGAAATTGGCTGTAATGCTGCAGCTGTCCACTACAGAACCATCTGTAAACCAAGCCTTAATCTTTTCTTCCTCAGTCAACTGATTGTAGGGCACACCCCATGAAGCCATAGGTGCATGCTTCAGAACAGGAGACTTGTAACAGGAGTAGGAACCATAGGCCTTTGGGCAACTTCTTCATGTAGCTTGCTTGTGCCCTCTGGGCCTGCTTGGGCCTGATCACGTATATACCACTTCTATTTGAGAGTGGATTGTTGCTGTGTATATCCTACCTTATGGCTTGGGAGGTCAGACAACACGCAGCTCATGATGGGCAGCTCCGGTCACATGGTGACTTGGTGGCCCATTGTCAAATGTTCAGTTTCCACTAAGGCCCAATAGCAGGCTAAGAGCTGTTTCTCAAAGGGAGAATAATTGTCCGCAGATGAAGGCAAAGCCTTACTCCAAAATCCCAATGGCCTCCGCTGTGATTCCCCTATGGAGACGCCAAACAGCATCTTTATCTACCACTGATACCTCAAGCACAATCGAGTCTGCTGGATCATATGTTTCAAGGGGCAGAGCAGATAGCTGTACAGCAGCCTGAACCTGTTGAAGGGCCCTTTCCTGTTCCTGACTCCACTCAAATGTAGCTTCCTTCTGAGTCACTTGATATAGGGGTTGTAGTAACACACCCAGATGAGGAATGTGCTGCCTCCAGAATCCAAACAGGCCTACTAACCATTGTGCTTCTTTCTTGGTGGAGGGAGGGGCCAAGTGCAACAACTTATTCTTCACCTTAGAAGGAATGTCTCTGCATGCTCCACACCACTGAACTCCGAGAAATTCACTAGGGAGCAGGCCCTTGAATTTTGGTTCAATTTATTTCCCATCCTTTCATGCACATATACTTTGCCAACAAGTCCAGATTAGTTGCTACCTCCTGCTCACTAGATTCAATCAACATAACATCATTAATATAGTAGACCAGTGTGATGTTTTGTGGAAGAGTCAGGCAATGAAGATCCCTTCGAACCAAGTTCCAGAGATAGAACTCAAGTCATCATGCTGAGTTGGGAGCAAGCGACTTCTCCAACTGAACCATTTCATCTGAGGTAAATGTTCATTGAAAAAAAGAGATGGCAATGAATATTTGTTCATTAAATTGATCAGTTCATAATTAGATTTCATGAATTAGTGCTGTTTAAATATTTTATTTATTATTTTTATTATATATATATGAGTGTATTACCTGCATATGTGTAAGGGTAACTGTGTCTTACAGTGCCTGCCGAGGTCAGAAGAAGGTGGAACTGGAGTTATGGACAGTTATTAGCTGCCATGTGGGTGCTGGGAATCAAACTTGGGCCCTCCTCAAGAGCAGTAAGTGTTCTTAACCACTGATCCATCTCTCCAGTGCTGTTTAATCTTTACTAAAATCATAGATTTCCAGAAATTTTTAAAGATGTGGGTGCTAAAGAATATATCACTTATAAAATTGTCAAAACACAAAAATAATTCCAATTATATTACAGCCAGAAAAGGAGAAGACCCACTGTCAGTCAGACTTCAGCCCAAACTCCATTTATCACTTGACCTCCATAAGCCTCTACTTTAACTGGAGGGCCACAATGCTTTTTAGGGTCTCCTGGAATCAGTGTCAACTCAGAACCAGTATCCAATAGGCTGCGGAAAGTCTGATTATTTCCTTTTTCCCAATGCATGGTTACTTGAGTAAAAGGCTGCAGGGCCCTCTGGGGAAGGATGGAGGAAAGGTGAACAGCATAACTTCTGGGTACTGAGACAAGGTCCTTCCTCAAGGGCACCCAGCCTTCCCTTCATTCAAGGGGTTCTGGGTCTGTAAACTGTCTCAAGTCTGGAAATTGGTTGACCGAGTGAGATTTTCTATTGCTACGACCAAATACTGACTCCTTGTCATTCATCCTAGAGCTTTTCTGCTTATACAGATCAAATAAAAACTTAATAGGCTTCTTATGTATTTGGTCCCTGGAAACACCATGATTGATTAGCCAGTACCACAGGTCCATTCAAGTCATGCCATTGCAGGTTTTGTTTTGCCTTTGCTGCCCATTATGATAAGTATGCTCACCTTGTCTTTGGTAATTCAATACTGCTACCTGACCCCTACTCTGAGGTCCTGTTACACCTATTATATTTACATTTAATTTATGCGATTGAGCAGCAGCATCTCCAACTGTAAGATTTTGGCATAAGGGAAAGAGCAAAAACAAAGCTCTTCAAATGTTCTGGTGTCTCTCTCAGTACTTTCCATCTTATAAAATCAGTAAAAGGCATGTCCTCTGGGCCCTCCCATTGTGGAGGATTTGGTGTTGCACTGCGAATCCACTCGAGCATGCCAATTTTCCTGAGCCTTACACTCCCTTCATCAACACTAAGCCAAGGGATATCAGGTATTTCCAGCTCTCTGTCAGTAGGCCATCTCTTGATAAATACCTCAGCCAACCAATCAAATAAACTTTTAACACCCTTTTTAACAGCACGAGCTTCCATATTAAACCTAGAATCTCCAGTCAGGGGGCCCATGTCAATAAACTCAGCCTGATCCAATTTTATGTTCCTTCCACCATTATCCCATACCCTTAAAATCCATTCCCAGACATATTCATTAGATTTCTGTTTGAAAGAATTAGCAAATTCACTAAGTTCTTTAGTGGTGTAGCACACCTCCTCATGGACCACACTTTCTATCTCTCCTCTAGGGGCCTGCTTA
>NW_008330588.1:1084129-1092506 GCF_000622305.1 Nannospalax galili
GATCTTTCCCTACCAACGCCCTCACCTTTACGGCTGATACCCTTCGAGGCTGGGAATTAAATTTACATTGTAGGTCAGCCAAACGTATAATAAGGGCTCCAGCTTGATTTTCTGCAGCTGTAGCTCTCTGGCTGCTGGAGAGAAGATTCTCTTCCAGGGCACACTTGGAAACTTTTAAACTGTTGATTCGAATCTGGAGCTTGTCAATTTTATCATTAAGCTCATTGTTTTTCTTCATTGCTTTATCCAGAGATGTTAGAAGTAACCAGCCAGCATCACTATTTTTCTTATTTTTCCACAAATTGTCAAATGTTTTATGTATAGAGTTACTAAATTCCCTGCTCTTCACAGATGTGAGTTAGAAGATTGAAATGCGTTTATCTCCATAATTGCTTCAAATGGTCTACACCATGGGTTTTCAGTGCTCTCCATGCTACCTGAAGACACTGAGCTGGAGAGCCTGCTCCAGATACCAACAAGCCCATTAAAGATATTCATCCTTTCAATTCTGTTTCTCTAGAACCACTCCTGGTACCACAATCTGTATTAGGGTTCGCCAAAGAAACAGAACCAGTAGAATGAATATATATGTATAAGGATTTGTCAGCTTAGCTCACAAGGTAGTGTCTGACTAGTCCAATAATGGCTGCATCATACTGGAGTGGCTGAGACTCCATAGTCGCCCAGTCCATGAGGCTGGATGTCTCAGTAGTTCCAATCTGGTGCTGAAGGTCTGATGAATTCCAAAAGATCAGCTAGCCTTCAGTTTACAGTAGCAAGATGAACTCACTAGCGAGAGAGAAGGCAACCAGCAAAAAAAATAAATAAATAAATAAAAGTTCTCCTCTGCCATGGCCTTTAAGATGGGCTGCCATCAGAAGGTAACACCCACATTTAGGGTGTGTCTTCCAGCTTCAGATGATCCAATCAAGAAGATCTCTCTCATTTCAGTTAATCCCAGATACAGTTGACACCCAGGGTTAGTCATCACACCTTGCAAGGATGAGATCAATCCCAAGAAAAAGTAAAAAATCTGCATGTGGTGAATGTGCGTTTGTAATCCCAGTCCTGGGGAGTCAGAGTCAAGCATATCACTGGGGCTCAGTATACAGACAGCTTACTTGGTGAGCTCCAAGCCAGTGAGACACCCTGTCTCAGACAAACAAAAAAGGTAGACCTCACCTAAGGAACAACACTTGAGACTGTCCTCTGGCTTACACGTGCAAACATGCTTACATATACCAGCATACACACAAACATGCAAATACATGCACATGACACACACATACACACAGTGGTAGGCAGAAGACATGGTTTGAGCTTGCAGACCAATTCTGAGAATAAAAACAACAGGGGACATTTAACTGAATTGCAAACAGATAAAGCAGTAAGATTTGGAGGTGTCTACACTCCGATCCGCACACAAGAGTGCTATTTTTATAAACAGATTGGAATGTGTCACACTGAGATAAGGATTGCTCTTCAGAACAGTCCCCCTCAGAGACCCACTTCACTGTGGCTGCCACTAAGCAAGTTATTAGCAAGCAGAAGATCCCAGGCCAGTCCCTAGTTCCTGCTGTTGTGATGTGAGCCAATCCACTTAATTTCCACTCAGCTGAGTGTAGAAGCACCATGAGGTCCGCAGGACAGTGATAAGCACTGAGGAGGCAGTGCAAGACAAACTGTGCTCATCAGGAATTTACAGCCTGAAGCATATACAAACCAGTGTATGATGAAGTGATGAAATGACTCACTGAGACAAGAAGGACTCCCTGAGTTTAGGGGGAAGGCTGCGGGTGGGGAGGCAGTGTGGTTTGAAAACAGCAAGAGTCTCAAAGGATTTCAGGCACCGCAAATTGGGGCTTGGCACTCCGACTTGGGGACTTCAAGCATCTAAAACCACCTCTGACTAATGGTTGCACCTTCATATCTCATCCCCCTTCCCTAACCTCCCCGACTGAGCTCTGCCTCCCAACTCTTTATATTGGGTACATATCATCAATGTATTTGCAATCTCCCAAGCTGAAAAAATTTAACTAAAATAAAACCTCAGCCAATTTTGGTTTTTTTCACTTTTATGAGCCACCTCTATCTAATCAGTCACCCATTATTACATTCCACACAGATTGCTTCTGTCTCCAAATGCACCCTGCAAGTACAACCGTAGGTCCTCATGATTTTTTTCTCTTCAGCACTGTTCAATTTTCTGTGCCTGTGTAACTTAGTGGCTTCAAATATCTAGAGTCTTAATATATTTCATGATTCCATGGGTCACAAACTGGGGCTGAACAATTCTGTCTCATACAATATCTACAGGGGACATTCACCACTGCTCATTGGAAGATTCACAGATCTGGAAAGTGCAAGGTGGTGCTGCACCTGTACGCTTCTTGAGGATGATTGGAAGACTGGGTTCAACTAGAACTGTCTGCCTGGATGCCTACATATGGTCATTCTGGCACAGTGGTCTTGAGGTAGCCAGACTACATAAAGGGGAGCTTAGAGTTTCCAGGAGACAATAAGCCGAGCCTCCTGTCCTCTTAAGGCTGGGTCTGGAATTGGGTACAATATCAAGTCAAATGTGTATTACTATTCATGCAACCACAGAAAATCCTAGACTTAAGGGTTGGGGACAGGGACTCCACCTCTGGGCAAAGCAAGCATCAGAGACTAAAAGAAATTGTGGCCATCTGTAATCCATTACATATTAATAATTTTCATTTTGACAGCAAGAGGCAATGGGTTATCTTGGTGCTGGACTCTACAATCCCACTAATTCTCTATGTGAATATACTGGAACCCCTGCATGTCTTCAAGTCTCAGCATTTTCTCAGGGATGGGTGAGCCTAACGGTACTTAAAATGTGGTCTTCAACGTCACATACCTTAGTTACATAGTACAGAGAAATCAAACTGGAATTGAGCTGGAAACTTCCTCCTTGCTGGGTAACTTTCATAGTCCTAGAATGTGCTTTTCAGGCTGTTGAGGGGAAAAGAGAACTCAATAGCCTTAACTAGTTGTGAACTCTACAGATGATGAGATCAATATGCCAGGCAAGACACACCCACATGTGTAATACAGTACCATTGTTATGGGGGTAATGTCTCAATAATTGGATTTGAGGTCCTCCCCACAGGAGGGAATCCATACCTAGCATTGTAAACCTGGTTTTCAAAAAACCATGCTGGAGGACTGGAGAGATGGCTCAGTGGTGAGGCACACATACTGCTCTTGCAGAGGACCAGAGTTCAATTCCCAGCACCCACATCAGGTGGCTTACAGCATCATGTAACTCCAGATCCGGGGGCTTTAATGCCCTCTTCTGGCCTCTGTGGGTACTGCACACGTGCACATACCCACACTCAGACACACACATATACATGTAACTGAAAAAAAAAAAAAAGATGGGGGGAGAGCATAGACCCTAGGGGGCACGTTCTAAACATTTATGTCTATACTCATGAGCAAACGTTACTCTCAGCCTTAATTAGAGAAATCTCTCTCTCTAGTGAATGATGGTGAATGCAGACTCATGGCTATACAAGATGTTGAAGAAAGTGATGGATGAGTGCTCGGCCCTAAAATGGACATTTATATCATTCTTCTAAGGCTCAAGGAACCTTGTGGAAGAGGGGATTGAAAGAGTTGATGAGCCAGAAGATAGAAAGAAGGGCTGTGGAATGCCATCTTCTGGGTAAAATGCAGCCATTGTAACCATGAACTCATGGCAATTTTGGATGCCTGCACTGGACCTGTCAACAGTCAGATATGGATGGAGGAGGAGCTCAGGGGCCATACTCCTTGCTGCTGAACTATATGCTACCGATTGCCTTTGGTTGCACATTTACCAGTGACTTCCACCAGGCTCCAATGGACACTTCCAATCCAGTGCTCACACAGATGGCCCTGGTTAAGCTAAATGGGTATAAAACACAGCAAAAAGTCAAGAATCTGGGAAAGGGGTTGGTAGGAATGAGAGTGAGGTGTTGATAAGGATAGGAGGAAGATGGGGGAAGAGTCATCAGAATTCACTGTGTACATTTATGAAATTGCCAAAGAACAAAATTAATCAATAAACAAATATGGTTTTCAAACCAGTAGCAGCAGCTTCACCTGAAAACTTGCCGGAAAAGTTAATTTTTAGGTCCCATCCCAGAATTACTGAACAGGGAGTATGGGTGAGACCCAGTGGTCTGTACTTCACAGAACTCTTCAAGCAATTCTGATGTGCACAGAGGCTAGAGAGCCCCTGGATGAGGTGATCTCAAAGGCCCCTTTCATCTGGTTTTTTGAGATTCTAACTGCAGAGGCATCCTCTCGCCCTGATGGTCAGAAAAGATAGTCAATTAATTGAAAAAAGCATCAATTAATACTATGAAATTCTCCGAGACACATCAGACTTCTCATTTATAAGAAAGGAGGTCAGTCTTTTGACATCTGGCCAAGCCCTTTTGTTGAGGATGAGTGTCCTGGTTGGATTTTTCTGACAGCTGCTTTGCATACACTGTGTCCTCATGCATGATCTAAGATCTTTTAGCTTTCTTAAAAGCAGAGCAAAAAATTCAAGCCTTCAAAGAAACCCAACCTTCTTATTTTAGTGACTCATTTTTTAAATTAACTATTTCCAATTAGCTGACTTGTTGGTTTAACATCTGTAATACCTAATTAAATTATGCCACTACAATAACAAGAATAACTGCAGTACATTAGTTTTGGAATAAATTCAGGAAATGGGAACAGAAGGTTTGGTGTAGTGGGATGGTCTCTTGTCACTTGATGGGCATCAAGAGCTGTTTCATGGAGATATGAAGACCACTGGCTGATGTGAGAGTTGACCAAGTGGTAGATGAGGCAGCTGCTTCTGTATTTACGACATCTCTTTTCAGAACTCTTGCTTTTCCCTTCTGTTCCCTTTGTAGTCTCTTTTTAAATATTTTATTATTTTTACTTTTTGTGTACAAGCATATTGCCCGCATGTGTGTAAGTGCATCTGTGTCATGCAATGCCTGCAGAGTCAGAAGAGGGCGTTGGATTCCCCTGGAACTGGAGTTAAGGACAGTGTTTAGCTGCCGTGTAGGTGCTGGGAATCGAACCCTGGTCTTTGGCAAGAGCAGTCAGTGCTCTTAACTGATGAGCCATCTCTCCAGCCCCACCCACTGTGTTTTTGACTCACATCTAATTTAAATCCTTTCTGCTTAAACCTTGAACTTTTACAAACTCACCTTTTCAAGGCTCCATGCCCCTGCACTTACTATTTAGTCTCTGCATGGACATGTGCTTTTAGAAATCACATTGTTGCTGTATTCGCTGCATGGAGACAAAAGACCTGGCTTGAGTGTTAATCCTCTGTTTCTAGGTGTGGACCACTGAGCAACTCATTGAAATTTTCTGGTCAAATTACCTCCAATAAAGATAAGAGTAACTAGTGTTTCATATTTCAGAGGTTGTTGTGAGGCTCAAGGGACTAAAAAAAGAATATTTTGAAAACTGAAAATGTCTCTACAATTCCAACTCTATTTATTATGATGTGTTATGACTTGAATCTTTAAAAATATTTTACTTATTATTATTATTTTTTTTATGTATGAATGTATTGCCTGCATGTATGGCATTGCACCCATGTAGTGCAATGTCCATGGAGGTCAGAAGACAGCACTAGATTCCCTGGAACTGGAGGTAAGGATGGTTGTTAGCCTCCGTGTGGGTGCTTGGAATCGAACCTGAGTCCTATGCAAGAACAGCCAGTGCTCTTATCTGATGAGCCACCTCTCTTAACCCATGGTTTGAATCTTAATTTAAAACTTGACTCTTTTTGTGTTGAAGGCTAGGTCCATAATGCAGCAGTATTCAGAGGTAGGGCATGAGTTCATAACTCCATGTTCTGTAAGAGGCAGAGCCTCTCTGGAGGTCATTGAGTGCCTTAAAGACTACATATTGTTCCTCATTCCTACCTCCTTTTGTGTTTTCTGGAAGTCATGAAGTGAACAGCTTTGCTTTGCCATTTATTTGTTGCCATCACATTCTGCCTAATGACAGCTATAAAAGCAACGGAACTAGCTAGCCTCCGAACTTCAGCCTAAAGCCTCTGAAACAGTGAGCCAGATCCAATGTGTCCTCTCTTTAAGTTGTTTCTCTGTTATTTCGTTAGTGAAAGCTGAGAAACATACTGTGTTATTAATCCCAATCATGAACACCTAAAATGGGCTCCTAGCTTACTTTCCAAGTTCTTTGCTTTAAACTCCTATAACTGTGCTTTCTGTGCTATGATAATGCCCTACTCAGGATCCCATGTATGAATCTGCAGTTCTCTGTCTTTGGTCACTGCCCCCCTGAAATATCTTTCTTCTTTTATTGGTCCCTTGAGCTTTCCCTCTGAGTATGGATTGAATTGAGAATCAACTTTCCAGAGATGAATCTCTATTTAGACTGGCTCATCTCCACCTGAGTGGGTCTTTACAGAAGGTACAGACCCATAAAACAAGGGTGGAACCCAAGCAAGTGCGAGCAAGCAGCCTCCAGCTTCCCAAGACCCAACATGGAAGAAAAGAAGTTTCCAATTAAGGAACAAAATTGAGTTTTTAATTTCTCGCTGCTTTACATAGGGCTTGGCATGCCCTGAAAGTAGAAAACCAAGTATTTTGTTCTGCTAGCTCATTAATGATGTTGCACTATTATTTACTTTGTTGGCACAGGATGGCTCAGTTGTCAGTAGAATTTAGTTTTTTTAAAAATATTTATTATTATTTTTTAACAGAGCATAGGGTAGGGATTTATTTACAGAAGAGTGAGTGCCTCACATTTACGGTTGCATTGTAAAGTCCACATTCAAATACAGATCCTGTGAACTCCTGACAGCCGCACAAAATGGTGAGAGAGGTGCCTCTTGGTATTCTCGGCTTATATATGCTTTGCCCCTCCCCTCACATGCAGCTAAGATTGATTGATTAGGTGGGAGAGGTAACTGACTCCCCCATCTACTCCTTGATGAGTGTGGGAAGGAGGTGCGACTATAGCCTGCCAGCAGAGTGATCTGAGGACATTTCCAGTTAACACTCCATCCCTTCCTGCGGCTCTTACATTCTTTCCACCAACCTCTTCCGCAAAAGTCCTTTGAGCCTTGGAGGGGGTGGTAGGTGTGGGATGATCTTCCTCCCACTGTGGCAAGGCACTGGACTTTTGTGTCTCTGTATCATCTGTTTTCCATGGGTTGCTGGCCAGTTTCAATGGAATTCCATCTACAATAAAAAAACACACACAGCAAGAAGCAAGAACATCTAAACAGTGACTACTATAATAACTTAACCTATGGAGGTAAACACAAATGCTTGTTCGGTACTCTAGCAAGTGCATCATTTGCAATTGCAAAGTAATTGCAGTGACTTCCCACTGGGGCCTATATTCTCCCCTGCTGTAGGGGGTTTGCCGGGTCTTCAGTACCAGATGTGTGTTCCACCCCTAGGAACAGGCATTATACCCAATCGAAAACTTGCTGGTTGTACATACACTAGACACTCCACTATTGCACCAGCAGGAACATTTTGTTTGGTATGTTGGTAGTGCCACATGCAGGGTCCATGGTTGAGTGGAATTATAGGGGGCTATTCTCCCACAGTCATCTGCCTTTTGGCACCATGAAAGTCACCCATCCAGTGGCAGGGAATTTCCAGCTTAGTCCAAGCTTGATTTCTCCCTCTCCCACACTCATATCATGCAGTGTCTTCAGCAATAGGGTTTTTCCGTCCACTTCCAGTGTATGATCAACATTATTGGCAATGGCTTTTATTGTTTTGGGGACCTCTAGTGTACCTCAGGCTAACAACTCATATTGGGCAACCCAGCTCTGTCAATAGAATTTAGAACTGCAGCTAGCTAGTATTTACTGTCAACTTGACAGGAACTAGAGGCACCTGTGAAAAGTGACCCTCATTTGAGGAATTTTCTTTATTAGGTTGGCCTGTGGCCATGTCTGCAAGGCATTTTGTTGATTGCTAATTGATAAAGGAGAGCCTAGCCCACTGTGAGAAGTTCTATACTTAAGCTAGTGGGTCTGGAATAAGAAAAGTAGCCTTCCTCCATGATCTCTGTTTCAGTTCCTGCCTCCAGGTTCCTGTCTTGAGCTCATTCACTGACTTCCCTCGAAAACCGGTAAGCTGAAATGAACCCTATCCTCCCCAAGCTGGTTTTGGTCAGTGTTTTATCACAGCAACTGAAAACAAACCAGGACACATTATTATACCAGATGGTCCTGAACAAGTCATCTATTTTGTCATCTGGTGTTTGGAATTATTTCATTAAGACAAACTAGACATCGAGGGCTTGAGCAGTCAGGTACAAATGTTTTGGTTTGAATATGAAATGTCCCATAAAGGCTCATGAA
>NW_008330588.1:1092542-1160182 GCF_000622305.1 Nannospalax galili
TTTGAGACAGGATCTCCCAGCTGACCTGGAACTTGCTATGCATACCAGGCTGGACTTGAACTCACAGAGATCTACCTGCATCTGCCTCCTGAGTGCTGGGACTAAGGGTGTGTGCCAACATGCCTGGCAATGTTTAAATATTTTTTGATCCTCAGATGGTGGCATTGTTTTGGGAGGTTGGGAGGTTGTAGAACTTTTAAGAGGGGAGGGCTTGCTGTAGGAAGTAAGCCACTGGGGACAGATTACAGCCTGATCGCTTTTAGTCCTGTCTCTGCTTCTTGAACTGCTAAGATGTGAACAAACATGGTAAGATTCTGCCACCAGGGACTGTGCTACCTCAGCCTTGATGTCTTTCCCACCATGATGGACTGTAAATCCTGATTCATGAGTTCAACAAACCTCTTTCTCTTAAGTTGTTCCTGCCAGATAGTCTGTCACAGTGACGACAAAAGCAACTAACACAACAAGGAAGCCTCAAATTATTTTGTAAAAAATTTGTTTTTAATTTATGTGTATATGTGTGTGTGTTTATTGTCTGCATATGTACCTGTGCATGCTGTGCCCACAGAGGCCAGGAAGAGGGCACTGGATCCCTTATAGCTGGGGTCAAAAAAGGTGGTTGTGAGCCACCTGAAGGGGGTGCCAGAAACCAAACTCAGGTTCTCTGGAAGAGCAACAAGGGCCCTTAGTCGCAGAGCCATCTCTCCAGCTCAGTCCTCAAACCCTTTTACAACACAGAGATTAAAGGCTGCTCATGTGCTGTCCAGAATCCATGTGCTCTCAATGTGTGGATTTCTTTCTTTGTGCTCTGTTTTGTTTCACTGGTGCATGAGTTTGTTTTTATGCCAATACCATGCTGTTTTTGTTGTTTGGGTTTATAGAATGGTCTGAAGTCAGCTGGCATAATGATTCTAGGTTTGTTCTTTTTGGTCAAGATTTCTTTTGGTTTTCTGGATATTTTGTGGTTCCAAACAAAATTTAAGATTGATTTTTCTTTTTTGAAAAGAATATTATTACCATTTTGATGAAAATTACATTGGGTTTTATGTTGCTTTGGGTAGTATGACATTTTAGTAACAGTCTTCTAATTCATGATTGTGAGATACCATTTTATTTATTTGCATATTATTCAGTTTTTTCAATGTTTATAGTCTTCAGGTAGAGACTAGGATTAACCTTTTGGTTAAATTTATCTGTCACATTTGTGACAACAGGGATGAACATAGAGGATACTACAGGCACAGTATGCTAGGCATAGAAAGGCAATACTGTAGGAACTTGGCTTATATGAGCAGTCTAGAACAAATGAGCCCACGGAGTGGAGGTTAGGAAGATGATTACCATGGGCTGAGGGGTCAGGTGGGGTACAGGGATGAATAAGGGGCAACAGGGGATGTTGACCAGTGGGTACAAAGTTAGTATACATTACTTCTGGAGTTTTATTGCACAATAGGGTGATAATAGTTAATAATATATTGCATTTTTTAATAGCCAGTAAAGAGGAGTTAGAATGTTCCCACCACAAAGAAATGATAATGTTAATTGCTCTGATTTAATTAATATAATCACATTGAACCCATGTCCTTTTAACATGTATAATTTAAAGTTTTTCAATTAATACAAAATGAAAAATAAAGGATTCCTTTCACTCAAAAATCCCAAATAAGAAACAAGCAAAATGAAAAGCAGCCATTCCTGCTATTTCTCTTAAAGCGGGGACCTAAGCGCACACTTCCTCCAGGTGCAAGCAACAGAAAACCCAACCAAGAGTAGATTGAAAACCGAGAGATTACTCTATCAAATGCAACATGTACTTTGGAAAAAGGCAGTATCCAGGTGCAGCTGCCCAGGCGGATCACAGGAGACACAGATGCCTTCCCTTTTCCTCTCCATCACTTTAGCACCTCCAACTTCTGTCTTTTCCCTCCCCTCCCTTTTTCTTTTACTTTCTTTTCTCTTTTTTTTTTTTTTTTTGAGATAGAGTCTAAGGGAGCCAAGGCTGACTTTGAACTTTTGATCCTTCCTCCTCCTCTACAAGCCCAATTTATACAAACCCAGGGCTTTTTTTTTTCATGCTAAGCAAGCATGCTACCAGTTAGATCTACATTTTTAGCCTCTAGCTGTCTTTCAGTGCAAAGTGGTGGTGGTGGTGCCCTTAGGCAGTGGGGCCTGTTTCAGGTAGGAGGAAGGGAAAAGGCAAAGAAGGAAAGTGAGTGGCACTGGGCTCATTAAAAAAAAAAAATCTTTCCTGGAATCAGCACTATATTTACCAGCAGTTCATATCCAGTATCATTTATAATTTAGTTTTAAATATTGCCCTCTTTAAAAGCCTCACCCAGTGACTTCTATTTGATATCACTGTCCAAAACCTGACTGTGGGACACTCATCTGGGAAGGAGTCAGAGAAACTGAGTACCTTTACTTGGGCACATTGTTTCTCCGGAACAAGGTGGAATGCTGTCAGGAGAGGTGAGGATCAACAGTAGGCAGGTAGTAGAGTTTGCTATTAGGCCTAAATTTAATCTTGTGAGTCATTCCTGAATTGTACTGACCAGATTTATACTCAGAATCCATAGGCTTCCACTATTCTAGGATACGTAAGTCACTTAGCAACAGTCTCATTTTAAGGTGATGTGGGGGGTTAGTAAGTTTCAGGTGATAAGTACTTCCAGACTTAAGTTTAAATACCACAATTGGGTGCAGATGGGGGAGGGGGGTTCTAAATATGATTAAGAGGTATTATATGAAATGCACAAAAATTCAATAAAAATACTACAAATAAATTAAAATAAACACAATCATTGCAAAGCCTTGTTCACATCCATTATCCACTTCCAGCTCTTGCTGTTCACGCTACTTATTTGGCTTTGATCTTGGATAGAAGTCATTTTCCACCCCATCCTCTTCTAAGTTTCATAGGGTATAGCCCACATTTTCTTCTCTATGGGCCCCTGAGCAGTACTGAACATACCAACAGGGTGTGGTAGATGTGAGCTGGATATGGACAGGAGACACAAGAAGGCTGTGTTTCTGGGTCTGAGTCTGGGTGAAGGAGTAATAAGAGGTAAAATTAGGAAAGGTCATTCTTTCATCTACTTGTGTGTGTGTGGTATACATGTATGTATATGTGTGGGTACATGTGTATGCTAGTGCATGTGCATGTGGAGGCCAGAGGTTGATAATAGATGCCTTCCTTGAGTGTTCTTCACTTATGTACTGAGGTAGGGTCTCATTTAACCGAGAACTTGTTCGGCTAGTCTAGCTAAACAGTTAATCCCTTATCTCAGCCTCCGGAGCACCAGGGTTATAGGGCAGGCCACCATGCCTGCCCAGCTTCACAGGACTTCTGAGGATACAAATTCGGGTCCTCACACTTGCACAACAAGCGCTTTAACCACTGAACCATCTTTTCAGGCCCCATTTAGTCTTTTAACATATTTATTAAAAACCTATTTCATGCCAGACAGGTGCCAACATGATAACTTCGTAAAAATTTGTAGTTCACCTCCTCTTTAGATAGAATCCCTTCAGTCTGGCTTGTGGGTGGGAGGCACACACTGGTCAAGACCTGTAGCATCACAGTCATCGACTCCATCTTCAGGATGTCATGTGACCTCATATGTTTCCCAGAACACTTTGTCTTCCTGATATATTTGAAGAAATGGAAACTCAGGAGTCGTGGGATGTTCCAGGTTCCATTGTTGGCAAGTGGCAAGGCTGGAGCTCTGTGCAATATGTAGGTATCTGGTCTTGCTCTTCTTTTTTCTGTCCATGGCTCCTTGGAAGGTGTGCTCTAACTGTCCAGGAGAGTGATGAGGCTGTCTCCTGAGAATGCATGTTCTGGGTGCTTACTGGCTTATCAACCTCCTAGTTATTTTTTGTTTGTGTGTACGTGTGTGTACATGGTCACGTGTATGTACATGGTCACGTGTATGTGTGTGTGGGTGCTCATGCACATGTGTATGAGTGCGTGTGTATGTGGAGATCAGAGGTCAGTGTTGGGTTTCTTCAGTTGCTGTCTACCTTATTTTTTAAGGCAGGGTCTCTCACTCAATCTAGATCTCACCAGTGCCCCTAGGCTGATTGGCCAGCAAGCTCTGCTTGTCTCTGTCTCCCCAGTACTGGAATTATAAGTATGTACCACCAAATCTGGCTTTTTTTACTGGATTCTGAGGATCAAACTTAGGGCGTCTGCAAGCATAGCAAATACTGAGTGAGCCATCGCCTCAGGACTTCCTCCTTGTCTGTTTGTTATTGTTATTGAAGCAAAGAGAAGGAATGGAGAGAAAGGGAAGAGAGGGAAGGGGAGGGAAGGAAAAGAGCGAATGAGCAAGAGAGCGCTATGGGCAAACTCAGGACGTGCAGACTTTCTAACACTTCCTGGACACTGCGTTGGGTTTGCTCCTTCTTCCTGGTGCAAGGTCAGGCACTGGGTACATGTGGAACTGCAGCTGCGCTTCAGTGGTTCCCAGCTCCCCTTTCTAAGCACTTCTAACTACCTACCTAATGGCCTGGTCCCAGTGCCCACAGCTCAGCCCACTCGCTTACTGACAGGCAAGTCATCTGAATTGTTCTCAGCTATTCAGTGCCTTGACATAGAACAGTCAGTGATTCTAGTACTCAGTGAATGCCTGTCTCATGCCAAGAACTATCATAAAAGAAACAGCCATAAACATATCACCCAAAAGTCCCTGCCCTTGTCTCTATGACAAGAAATAAATTCATCCTGTCAGCCAGTAAGGTTCTGAAGAAATGGGATGGATACAAGCCAGAAAGTTCAAGATTTTGGTGCTGGGAACTAGAGGCAGTCAGGAAAATACCAGCCTTGCTGCATAGCAGAAGACTCAAAAAGAAGTCTGGGGGCTGTGGAAGGACCAAGGAGTAAAGTGAGAGTTGGATGATGTGTGTGACAAACTACTCCTGATGTCATGATGGGTTGGAGACCATGCAGCCTGGTCAGAAAACAAAACTCTGTGTCTTTAAAGCAAAAGCAGAAAAACAAAATTGAATTCCATAAAAATAAATAAATGAATAAATGAATTAATGAATGAATGAATAAATAAATAAACAAACAAATAAATAGTGGCTTTCAGACTAACGCTCCGTGCTTGGCACGTAGGACGTGTGCAGACAGTACGTACCAAATATCTGCTGAACAGACGAGAGGAGGTACTGCATCTTTAGACACAGTTCCACTATCTCATTCAAGTAGGATGGAATCCCATATAGAGAGAACAAATGCGGGGCTGGAGAGATGGCTCAGTGGTTAGAAGCACTTGCTGCTTTTGCAGAGGACCCAGGTTTGGTTCCCAGCACACACATTACATGACTCATAGCTGCAGTATCAGGGAATTCAATGTCCTTTTCTGGCCTCCACAAGCACCTGAATGTACATGGTGTGTGTACATACACCCAGGGTACACACATACATAAAATAAATACATCTTGAGGGCTGGAGAGATGGCTCCGTGGTTAAGAGCATTGGATACTCTTGCAGAGAATCTGAGTTCTAGTCCCAGCACCCACATGGTGGCTAACAACCATCCATAAGTCCAGTTCCAGGGTATCTGATGCCCTCTTCTGATCTCTGCAGGTATTGCATGACATGGGTACACCTACACACTCAAATACATAAAATAAAAATAATAAATAAAATATTAAGGGGGTTGGAGAGATGGCTCAACAGTTAAGAGCACTGACTGCTCTTGCAGAAGACCCGGGTTTGATTCCCAGCATCCACATGGTGGCTAGTAGCCATCTGTAACTCTAGTTCTAGGGGACCTGATGCCCTCTTCTGACTTCTGTGGGCATTGCACGACACAGGCGCACCTACCTACATACAAGCAATACACCCATACACATTAAATAAAATAAAGAAAAAAAGTAAATAAGAAAATATTTAAAAAATACATCTTAAAAGAAAAGAGAACAAGTGTGTTGTGGATTAAATGTGCTGTGCCCCTCATGGGCTCATGTGTTTGAACACTTGGTTCCTCAGTTGGTGGTGCTGTTTTGATGCCAAGAACCTTTAGGAAGCAGAACCTCGCTGGAGGAAGTGGGTAGCTGGGAGGTTAGACTGTGATGATAACTGCTTCTGCTTCCCATAAAGCACCCTCGGCTGCCTGTTCAGCTAAGATGTGAAAGGGTAGGAAGTTGCAGCAGCACGCGCCCACTGATATGAAATCTGCCATACTTTCACAATGATAAACTGTGCACCCTCACACCATGAGCCCCAAATAAATCCTTCCACATTTAAAATAGTTTTTTCCACGTATTTTGTCATAGAGAGGACGAAGGTAACACATACATATGGTCTGAATGTTTATGTCCACCAAGAACTCACATGTTGAAATCCTCCCCAGGGGATGGAATTAGGAGGTAGGGTTGGGGATATGATTATGTCATAGGGTCAGAACCTCAGCGCTGGGATTAGTGCTCTTGTACATGGGCAAGAGAACCCTCTAGTGAGAGACTTCTATCTACAGTTAGAAGATGGCTGTTTCTGAGGAGATTCCAAATTTATGGATGCCTTGCCCTTAGAGTCCTCATCTTTCAGAACTGTGTGAAATCATGTTTGTTTAAAAGCTATCCAGTTTTATGGTATTTTGTTATGGTAACTTAAAAAGACTCAGATCCACATGAATCCCTACTTTTCCTAAGAAACAGGACACAGAGCATGGAAGGCACAGAGAGGAGTCAGGATCTGAAGTCAAGCGTCTCCTCAAGGTCATGACCTTTCCTCCTGCCTCAGTTCCTCATTCTGCTAAGCCTGGCTTCTCACCCACAGCTACTGGATGTTGCTAGCATCTGAAAAGATTTCATTTCAGAACCCTGAGCTTTCCCTTCTGGTTTTCTGGGAAAACACTTCCATGGTCTGATGATTGATTTTGGTGGATGCCTACACACAGTGTCTGTGGCAGTGTGTGTCTTAGTGTGTGTTGGGAAGTGACAAGTTCAGTGGGAAGATATTTCACCCACTTGACTGAAAAGACTCGGAGCTAGAGAGATGGCTCAGTGGTTAAAGCACTTGATGTTCTTCCAAAGGACACAGGTTTGATTCCCAGCATCCATGACTGGCAGCTCACAACCTTCTGTAATGCCACCTCCAGGAGATTTAATGCCTTCTTCTGCCTTCTATAGGCATTTGCATACACGTTGAACACACGCAAATACACAAAGACATACACATGGGCATGTCAGTAAAAATAAGCGTTATAAAAAGGACTCAGACTAAAGTAGGAAAAAAAAAGTTCTTGTGGGAGGGGAGGAAATACTGGTGGGTGGGCTGAATCGTGTGCTTCTCCATTTGTATGTTGAAGCTCTAACCTTTAGTGTGCTGGGATATTTGGAGATGGGGCCTTTGGGAAGCAGTTAGATTTACATCAAAGTAGGGGTTAATGCTCTGATAAGAGACCAGAGAGTCTCAGTCTCTCTCTCTCTCTCTCTCTCTCTCTCTCTCTCTCCCCCTCTCCTCTCTCCTCTCTCCTCTTTCTTCTCTCCCCTCCCTCCCTTCCTCCCTCCTCCCTCCTGTTATGTGATTATAACAAGACGTATATCTACAAAGAAAATAAAAAGGAGGCCTGACTATGAAACCTTCTTGACATCTTGATCTTGGGTTTCCTAGTTTCTAGAACAATAGAAGCTAAATTTCTGTGTTTGAGCTACATAGTCTATGGTAGTTTACTGTGACTCATGTAGACTAAAACAACTGCTAATTTATTATTTATTTATTTATTTATTTATTTATTTATTTATTCTGTAGCCTGAGCTATCCTGGAACTCACTATGTAGACCAGGCTGGCCTTGAACTCACAGAGATCCACCTGCCTCTGCCTCCCGAGTGCTGGGATTAAAGGCATGTGCCACCACACCCAGCAGCAACTGCTAATTTAAAATGGAAGATATCCACTTGCGAGGACAGTGTGTCACACCAGAAAGGTCAAGAGTGTGAGGGTAGACAACATTGCATGGCTAGGTAGAGATGCAGTGTGCTGAAGCTGGGTGGCATCTCTAGGGTCTGTGCTGAGGCCCATCCCTGGGGTGCTGACCACAGCTTAATGTCCTTGCTCTTCATATGATGTCATCGACTCTCTGGACTTGTTATTTGTCTTTCTGTCTGTCTGTCTATCATCTATCATCTATCGATCATCTATCATCTATCTAATCTATCTATCTATCTATCTATCTATCTATCTATCTATCATCTATCTATCTATCAATCATCTATCTGTCTATCTATCTATCTGTCTATCTGTCTATCATCTCTCTCTCTCTCTCTGTCATCTATCATCCTCTATCTAATTTGTCTATCATCTGTCTGTCTGTACATCTTTTCTCTCTATTGGTGATTTCAATATTTTCTGTAGTCTGTATCTCTCTTCTAGAACCTTCACCATTGCAGTCAGACTTATCCTAGCCATTTCAAGGGGTATTACCCTTGACACTTTAAACCTCCCCCGGCCATGCTTCTAAGGAAGCTTGGCTTCATGAATGGCATCACTATTTAATCTAGTGTCATGATGCAAATGCCACTCCCCCATCCATTCTCATTTTATGGGATAGATCACCTGCCAGTTGTGCCTACCAAATATTTCTTGAACCTAGCCCCAGATCTCTACCTTCTCTCACACTGTGGTGGTCCATACTATTATAGACTTTGACAGGCCTTGTGTGAAGTCCTCCTAACTGGCTTCCTTCATGACTGACTTTAGTTCATTTGTTATATTGTAGCCAACATGGTCTTTGGGTCATATAAATTTGATCACTTCATACTTTTGGTCTTTATTTACCCATATGCCAGAGGAATAATTCTAAGCTCAAGGACACAGTCACAAGTCTAGCCCAAACTCAACTTTATTTCTCATCTCTTGGTAACCAACTCTTTTATGGACTATGCTGCCTTTCAGCAAGGCAGAACAGGATATGAAAGCAAACGCACCCATTCTGTCCACCCTTAGCCCCAGCCCTTCTGAGTCCCCTCCTCCTTGCTATGCCTTTTCTCCCTGCATCATTTCCTAAGTCCCTTTATAAGGACAGTTTATGCTTATCACCATTATTTTTAATGCAACAACTTTTAAGATATGGCAAAATACACAACCAACGTTTTAGCATCTGTGTTGGATCACTTCAGTTGTCAACTTGATGGACCTGGAAAGAGGCAACTTCATTTAAGGAATTTCCTTTCTCAGATTGGCCCATGGGCCTCTCTGTGAGGCATTTTCTTTATTGTTGAGTGATGTGGGAAGACTCAGCCCACTATGTGTGGTGCCACCTCTGGGCAGGTGGCCCTGGATTGTATAAGAAAATAGGCTGAGCACAGACCAGAGAAGCAAGCCAGTAAGCAGCATTCCTCACTTGGAAGAGTAAGATTAGATGAACTCCTTCCTCCCCATGTTGGTTTTGTTCAATGTTGTATCACAGCAATAGAGAAGCAAATTAGGACACATCCTATTTAAAATTTTTATTAACATTTCTTTATTTGTGTGTGTGCATGTCTATATCTCAGAATTAGAACTTGGGGGAGTTGGTTCTCTCCATCCAACATGTAGGTCTGGGGGACTGAACTCAGGTTTATCAGGCCTGGTGGCAGGTGCCTTTACCCACTGAGCCATCTTGCCAGCCTACTATTTTTAAAATTCACAGTTCAGTGACTTTAAGAGTCTCATTGCCCATCAGCCATTCTTGCCATTCATCTCTGGAAATGTTTTCATCTTCCTACACTGAAACTATACTAATTAGCCACTTGCTCCCTTTACTCCTTTCAGCCCCGGGGAAACACTAGTCTAACTGTCTCTGAATATGACTACTCAAGGTACCACACATAATGAAATCCCCAGTACTTGTCCTTTGGTGTCTGGACTATTTCATTTAGCATGATGCTCTCAACTTTTATCCATGCTGTAGCTTTGTCTTGTTTTATTTAGTCTTTGTAATTTACATAGACTAGCTGGGAAGACCTTGGGGGGGATATTTGTGTGGGGGATCTGGAGAACACAGCAAGGGAAAGACCCTCAGCTGTCTGGGGTGGATGTTCTAGGAAGAGGAAATGGAGTGCAATGACCCTGAGCTCTGGAGTGGCATGCATGAGGAGCAGAAAGGAGGCCATTGTTCTGGGATAGAGTAAGCCAGGGGCAAAGATAGCAAATGTGGCCATGAAGTGATTGGGGGGATAAACTGAGGGTGGGGTGAGGAGATATAGGGCCTGGTTGTACTTTCCCAGTGAATGTTCTGTCCTGCTTCAGCCCAAACTGGCTGAGTTCTGAGTCTTTGAGGTTCATGAGAATACATGCTCAAGGATTGGCAAGATGGCTCAGTGTGTAAATGTTCTTGTCATTGCAAGCCTGATGACCTAGGTTTAATCCCTAGAACCCATGGTGGAAGGAGAGAACTGACTCTACAAAGTTGTCTTTGGACCTACACACACACACACACACACACACACACACACACACTCACACAATAATAAATAGTAATAATAACAAAATTTTAAAGAATCATGTGCTCAGAAGGTGAAGGGGTCTCAAGCAGGTCATTTTGTTTAGCCTGCTGTTTGCATCCACTGCACTGGAGCTTCTCTGACACCAGGGCCACCAGAACAAAACTTCAGACACCAGACTCCTGAGACAGGTTCTCTCCTCCATATCTGCCGAGAAAACATGGAATTCACCAATATGGAGAGGGACAGGAGAGAAACCCTATGACCTGTGAGCTTTCTTTTAATATTTTAGTGCTTCAGTAATTTAAAATTGGGGAAATAACATGAGCTCTTTATCTCCTGCTTGGCTTACTTAATTTTTTACTATATATTTGTATTTTATTGACTAAGAAAACATGTATTTTTACTATTATTATTATTATAGTACATAATTACATAATGCCATTTTCTTTTTAAAATATTTATTATTTTTATTTTATGTGTATGAGTGCATTGCCTGCATGTATGTAAGTGCACCTGTGTCATGGCAATGACCGCAGAGGTTGAAGAGGGTGTCAGATTCCCTGGGACTGGAGTTATGGATGGTGGTTAGCTGCCATGTGGGTGCTGGGAACCAAACCCAGGTCCTCTCCAAGAGCAGCCAGTGCCCTTAACTGCTGAGCCATCTCTACATGCCCCATAATGCCATTTCCATGCAAATATATAGTGTGCTTTACCATATTCTCCCCCAACACCTGGCTGCCCTGTCCCTTTGCAGCCCTCCCCACTCCCGTTAGTTCCCTTTGTTCTCCAGACAGTTTGATCTCTTCCATGTTATCAGTACATATATGATTCTATGTATCACTCAATCTAGAGCCCACAAATGAGAGAAAACATGACATTTATCTTTCTGAGACTGACTTATTTTGCTTAACGTGATTATCTCTAGTTATATCCATTTTCCTGGAAATGATATAACTTCTTTATGGTTGAAAAAAATTCCATTGTTTATGAAACCACACTTTATTCATTCCTCTACAGTTGAATGTCTAGGTTAGTTCCATAGCTTTTTTTTTTTTATTATTATGACTAGAGCTGAAATAAACATTAAGCAAGGATCTGTGATGTGTTGACTTAGAGTGTTTTTGGTGTATATGGAAATAGCATACCTGGGTCAGATGGTAGAATTACTTAATTTTTGAGGAATTTCCACAGTGGTTAGACTAGTTTACATTCCCATCAACAGTACATAAGGATTCTCTTTGTTTTCATCCTCACCAGTCCTTATTGTTATTTGTTTTCTCAATTACTGCCATTTTGACTGAGTTGGGATAGAATCTCAATGTAGGTTCTTGCTTTATAACCTAGGCTGCTGCAGAACTCTTGACCCTCCTGCCTTACCTCCCAAGTACTGGGGTTACAGGTATGCACCACCATGGCCAGTCCATTGACTCATCTTGGTATAGAATCCTTGTTTATTTAGTGCAGCTGAAGGGGGGGATGGAAGCCAGAAAGCCATGGCCAGCTCCATGCTCCTATGTACATATGTGTCAGTCCTTTGTCATGCCCACTGACCAGTGATATAAACTAGTAAGGATGAAAAGAAGAACCAGGCACCAGCCTCATTCTTTTCACATACACAACAACTGTGTGCAAGGGTGGGAAGATGTAGACCCCAAGCTTATGTCTTGAAACTGAATGACAAAAATTCCATCTTTTCAATTTTGTCTTCATGTTAACTTGAGCTTCCTAAGCAATGAGATGGCAGGTGTGTGCCACCACGCCTGGCCTTGCCTTGATTTATGCAGCACACTTTTCTTACGTTCTTCCTGATTCCTTCAATCTAATATCTTTTCAGTTTTAATCTGCATCAGCTCAGAGCCTATCCTTGCCTATCTTTACTCTGTCACCCAGGTTTTAAATGCATGGGGAACTAAAACTATTAACAAACCAGGGACTTCACATAATAACACACAGACAGCACAGCCATCTGGAATACAGAGCAGGAAGAGACTGCTTCCCCTCAAGAGTGAACAGTAGCCTGAGTGGCTTTAGTTGCCAAGAACTTCATTGCTCCCAGTATGGGCCTGAAACTTTGAAATGGATTAGAGGATGCAACATGAAGATGTAATTGGACCCATTTGAAAACAGAAAGAGCAATAGATAGAAAAGTAATGGACTCTGGGAGGGCCTACTTTTCACTTTTCCTTGGACCCCTCTAAGCCTCATGCTAAAAGTAAGTTAGTGAAAGGGTCAGATCTGCTAAAGAAAGCCAACTCCGAGAGCAATTTCATCTCCTGAGGAAAGGCCAGGGCTTCCAGTTCTCCAATGTGCATTCCAGCTTTTCATATGAGTGCAGGGGCGGGGAAGGAAGACAGCATCTCTGAAGAGAGAGGTTTGGAAAGCATGTGGAAGTGGGAGATGGGAGCCTTGGGTTGCCATGGAGCTGAGGACGCTTCAGGCACTGAGTATGTCAGCATAACCCATTCCTGTCTGTCTATGACTCTGTGGCTTTGTAGTATCAGGAAAGCATACCTGATGTAGACTCTGGAGACCCCACTCATCTATCTTGCTACTAACACATGCTGTGTGTAGATGATCATGAGTGCACATGTGTGTCAGTGCATGTGCATGTGTGTGTAGGCCAGAGGTTGATTTTGGGTATCTTCCTCAGTTGCTTTCTACCTTATACCTCGAGATAATCACTGAATGTGGAGCTTACTGATTTAGCTAGCCTATCTGACCAACAAGCCCCAACCAAGGATCCTCTTGTTTATGCCACTCCAGTGCTGGGATTACAAGTATGCACCACTGTACATTGACTTTGCAAGGGTTCTGGGGGACTCAACTCAGGTCCTCATGGTTATATGGCAAGTACTTTACCAACTGGATCATCTCCTCTGCCCATGACATTCTTTCCTATGGTTTCTTTTCTGTGCTGGGCAAAGGTCAGATGGAAAGACCTTTCCAGTTTTCCTCCAGTTTCAGAATATGTCCCTTCTGCTGCCTGAGAACCAGAGGAAACAGATCCTAAGATTACATAAGGCTTTCGGCCCCACATCTTTCCTTCAAGGGTGTTTCTCAACCCATTGTTGCCAACATCAGATTCTGTGCCAGACTATGATTGGGGCCAGGGACATCTGAGCCAATATCCTCCCTTCACAAGACAGATGGCTGCTTGTGCTGCCGGATGATGGCCTGTCTTGGGACAACTGGCACTGGGAAGAAAGGAATGAGCTTGGCAGTTCTCGGGGTAGCCCAAGGAAGCCAGAGGTCTGGGACAGGAGAGATAGTGAGTTGCTACATGCCAGGTCTTTTGTGAAGGGAAGGCTGAGGATGGGGCTGGGCATGGTGTGCTGTTCAGGATGCACAGTGCTGTGGGAAGTTGGGAGGAGCCTGTCATCTTCTGGGTCCCACAGGCTTAAGCAGGCTAGAAGAGGAGGGGAGAGGACTCCTGGGTCTATAGACAAGCCCACCACAGAGCCTGGAGTGATACTCTGTGGGGTGGGCTCTCTCACAATGCTGGTGAAAAGGCTGAGGGGATTTGGGGTCTGCTCTGTTCCTGGGGTCACAGAGCCTACTTCAGTGCTGAATTTCCAGTGAAGAAGTTGGCCAGGCTGCATTTATATTAGCTGCAATAATTACACTAACATTTGTCCACGTAGGGAGGAGGCTCATTTGCACGGCAGATCCTGGGTGAGCCTCTGATGCTCCAATTACGGGACACATTTCCTGATGAACTGACTGCCAGAAAATGCCCTTGTTGTTATTCCGACAACAAGAACTAGCTCGTTTCTATTCCCTTTTAGAATAAAGGAGGAGGAATGAAGTAAAAGGCAATCGTCTCCTTCTGTTAATAACCTGACTTGATATTTCTTTTAAGACTGAAGATGCCTAATGAGGTAGGTGCTGAGCCCAGAACAGTTGAAGGGCATTAAGTCTGGTTTAACTGTCTGTTCTTGCTTATAGAGTTCTCATGTAACCCCTCCCAGGTTTCCATTATTAGTAACACCCTATAGGAGTGTACATTTGCTACCACCGATGGGCCAATATTGATACTTCATTATTCAATGTATCCACCATTGCCTATATTATACAAAATAGTTTCACAGTCCTACAAACTGCTCAGCCTACTTCCTATTCATCCCTCTACTCCCTCTGCTCAGTCTCTCATCTGTCCACTCCCTGTATAGCTTTTGCCTTTTCTAGAGTGTAGTGTGTTGAAATCATACAGGACCTTTCTTTTTTGACAATTTTTCCTCCTTTGCAGTTTAAGTTGTCCCTTGCCTTCATCCCTCAATGATAGAAGTAAGACTCCTTTGCCCCCTATGATCATCAGGCATAGACATGTAATTGAGAGGCCAAGATGCACAAGATAAAAAGGTTCTCACTTAGCAAATAGGATAGATCCACCATCAGCCCAGAGGGGAAAGATCAGATCTTTGCAGTTTCCTTTTAATCACTTAAATGCTTTTTTGATAATGAGCTGGGGATGACTTTTATCATTGAAGCCAACTCCCATCTGTTCCTGACAGTTTCTGAATAACAGAAATGAAAACAGGAGCATGAGATTTTTAAAAATCATTTTTAATCTACTACATAGGGACTGAGACTGATCCAAATTTACCTGAAACGAAGCTTTCTCTGGGATGCAGGTGTTGCGTTAGTGTGATGGAGCAGCTGGCTGTAAACCTTCTCTATTCAGTGTCCTAGGATTCATGTTGTGATGCAGGCAGCTCTGGCAACTTTATTGTTTCCCAAAGCACTTCAAGAGTGAGGGGACCCTTGGAGGATGAGCTGGGGAAGGGCAAGCCTGTGTACCATCTTGTGGAGTTATTTGTCAGATTTACGAGCGCTTGTAGCACTTATCAAAAGTGACGTTTATTGGGTGTGAAATGTTCTCATTTGTTAGATAACACAAGCTGTTTAGTATTAAAGCGACTTTCACAAGGCACAATCTCCTCTGTCATTAGAGACCTCCTAGGATTAATTACTGAGATCTATGCCCCATGCCTACATGCCTCCCAGAACCATAAACTTATAAATCACACATGAACTGATTGCCAAAAAACTTTCCTCAAAGCCGTGCTCTTCCTGTGAGGGAACAAGAACAAAGCAAAGGGACAGACAGAAGCCCACTGAGCGCTCCCTGGAGACCAGAGGTCCTGGTCTGGATGCCCAGGCTTTCCCTGCTTCTTTGTGCTTAAAGTGGCTCCTGAAACACCTGATAGACACTGTTTTCAGCCTTTCGAAGGGTTTTTATCACAAAGATGCCCTACTAGTTACTTTTCTCTTTCCTGTAATGAAATACCTGACAGAACATATTAATGAAAGAAAGGTTTATTTTGCTCTTGGTTTTAGAAGTTCAAGCCCATTCTGGTGGGGAACGCATGGTGCAGTTCATAGTGAAGGGACTGTGTTGGGTGGAGGGCTTCTCACATCTCAGTGACAGACAAGAAGCAGAGAAAGGAAGTCATAGATATAACCTTCAAGGACCTCCTCCTAGTAGCCTAGACTACCAGCTAAGGCTTATGTCTCAAAGGTTACATAATATCTTAAGACAGCACAACAGGTGGGGACCAAGTGTTCAAGTACATGCACCCATGGGGGACAGTTCACATTCAGACTACAACAGATGGCTTCCTTTGTTATTTATCACCCCATTGCTGTGAGATGGCACATCTTGGCACATAGTAGGTCCTTTATGACGATGAAACGGGAATCCTATAGAGTAGCATGTCTTAGATTATAAAGGACCTCAGAGACTGAGCTGGCACCAGGAACCTAGTCTTTTCTTCTGAATGCAGTACACCCTACCTTTGAACTAATTCCTCACTGTAATGTTTTCCCAGGCCCCTGACTCCTGAGTCATCCAGCGCAGACCTTTCACCCTTAGTGACTTGGATGGCTTGAAGCTCAAATGTCATCTATTGTCTCATATGTTGAATGTTTGGTTCCTAGCTGGTGGCTCTATTTTAGGAAGTGGAACCTGTGAAGGAACTTGGGGGATGATGTGATCTTGTCTCATCCCTCCCTCTTCCTAGTTGCCTTGTGCCTCTTTTTAGGAATGTGATTCTCAGTTACTTGCCACAGTGATAACAAATCTGACTAATGTAGGGGCCGTAATAAAAGAACAAGCTGTCAAATACATGGAAAATTTGGAAGATATCAAAATTACCTTGATGAGGTCTGACTCCTTTTATTTGTGGGGTCAGTCCCGCTAGCATCAAATAATTAAACTTCCTTTCCTCACCTGGAAAAAAAAAATTACCTCAATGAAGTAGAGTCTGCTCAAAGGGTAATGGACCCATTAATTATCAAAGTCCTTTAGGTCAGTAGTAATTTTAGGGCACAAGAAAAATGAATATAAATTGTGACAAGTTGGATTAAGATGAACATGAGGAAGAATTTTTATAGACATTTAAAATATTGATATACTTCAGGAAATAAAGGTGTTGAATCTTCTGTTTTGTATATTCACCGTGGAGTTCAATGAAATAACCACCTGCAATGCTGGAGGGGTGTGTGGAGTCAGTCTGTGTAACACATCGTGTCTCCACCATCATCGAACACCAATGCATTTCTGTCTCCTACTTGCTACAAAAGTCTTCCCACTGTGTCTGCCTGCTACTTCTACATTTACCCCAAATATCATAGGCAGTAGTTCCAATATCACATGGGTTTGTCTTTGAACTTGAGCATAATTTAAAATCTTGATCACAGTTCAGAAGGCCTTTGAGCACATCCAAACTTCATTTCTTTCCAGTCTCCCTTCTCACTGACTTTGGTCATGCTAGCTTTCTGGTTCCACAGATGAACTGACTTGCTATTGCTGAAGGGTCTTTGCACATACTGTTCCCTTTGTGTGCACTGTTCTTCCTTCATCTTCGCACATGATCAGTTTGTTTGATCCCCCGTCCCCATCTCTTCCTGTCATCGTAAATGTGATTTTCTCAGAGAAGCTCACCTGACCACACAACCTCAACTAGGTACTTTTATCATTCCCTTTTAAAAACTCCCATCCATTTTCTTTACAACACCTATTGTTTTGTGTGTTTTTAAGTGTTTATCACACACTTTTAACCATGTGATACCCAGGCAGGAACAGTTGTATTTGCTTTGCCAACAGCACCTTGGAGCTCAGTATGGTACCTGACCTTAGAACAGGCATGTGTGATTGGAGGAAGGAATATGTTAGTGGTACGAGAAAGCACAATGTACTTTTTTTTCTTTGAGACAAAGTCTTGCTATGTAGGTCAAACTAGTCTAGATTTCACAATCTTTCTGATTCTGCCTCCCAAGAGCCAGGATTCTAGGTGTGCACCACCATGTCCCACAGTATAATGTCCTTTTAATATTTCCAGTGAGTGTTTATCATCAGAGAGAGAGAGAGAGAGAGAGAGAGAGAGAGAGAGAGAGAGAGAGAGAGAGATATATATATTAAAAACGTGTGTGTGTGTGTGTAGAGAGAGAGAGGGAGAGAGGGGGGAGAGAGGGAGAGAGAGGGAGGGAGAGAGAGAGAGAGAGAGATTTATACCTTAAAAGCTCAGAGAGTTTATTTACATATCCCTGATACTCAGAGCAATGTTTGGTACATAGATGCTCAAATACATGTACACAAATAACTGTTGGATTAGGATGAGTGGTGAGCAGAATTAGAAGGAATTACAAGACCATTTAGTAAGGAGACCTAACCTTGTCAGCAAGCCAGAGAAGTGACCCAAAAGAGACATTGAAACTGAGCTGGTATTAGCCACACAGAGGGAAAGTACAAGGGAAGAGAGTTCAGACATCATGAGTCTTCAAGGCAGTCAGAGGCAAGGGGAGTTTGGCTTGTGTAAGTCTAAAAACAATTCACTGTGCTGCAAGGCTAGCTGAGTGATCTGTTGTACACACAGGTAACTCAGGCAAGTGCGGGCACCCAAGAAGGCTACTCTGGGTACAAGTTGTGCCTTTCCTGTGGAAATAAATAAATAAAGTCAGGGATCTGCTTCACTTCTGGGCTGTTAGATAGGTTAGGGCAGGTTGTTTCCTTCAAGTCTGAACAGCCCTGCTCAGTAGTGTAAGTGAATTATTTTCTCTACAAAACTGAGGATCAGTTCCAGAGCCATCACAGCCTCACCATAGATGGTGGTTACAAGGCTCTGTGGGATGGCCAACTGGCCTATGCTGCAATCATGAGCGCTTTCCAGAGCTCATTATGGAAGTATTCTATGTGTGGGTGACATCCAGTGCCTCTCCTTTACTTTGGCTCTTACCTTGCCTGGAGGGAAGGAGCAATGCACAGGGGCTACCCCCTACCCCACTGAATCCTAAGTCTTTCATGTCACAGGCATTCTCTACTCACCGATGAACTGAATGAAGCAAAGTGATTCAGAAATGGCTCCATTGTACCTCTACTGGCTGTGTTTATTTTTTTCCTAACCATCTCCTCTAGATATCCATCCTCAGGCTTGCCCAGAAGCTTTTCCATGCCTCTTCCCAAGTAAATCTTCCCCTTTACTCCAATCACAGGAAGTGCTGAACCTGACTTAGTTCCAACTGTGTTGCTATAACAGAATAACGGACACTGGCTCATGTAGAGAGGAAAGAGGTTTACTTGGCTTGTGACTGTAGTGCCTGGAAAGTACAAACAGCTTAGCATCAGCATCTGACAAAAGGGCCCTGGTGGTGACATACATCAGAGAGCTAGAAAGGAAAATGGCTGCGTGGAGGAGGAAGCATGTGCAAGCAAAGAAACAAGAATGCGACAGGCCAGGCTTGATGTGTACATGAGACAGCACCAGGCATGGTGGGACATAGTTTTAGTTCCGGCACTTGGGAGGCAGAGGCAGGCAGATCTCTATGAGTTCAAGGCCAGCCTGGTCTACATAGTGAGTTCCCGGGGCTACAGGGAGACCCTGTCTCAAAAAGGCCAAAAAAAAAAAAAAAAAAAAAAATCAGAAAAAACCCAAAAAACAAAACAGAGACAGAGATACAGAGAGAACGAGAGACAGAGAGAAAAAGGGTGAAAGAGACAGAGAGACAGAGACAAAGACAGAGACAAAGATACAGAGGGCTTTTGTGTGAAGGGATGCAAGCGTGCAGGTGAATATGCCCTTGTGTGCATATGTATATAGAGGCCAGATGTCAACGTTGGGTGTCATTCCTCAGGTATCATCGACCTAATTTTTGAGGGCTCTAATTCAGCCCTGTAAGACCCACATTAATCTTTTCTGAGAGTGGTTCCCTCATGGCCTAATCACCTTCTACTTACCACATTAAGGCCCTGCCCTCTTAAAGACTCACCACCCCTAATACCCCTGTACTGGGGACAAGATTCCTGAACACAAACTTTTGGGAGCCCATATCCAAACCACAGAAACTTTTATTTCATAGTAATCCAAGGTTTTTTTTTCTTTTTTCTTTTACTCAAATAATATTGATTAAAAGCTGACTGCCGGCTGGGTTGGGCATTAACTTCTTGAGATATAATGAATAAGAAATAGGTATATTCTTTGCCTTTAAAAGGTTATAGTTTAGTGTGAGAGTCAGATATTAAATTCAAATACACAAGCAAATATGTAACTCAGGTTGTGACATCTGCTATGTAGTACAGAGTCAGAACTCAGATACTGTTTGGTTGGAAGTCTCTCAAGCCTCCTCCAGGTGACATTTGGGGTAAGATAATGATACCAGGGTAGGTGATTGTGCGGAGTGAGGAATACGTTTCTAGACAATGGTAAAGGAAGAGTAAAAGCACAGCCTGCTGTGTGGTCAGTCACGGAAGTAAGGCAGAAGACCACAGAATAAGTGTGTATGCTTAGGTCTGGTTAGAGCTGATCATCGTTTTTTTTTTAAACTTTTACAAAAACTTTATTGAGAATTTCATACATGCATATAAGGTGTTTTGATCAAATCCATGCCCACTCCCTCCCTTCCAACACCCCCCATATCGCCCCATCACTTTTTTTCTTTCTCTTTTCTTTTTTTTTTCTTCTTTCATTTATTTATTTTTATGGGGCGTTTGTGTACTATAACATTCCCCCCTCTGAAGAGGTAAACCTAAACTCTTTTAAGGATTAGATACAAGCTCCCAAATGCTTTTGACATTTTTGGCCTTTGGAACAGTATATTGCTAATAGTCCCAAAGACATTTTGACTTTTAGCCAAGAAACAGGCTACTTTTCTTTGGGGTCTTTTTACCCTAACTGCCTAGCCAATTCCTAGCTCCTATTCTTAGCACACCATCCTCTGAAGCGGTTACCCAAATTGCCAATAGGGAATAGGGATGCAGACTGCTCTGGCTTCTTCCATGCTGAACAGGGACGCAGGGTGAGGCAACTGGAGAGCCCCTTCAGTGGGCCTATTTAAAAGACTCCATACCATCCTCTGAAGGGGTTACCCAAATTGCCAATAGGGAATAGGGATGCAGACTGCTCTGGCTTCTTCCATGCTGAACAGGGACGCAGGGTGAGGCAATTGGAATACCCCTTCAGTGGGTCTATTTAAAAGACTCCCAAATTGCATAACTTATCTCTAAGGGGAAAAGAAAGTCCTTGAATATTTAAATTATTTTTGAATTTACTTATTTTTATTTTGTGCTTATGAGCATATGTGTAAGTGTACTTATGTGTGCAATGCCTGCAGAGGCCAGAAGTAGGTGTTAGATCCCTTGGAACTGGAGTAATGAACAATTGTCAGCTGCCATGTGGGTGCTGGGAATTGAACCTAGGCCCTCTACAAGAACAGCCAGTGTTCTTAACTTCTGAGCCATCTCTCCAGCCCCAGAGCAATTTTCTTGACCAGGTTAAGCATTCTGAGCTTTGCACATCCTATAGCACCCTGAAGCGCTTTAGGCAGGAAATCCCATCTCCTGATTTGAATTTTTACAAGCTCATTCCAGCACAGCTATGTGGAGAATGAGTTTGGAAGATGCTAATGAGGAAGGAATTGTAGTAGATTAGCTGAGAAATAATAGTGGTTTGCACCTGGAGGTTGGAGATGGAGGAAGGGAGGGGGCAGGAGGCAGATAATTTCAGGAGAAGTGGCAGTATTGGAGATGGATTGGATTTGGGAAGAAAGGAAATATCAAGAAAGGTTCTCAGATTCCTTGTTTGAATCCTAGAAAGTCCTCTTCTGTGCCTAGCTGTGCTCTGTTTGCCTCTTGCAATGACTTTGGGAGGAGGTAGCTAGGCAGTTTTGCCTCTGGTTAGCAGAGAAAAATAAGTAAAAATGAACAGATTGAAGGTTTCATATGGAGTCTCATGGCTGGTTGGCCACAACCAGGGCTAGATTTTTGCCTATGATCCCAGGGCAGGGATGGAAGGGTGGAGACTTGGGATTAGGGAGAGAGGACTTGGGTTCAGGGAAGGGAGTCCAGCTTCCTGTGGACTCCAGTGTTTCCTGTCCAGCTGTCCCTTGCTCTCTGGCAGGCTCCATCTCTTGTAGGTCTGCAGCACCCATCCTGGGTGCCTCTCTCTGCCTGCTCCGGGCTTTGACTTAATGACTCTTAGTTCTCAGCAAGATCCTTTCCAGAATCCACAATGGGCGACATCACACACGCCTTTTGTCTGGTGATAACTTTTTATGAGGTTTTTATTCTTTTACAATATATTGAAGCCATATTTTTGCCAGGATTTACTTCAGTTTATTTCTTGTCCTTGACTCACTCTGCTCTTCCCTGCCCCCACCCTGCCACTCAGGTTCCTTCCCCCACTCTTCATACCTGAGCAGGTTTGCACTGAAGATGTTTAATTCTTCTTTAATCCCAATTCCCAGAGGTACATGAAAGCAGCTTTACGAGCCCATAAATCCAAGAAGATAAAGTGCATTTTTATTAGTTGTGTTGGCATCAAAGGGAAAAAAATGGAATCTAATGTGGAATAGTCAATAATGAATTTGCTTAATAGCCCCTCTCATCACCTTAACGGCCTCACAGGGTAGTGGCCTCCAGGGTAGGAAGGTGCAGGGGCTCGCAGCCTCACTCAGGAGACAGGTGGGGGTACCACCCTTAAATGCTGTTTCCTCTAACAGGAAAATATTTCTTTGCCATGGAGCTGAGAGGCTGAGGGCAGACTGGGAAGGGCAGAGAGCCCGGGACAGTGATGGGCTGGCTAGAAATTAAGTTCATTGGTTGTTTTGAGGCTGGGGTGGGGGGAGGATTCTTGTCCTCCTTGATGTTCACCCTGATGAAAGTTCAGGCCACTGAGAGCTGCTCGAGTGACAGGGAGATGGAGCGGAGCGAGGATTCATGGCTTCACTAAGTATGGTTTCATTAAGGAGGAAGGTGTCCTGCCTCAGGGTGACTCTGCAGGAGGCAGCATCCCTGGGGAGGGAGTGGAGTTGCATCAACCAAGCAAGCATCAGCTCAGTTCTGATGCATCCTCACGGTCTGCAGGTCTGAGCCTTGCCTTTCTCCTCCTTAGGCTACAGGCTCGAATTCCTTATCTACAGTCTTGTAGGCATTCTGTTGGCTCTAGGGGCCAGGAGACCCTTCCTCTATCAACCCAGGGTTTCTGCATCCCCCGCCCCCTTATAGCTACAGATCTAGGGTTTGCAATTATTCTGTGCTCCCCCGTCTCCCTCTTCTTCCTCTTCTCCCTTCTCTCCCTGCTTGCCTCTCTCTGCCTTTCAGCTCTTCACTTTGCTTAGGGAAAGCCTTTTTGCCTACACTATTATGTGGAGGGAAGTCTTGATCTTAACATCTTCAGATTGGCACATGGTCAAGTCATCTTCTGAGAATGAGGAATCTTCCTGCCATGGTCAGCTTGTACATTTTAGGATCATCTTCTTTTTCAAAACAACAGTAGCAACAACAACAAAGACAACCACCAACAACAAAAATACTAAGCAAGGGGGATTTTATGAGGCTGGGAGTTATTAGAACCTATGCCTCATGGCCACTAGATGGCAATAGTCCAACATGAAAAACAACAATCAGCCTAAACCTGGGCCTTCCTCTCCCCAGCATTTTCTAGGTGGAGAATAGGGTGTTGAGTGAAGAGGCATGGAATGAAGATGTAGCTTGAACCGGATGTGGATGTAGGCATTTGTCTTGGCACAAAGGGTAGGTTGTGATGGCTGTCAGGTGGCCTCTTGTAGCAATAGGATTGTTGCCCGTCTGGCCCACCCTCCTGGAGTCCACCACGATGCCTAGCCCAGGTTACAAGGTGCTTAGGTCTTCTGCACAGTCTCTGGCTAGGTGATGTAAGAGTCCTGGGCTAGACATGAGCACACCTGGTGCTTCTGTGTCCAGCTGTAGCCCTTGGGAGAAGGCATGATTTTCTCTTTGTACAGAAGGCTCTCAAAATGGGTCAATAGTTTCATCTCTTGTCAAGGATGATCTGAGGTCACCAAGAGGAAGGCACCATGCTGGGATGGGCATAGGGCTGAAGCTATCAAGAGAGGTGCTTGTCTGCTTTTAAGTGCCCAGAATGGGGATGGCTTGTCAGCCACCCAGCCACAGATGTGAACAAACCAGACATTTGTGGAATTGAATTTACATGTTCTCAGTGTGTGTGTGTGTGTGTGTGTGTGTGTGTGTGTGTGTGTGCACACACAACTCTGGACATTGCCTATGTAGTTTATTATTGTTAAAACTGGACTTAATAAATGGAAAGATCTAGGGGGCTGGAGAGAGAGCTCAGCGGTTAAGAACACTGGCTGTTCTTGCAGAAGACCCAAGTTTGAATCCCAGCACCCACATGGCAGTTAACAACCGTCTGTAACTCCAGTTCCAGGGGATCGACTGTCTCTTCTGTCCTCTGCAGGCATTGCAGGACATGGGTGCACTTACCTACATGCAGGCAGTACATGCATACACATAAAATAAAATGATAAAATACTAAAAAAAAAAACAAAAAAAAACCGGAAAGATCTCATTGGGAGATTGGTACCTGAGACTGTTCTTGAAGGATTTATATTAATAAAAGCCACAACTTAACTGGTTAAATAGGAAGGGCCTAGCCTGGCACAATTATGACATTTTACCTACAGTGACAGAGTTCCTGTCAGACTCTTCAATATCTGGGGGACCTGGTCAAGGGTGGGTGCTTGACAGTCAGACAGAGGACTTGGTTCATGGCACCAAAGCAATGGCGGCGGAGGGGGGGGCTGCTACTGCAGACACTTGAGCAGGAGTGTGACTTGCTGGAAGTGTTGATTAAGGGAATCTCAACTATTGCTCATGACTGGGAGGTGATTGACAGCAAGGACGGCAGGCGTTTCTTTTACATAGTGCATGGCCTTAGTGTTCAATAAATGCAGAACAGACATGTAGCAGGAGCCCCAAGGACAGTAAGGCCAGCAGGAGACCCCTCCAGAGAGGTGAACATCGCTGGTGAGTGTGTGTGGAGCAGTTGGCTCTGCCTGTGGGCTGGCTGAGTGCCGCCCACACTGAGCACCAGTTTTCTGAAGGCTGCTTTGTTCTGTGGCTCAGCAGAGCATGGGAGATGTGATCACAAGCTGGAAATTACACAGACAGACTCTGCTCTCTGCCACTTCCGATTTTGCTGACACGCTTACTTGACAACGCCTAAAAAAACTCCTACGCTTTCTTTTTCTCCTGGCATCGGCTCCCATGGGATCTGAAGTCTGAGGGTCTTTGGTGCAGAAGGCACAGGCCATTGGGCATGTTGTTCACCAGGATGAGGTGTCCTTTCAGGGTGGAGGGAGCCTGTGGATGTGTCAGTGCTAGTCAAACACAAGCACTGTGAAATGACCACGTGCTCTTTTTGACTTTCTACTGTGGTTTGAGGTTGGGCCTGTGTCACAAGTGTGTGTCTTTCTGAAGGAGCTTCATCATCCAGGTTCATGGTCACATTTACTTCATCTTTGAGGTATCTGCACGTTCTCATTTGCTTCTGATTTTCCGTCAACTCTGAGCTGTACATCACTATGGTTGGACACATGGCCAGAGATGGCACGGTCCCCAAGTGAATACTGAATAAAAATTCTGCCCTCCTCTAGCCAAGTGCCTGTTGTGGAGACCCCGCTACCTGAGCCTAGCTATATAGATGAAGGGGGAAATATGAAGCATCTAAAAGGTCATGGGAGGGATCAGACGCGGAGGCAGAGAAGCCAGGTATCAGGGTGGGCAACAGACAAACTTGCAGAGTTCAGGGATTCAAACACAATGTCAGAACTGGGGCAGGTCAGGGAGGAACCTGATTCTGGGTATCTCTGGAGTCAGCTCAAGCAGAGAGAAGGGATCAAGTACTGAGTGGGAATACTCAGGTGTCTGACCAAAGATGGCTAGCTGTCCATGGGCAATGTTTGCCAAACCCCCAGTTAGGACAGGGAATGAGTAAGGCATGATTCCAGGCCCTGTGGGTACAGAGATCAGAAACTAACAGTTATGGATATGCTGGTACTTACGATAAAGAATGGGCAATTGAGTCTTTGTTGGGGTGATGGAACTTTGGGAGTGCACACCAGAGGTCATATTACTGATACGGATCACAAGCAGCTGGCCAAGAATAGCACAGACTTGCAGTGTGACCTACCGAAGTCTGGGGGGTACACGGCTGAGCAGAGACCCTTTCTTTTGCAGCACTGCAATTGCAGGCTGCACAGGGCAGGCACACCTGTCTCCCAGGCTGTCTTTCTTGTTCCTCATGTCTTAGAACTTCAAAACCCAGAGCAGGAGCCACAATCTGATCACTGTCCTTTGGCCTTCTTCTGTGGGCCATGTCATTAGGACCACTTGAGAAATATCTGCCATTGTCTTTTTAAATCACCTTTTCATACCTCAGGCACCAGTTGGAGAGGGTATGCTCAAGTTCAGCTGGGTCTGATGCCTGGGCATAGTAAGTATTGACAGACTTGCCTTCCATGGAGGAGACAAATTTTTATTTTTGGTCTCTTGGATAGTATACATTTTCTAGAGGTTGTGGAGACCCTCAATGGTAACAACATCTGTATGCCCTGCAAGCAATAGATTCAGCAACAGTGACAATATTAGAGTGACATAGCAAAGAAATAAAGTTCAAGTGAGAACTTATCTGTGGCCTAGGTAGGTTTCACATTGGAGCTGGTGACTCTAGGGAGGGGGAGTTTTCTGGCTTTGATGGACAGAGGGCATGATGGAAAGACAGAAGACATAGAGAAGCCCCAGGCAAGCTTCCAGCTCCAGCATAAAAACCATGTAGTCAAGTGTGGTTGTACACACCTGTAATCTCAGAACTCAGGAGGCAGAGGCAGGAAAAAAGCTTCAGGTTGAACTGTGAAGCTAAGCTACACAGTGAGGTATGTCCAGCTACATAGTGAGACCCTGTCTCAGAACACACCATAGAGAAAACGTGAAAGCAGCTTGCAGGCCAAAGCTCTGTTCTCATTGCCTGGAGGCAGCTACTCGTTCTTTCTAGGTGACTGTGTTCTCGGATACACAGCCTCCAAGTCATTTACTAGATCAAGGATGTACCTATACCTTTATTAATCATCTGGTCAGTGATTAGTAAACACTCTATAGCATGTGAAAGTTGAATTGGTCTGAAGCATTAGTTCAGTTTTAGTTGGTAGACCCAGGGGTTGTTGCCCAAGGCTTTGTGACATGGAAGGACTTTTCTTTTAGCTGTAGCTCAGGTTCTTTTGGGTCTCATATTCTACTCCAGGGACCATTGAGAGAAGTGCTGGAATTGACTGTAGTTGGGAGGAGGATGCTGGGAAGCTTCCACAGGACAACTTCCTGTTTTCTGTTAGCAGCTCAGCATCTGAAATCCAGGACATTTTGAGTGTTGACATGCTACTCAAAAATATTTGGATTTTGAAAGATTTCAGATTTCACACATTTGAATTATGGATGCTTAACTGGTAAAGTCTACACAAATATTTCCAAATCTGAAAAGCTCCAAAATTCGAAACATTTCTATTCTCAAACATTCGGACAAGATGCGCTCAACCTGCACAAAGTCCCTCCTCTCCAGTGCTCTTTCACTTGAACACATGCTGGTTCTCCTGCTCTTTATTCTTCATAACCCAGGGAATAAGAACCCAGGATAACAAAAATTAGAAACAGGGGAATTTGTGTAATGGGGGCTGGGATAGAGGACGGCAGGACAGAATGAGGAGGGTAACTCCACAGATAGAAATCCACATGGAAACCGTCTCTCAGTCACACCTGGGCCCTGGGTACAACCTCTGCGTAGAGCTCGTGAACAGACTTGCTGAAGCTCATGACCTTACCTGATTTGCTTTGTGGGCCAACATCACCTGGCTGTCCACCCATCACATTTCTACTTCTTTTTTTTTGGACTTACAGCAGGACTACATTTCCTAGCCCCTCCAAAATTCAAGGTGGCTTAATGACTAAGTATTGGCCTATGAGATGTGACAGGCGCAAAGTATGCCATCCCAGGCTTGGCTGGGCACAGCCTTCTGTCCCCATCTCCTGCTATTTTTCCATGGCAGCCCTCTACAAACTGCAGATGATGGAGCCATACATGTGAAGGAGCCTAGAACCCCACACAACCACTGTGAGAGACGTGATACTCATTATATGACATCACTAGGACTTGAGGGTTTATCTCTTATGGCATCTAGCATGACCTCAGCTAGTATACTCAGATCTCAGGGGTGGAGAAATAGAAGCTGGTAGGCAGAATGATGCTGCATTCTAAAGGGAATTTCCAGTATCTTCTAGCTCTTTGTCACTGTGAAAGAAAACAGCAAACTCCAGGAACATGACAGTGAACTTGACCCCCGGTATACTGTGAGCTTCTCTCCAGCTTCTAGTCAGTGGGGAGCTCCATCGGAGGACAACTGCTATAGATCTTTCTTTCCTGGCACAGATGACTTGGCAGGATTTGTCTCCTCTCTTTGAACTATATATGATAAGGGTTTCTCTTTGACTTATACAGTTGACAAAAAGGAACAGTTAATGAAAATGGCTTTGTCTTAGGGATTACTACTAATGTTAATAATTGGGACTTGGAGTCAACAAACGTCAGGAACTCATAAGTGATCATTTTAAGTATGACATTTACTTTCAGTGATATGATATTAGCTGAAATGATGCTATAATCTATTTTATGTAAATCCAATAGATGCAGATTAAAATTTTCATGCACAGACAAATTAGAGAATAATTATTTTCAAGTCAGGGATCTTTAGCTATCAGGTTCCTTGATCTTATCTTGATTGATACTGAGAGAAAGAAAGAGGCAACTTTAGACCCAGGAGTCATCAATTAAGGATTGAGTCAAAATAACAGTACAGTAACTTTGGGGTGGAGGGAGGATGATGTCACAATCAAGAACTTAAATATGATTTGTAAAAAGTAGTGCATAAAGAAATGCACAGGGTATTAAGATGTATCAGCCCCCCCTGCAGTGTTCTTTGTCTCTCATATGCTGGTAATTGTAACAAACAAAAATATGAAATCCCTACTCCCCTGGGAAGACAGACAATCTGCTTAAAGAGAGCTCAATGCCAGATAACATTAGCCAGTATCCCTTGTGTCCCTCTATGTTCCTTTTAAGTATTTCTCAGCTATTAACTCATGGAAGCTGTGTTAAGCTAAGTGCTGTTTCTCTCCATTTTACGGATGGGAAAATTGATGCACACGGAAGTTCACCGCCAGAGCCAGGGAACCTGCCTTTCACCACGAAACCCAGACATCTCTTATTAGTGCTGAGGACTAGAGAGGATGTAAGTAAGGGAAAATGTAATGGAGACAATGGATAAGAAGGGAAGACACTGAGCCAATTCTAAGTGAAACAAGGAAGCTAGGGTGAGGCCCTCAAGGGAGCAACAGTGTTCTGGGCATCAGGAAGAGGAGATGCCAAGATCTGGGATGGGAAAAAGGTGATGAGTTTGAGGAACATCAAGAACACTGGTTTAAATAGAGGAAACAAACAAGGGGAAAGTGACAGAGAACACATTTGAAAGAAGCCAGAGCTAGATCTAGTTGAGCCTTGACGTCCATTATGGCTTTGGCTTTCATTTGAAGACTTGTGGGGGAACCACTGAAGTATTTAAACAAAGCAACAATGAGACTGAGTCAGATGTTTTAAAACACTAGGCCATTCTGGTTACTCACTTTGTGGCAGGAGTGAGTGGTGTCGGGAGTAAACACAGGAAAGATCAGAATGGAGACCATTGCAATAGTCCAGGCAAGAAATACTCTGAGATGAATAACTGGAGTTTGGTCAAATTAGAAATGGGGCATGAGAAGGAGAGAGAAAAAAATGCCCCCAGGCATTTATGACTGGAGCAGCTCCGTGGTGGCGGTGCTATTTGTTGAATGACCAGGATGGGAGTGAAGAAGTGTGGTGGTGGGCGATAATTCAGAGTATTGGTTTGGATGCAAATGGAGGTGCAGAGAAAGAAATTAGATGCTCAAGGCTGTAGCTTAGGGAAGAAGAAATTGGAAAAAGGTTTAGGGGCCACAAATGGATGGGATTATCTAGGCAAACATGGTGGAAAAGAGAAGAAATATGCTTTAGGATTTTGATCTTTATACCTTAAAGATAAAAGAAAAGGCCGGAAAAAGAAACTGATAGAGAGGTCAGTGAAATGGGAGGAAAACCAGGTAAAAGTGGATTTCCAGACACCAAGATATGATTATATTATACTATGCAGGAGAGTAAAGTCAGTGCTATCAAACACTGCCTATCGGTTTGTTGTCATTTGAATATGAAATACCCCCCACAGGCTCATGTGTTTGAACACATTGGTGTCTGGTGGATGGTACTGTTTTGGAAGGTTGTAGAGCATTTAGGAATTTGAGCCTCGTTGGAAGAAGTAGATTGCTGGGATCAAGCCTTGAAGTTTTATAGCCTGGCCCTACTTCCTGACCTGTCCAATCTTTGCTTCCTGATTGCTACTGGGGGAGGGAGGACTCAGTGTGAGCAGTCACCTCACATACCCGCTGCCATTCCTTCCCCATCACTATGGACTATACCATGAACCAAAATAAACCCCGCCTTACTTAGGCTGCTTTTACCAGGTATTTTGGTATAGCAATGGGTAAGATAATGAATACAAGGTTCAATAAGGAAGGGCGATCAATAATTGATCATTGGATGTGGACAGGGAATTGGTTTTGCTAAGTTTTCCTGTAGAATGATGGGGTCAAAAATTTGTTTCAAAAGCCAGCATTTGGGGCTAGAGGGATGACTCAGTGATTAAGAACACTGGATGCTCTTCCAGATTCAGCTTTCAGCAATCACATGGTAGGTAACAACTGTTTATTGCTCTAGTTCCAAGAGCTCCAACACCTTTTTCTGACCTCTATAAGGCACACTCACAGGTGCACTTCCAAACATGCATGCAAAACACTCATACACATAAAAAAGTCAGCATTTGGGGCTGGAGAGATGTCTCAGCTCCGTCAAGAGCACTGGCTGCTCTTGCGTAGGACAGGGATTTGGGTCCCAGTACCATCTGTAACTTCAGTTTTAGGGATCTGGCTCCTCCTGGCTTTTATGGGCATTGCAAAACGTAGGTGCACAAAACACTCAGACATAAAATAAAGAGAAGTTAAATCTTTTTTCAAGTCAGCTTTTGCTTGGCAAAGCTGCAGTAACAATGAACCCCCAACTTTCCAAGGCTTGCAGAGGAACAATGTTTTCCTGTTTGTATTGCCTGTTGGTGGCTATGAATTAGCCATTATTCCATTCCTTGTAGCTCCTTACTTTGAGAACCAGGCTGAAGGTATAAATCTGTGGGTGAAGTGTTGTGGCCAGAGGGGTGAGCAAAGCTGCTGGGGAGAATTTGATACTCTTCTTAATGCTTCTCCTCACACATAGCCTGCAACATAGCATGTCTGCTCTGATGCTATTGGATAATGGTAGTCATATGACCAAGGCTGCTGCTAGATGAAGTCTGGCTCCTTGAAGCAGTGAAGTGTAGGTCATGTGGTGTATTCATTTTTTCACTGCTGTGACAAAATTCATATTAGAAGCAACTTAAGGATGGAAGGATTCATTCATGTTCCAGGGGATACAATCGATTTTCCATGATGGGGAAGGCACAGCAGCTAAGGTGGCTATGTTCATGGTGGTAGGAATTTACATGTAACTTGTTCACATTCTGGCAGATCAGGAAGCAGAATGCTTGGGCCAGAATCAGAGATAATGCCACCTTTAAGGCCCATCACCCAGTGGTCTATTCCACCAACTGACCCCATATCCAAAATGTTCCATCCCCTCACCAAACTATGCCACCACCTGGGGACCAAGTGTCTTTGTGAAACATTTCAAATTCAAACCATAACACATGGAACACAGGGACACAAGATCCTTCTACAAAGAAAGGGGGGACCAATGGCTGGCAACAGTAATCTATAGAGGGAGTTCAGGAGAAAACAGAAGGTGAATTAATAGAGATAGGAATTACAGAAATGTCTAGGAATTTTACTAGAAAGGGAACAGGGGACTAGGGCAGCAGTTAGAGAGGAAATTGGGGTCAAGTTAGATCTTTATTTTCTGTTTCATGATTGTATGCGATGCACCAATCTAGAAAAAGAAATTGCAACAGGAGAGTGGTAAAACAGTTACAAGGATAACGCTGTGTAGGTGAGTGGCAACATGTTCCGCCGGACAAGAGGAAGGCTAACCTTTGCTAAGAACAGCAAAGGTTCGTTCTCTGTGACAGGACAAAAGTCAGCGCTTGTTTGGCACAGAGCCTGGGAACTGTGGTCATAGAAAGAGAGGGATGTTCTTTGATTGCTGCTATGTTCTCCATTGAGCAGGCTGTCACTTGAGAATGAAGAGTAGAAAGGGCGATCTGAGCAGCGTCAAGTAGCAAGATAGTCACACACACAGGCAGAGCATGAAGACCACTCTATAGGAAGGTTGTGGTCATGGAGATTTAGCCATTGGGGGCATTTTTTCAGTGTTTCTATGCAGCTGGATGCAGGTATGATATAGACAGGTGAGGAGCTGGACTTAACTACAAGTTAGAGGTTTCCAGGATGGAGAGGGAAAGGGAATGAAGAAGTTGATGGTTTATGCCAGGGCTTGATTTTAATCAGTGACCATGGAATGGAAACATGACAGGTGTGGTGGTCCTTGAACACAGGCATCAATGAAGCAAACTGCAGTCTTGGAGGCAATGGCCATGGGTATTTAATATTAACTTATTAAAGGGCCTATGGAGGGGCTGGTGAGATGGCTCCGCAGGTAAAGGCACCTAACCACCAAACCTGACACCCTGAGTTAATTTACCAGGACCCATGTGGTGGAAATAGAGAACTGACTCTATGTCAGTTCATGGGTGTAACCTACTCCGCCAACCCTGCACACAAAATTTTTAAAATGTAATAAAAATATAAAGGGACAAGGGAGGTGGCTCTGTGGGTTAATTACTGGCTGCCTAAGTGTGAGAACCTGGGTTCAGATTCCCAGAACCCATCTAAAACTAGACGTAGTAATGTGTCTGTAATCCCAGTGTTCCTGAAAGTTCATGGGTCAGCTAGCCTGATGTACACAGCGGTGAATAACAAAACACCCTGTGTAAAGGTGGAAGATGAGGACTGACACCTAAGGTTGTCTTCTGACCTCTATATGTGTGCCATGGTATGCGTGTGCATGCATACACAGCCCTTACACCCCATACAAAGGCTATACAAATATTAGAGGTCATTCAAGAAACTGGAGGTGGTATAGTTTCTATTGACAAGTCCAAGGTTGGGAAGATGGGACTGACGAATGGAGGTACAGCTGAGGTGATTCCTGAGCTGATCCTATGTGAGGATGCTGAGGAGTTTGGGGGGTTCAGTAGACTAAGTATGCAAGTGTAGAAGTCACTAGAAAGAGGGATATGGGTGAGAGAAGGTTAAAAATTAATGGAACAGACAGGGATAGCAGGCACGAACGGGTGGCAAACCATTTGGAATCTCAGTGTGGTGCCAAAGTGCTTACTTGCTATTTTGTAAGCAGTGTTGGTGAGGATCTGTCCTGGTAGGCTAAATGGAATTATCAGTCATGCATCACCTTATAACCTCACGTCCAGAGAATGCAGCAGTGGCTTCAGAGTTTTGCAGGGCCTCACAGCCTTATTTTTTACTTTCCCCCTTCCTCTGCTGCCAAGCCACAGAGGTACTGATGGATGACTGGTGGGCTGTAAGCATAGAATGTGACTTCCATGCTAAGTGGACAGAAATGGGGCAACATAGGCCTTAGACTTTGAGGAGGTGGTGAAGCCACATCATGACTGGGACAGGGAATGGAGCCCAGTGTGTTTGTGCACAGGAAAGAGGGACCATCTTGAGTTCCATCCCATCCACTGCATGGAGTTTCTCAGAGATCTGCCTCCCACAGGCATGATTCCCACTCTACCCCCGGCTTGGGAGCACCATTTTGATTTAATAGAGAAGACCTGGAGGGTCTAAGCACTGAAATCTCTTAGTATGGGGCATTGGTACACAGGTGTTCTGGGGACATTGTTCAGTGACATTGCTTTTAATCCATTTTATCCTGGGGATTGAAATGGAGCTGATCTCCTGTAATTGAGCATTTGGTTCTGCAGAATGACAACTGTTTAAATAACAGGTTCTCCAAAATATAGTCTTTTTCCTGGGCTTATTGTAATGTTTATGATCCCTGGATTTTTTTTCTTTTCCTTTTTTTTCTCAAGGTGCTTTTTGGGGAACTTTTCTATTTTCCCTCCTTCGGCCACTACAAGGTGACAGTTGACATGCCCCTTCTTACATGGTTCTCTCTCTTTCCATACATACACCATGGTACATATATGTACCACACTCACATACATGAATGCATGAACATGAACACACATCATGACACATGCACACATCACACACATACATCATGACACACACATCACACACACAGATCACACACATGCATCACACACACATACACAAAAAGATAATTGAAAACTCTATCTGGCTCCTTCCCTTTTTCTCCCTCTCTATCTCTAATGTTATTTCTTTTCTGTGTTGGCTCCTTTCTCTCATGACCTTGCCTTAAGGCACACAGCCAATTCTAAAATATCTTTACACCTAGAAATCCAAGAAGAAACAAAGGGCAGTTTCTTTACTGCCTATTTGTGCAAATTCCAGGAAAGAACACTGATCAATCCAGCCTGGGTTACAATCCAAGTCCTCTGGGAGGAGGGTCCTTGATTGGCAGCTCTGCCAAAGTCAGATATGTGGGGTGGAGGAGGGGCTGTTTTCTCAGTAGCAAGGAGAATAGTGAGCAGAGGAATGTAAGGGGTTTGGGGCTGGGGCCCCCAATCAGCTAATGCCCACTTCCATAGCAAATCTTGGGAATTTCAGCTGGAAAAGAATTCTCAGAATTTTTTCCAGTTCTGCTCTAGCTATAAACAGTGGTGGTTAAAAGTGGCAACACAAAGGGCTGGAGAGATGGCTCAGCGGTTAAGAGCACTGACTGCTCTTGCAGAGGACCCAGGTTCGATTCCTAGCACCCACATGGTGGCTAACAACCATCTGTAACTCCAGTTCTAGGGCATCTGATGCCACCTTCTAACCTACGCAGGCATTGCGTGGCACGGGTGCACTTACACACATGCAGGCAATACACTTATACCTATAAAATAAAAAATAAATAAAATAAAAAAACCTAAACATGGCAGCATTAGTTTTGACTCTTTTGGTTTAGAATCTATCTAAGGCTTAAAAAATATTTTGGGGGCAGAGTCTTGCCAAGATGGCCTGGAACTTGCAATCTTCCTGCCTCTGTAGTGCTGGGATTAGAGGCATGACTACTATACCTGACTTCTGATGGTCCTTACATGCACGATCTTGAGCAAGTTACTTAATCTCAGTTCTTAATCAAGCGTTCTTCTACATGCCTACATGTGCACCTTCTTGGGTTTTTGTTCAGTAGTTCCTTGTCTGAGGCTTTTCCTCTCACAGCCAGTCATAGCCCAAAAATATAAAGTAGGAAAGTATAGAAATAAACAGCTCACTGTTTTCTTTCCTTTCTTTATTCAGTTGAATTTTTGTGAATTCCATACAACATATTCTGATCATATTTAGACCCCCTCCTCTATCTGCACCCCTCTTTTAAAATATTTATCATTTTTTATTTTATGTGTATGAGTATATTGCCTGCATGTATATTAGTACACCCATGTTATGCAATACCCATGGAGAACAGAAGAGGGTGTTGGATTTCCCTGGAACTGGAGTCATGGTCAGTTGTTAGCTGCCATGTGGGCACTGGGAACTGAACCCGGGTACCCCTCTTTTAAAATATTTTATTTATCATTTTTTATTTTATGTGTATGAGTATATTGCCTACATGTATGTTAGTGCACCCATGTTATGCAATACCCATGGAGAACAGAAGAGGGTGTTGGATTTCCCTGGAACTGGAGTCATGGTCAGTTGTTAGCTGCCATGTGGGCACTGGGAACTGAACCCGGGTCCTTTGTAAGAACGGCCAGTGTTCTTACCCACTGAGCTAGCGCTCCAGCCCTTCTGCATTCTTCTTATAGCATCTCTGCTGGATTTCATATGCTCTGTCATATATACTCAGGCCTATTGAGTCAAACTTGCATCACCAACGTCCTTCACTGTGCATCTATCCACTGGAGCCTGGCTAACCTATCTAGCATCACACCCTTGAAAAAAAAAGAACTCTCCCTTTCCCGGCAGTTAATAGGCAGGGTTGGGGTTTCTTAATTACTTCAGTATTTCTGTGCTGGGATTTTGTCTGTCTTGAGCTTGTGGGTCTTGTGCATTCCTGTGAGGTCATATGACTAACTTCCCAGCTGTCTGGAAACCTGTTTCCTTGAGATCATTCACCTCCTCTGGCTCTTACAATCTTTCTTCCCCCTCTTCGGCAATCGTCCCTGAACCTTGGGTGTCAGGGGTTTGATAGAGGTGCCCTATTCAGAGACAAGCACTCTGCAGTCTCTTATTCTCTGTGCTTTGGCCAGTGCTTTGGCCAGTTCTGACTTTTGGGGTTAATCATTGTCTGTTGCATAAGGAAGTTTTGCTGGTGAGAGTTGAAAGATGCATTAATACTGTTTCTGCCTCCTATTCTGCTCTGTTCCCTGAGCCTTAGGTATAGTGGGTACATTATGTGTCACTTAGGGTTGTTTACCTCATAGACATGTAGTCTCTCCATTTGACCAGTTGAGGAACTTTGTAATAGTCTCCTTTTGTTGCAAAAAGAAGTTTCTTTGATGGGTGGTGAGAAGTACACTTGTCTGTAAATATAAGGATATGTATTTAGACTGCAGTAAGAAATTGGTTTAGGAATGTGGCAAAAATAGTTTTTTCTCTAGGCTCTATGACCTCTCTGATAAAGTAGCCTATGGATGAATCGAGAGAGAGCATCAGGACACAGATAAGACTATGTTGGAATATAGTTTATTAGCAAAGGAACATTTGGGACAGATTCCCTTCTAGGAAGGGAAAATGTCTGCCCTGGATTGTGAGCTGGGATCTTTTTATAGGGGGAGGCTTCTGGGAGGATGCAGAAGGCGGGAAGATATATATATTAAAGCTGGGCAGGGGGAAGTGGGAGAGTGGGACTGTTAAAACCTGTTATCTTTAGAGATCAAAGGGGAAGTCTGCTGTGTTGGCCAAACAGTGGAGAAAAGTTTGCTTCTCTTGACTTCAAAGACCAAGGTGCTTATCAACTGGGTTCCCTTTTCTCAGGGGCTTGTGAGGTTCATGAAGCCCTGTTGGTGAGGGGGCAGGGCTATCTGAACCTCAACACTTTCCAGCCATGTGTATTTGGCTGTGTTTACAGAACCACACAAATTTCCTCCCACTGAGTGGACTTACGGCCAATTAGACAGCTGTTGATTAACCCCAGGATAAAAGTCCCACTACTACACTAGTAGAGATTATTTGCTGGGTCAATTATTATCGTTCATAGACTTTATATCTGGATGGAATAATTGATTGGCTTTCTCCCTTGGCAGTTTGCATAGCATCTTCTGATATTGTGAGAGCTAGCCTTCAGGGAAGAGACTTCCAGGTCAGTTTCAGCCTGATTGCTCCAAGTCCTGTGTCAGAAGTAGGTCCTGTCTTCAGCAATAGGGTCTTATCTTCAAATTCTGGAAGGCAATCAAGGGTTGTGGCAAGTAGCCTCTGCTAATTTGGGAGTCTCTTGGACTACCCTGACCAATGCTCAAAGGGAGGTTTCCTTTGCCTCACACTGTGTTTTTTGTTATTCAGCCTTCGGCTCTACACACGCACTGTTATATATATTGTATGTGTATTTTTCAGTGGGATTTTGATCTAATACATTTCCTTCTGGTTTTTCACATCACCTAAGTGTTGTTTATCTCTCCTTTCTCTCCCCCTTTATAACCATCCTTCCTCCCTCCCCAGTTAAAGTACCCCCATTTCCACTTGATAACACCTGTCTTCCATTATCTCCCCATCTCTGGAGCTCCTTCACCCCCTTTATCCCCATGGTCCCTTTCCATTTTCCTGGCTCTTGTGGTTACATCAGGATATATACTCACATCTAAGGATTTGGAGCTAGGATCCACAAATGATGGAGAACACACATCACTTGTTTTTCTGAGTCTGTGTTATTTCACTTCATATAACATTCTTAGGAATTAGGGAAATGCAAATTAAAACTACTTAAAGGTTTCATCTCACCCCAGTCAGAATGGCTAAGATCAAGAGAACAAGGGTCACCGAATCCTGATGAAGATGTGGGGAAAGGGGCACCCTATCCACTGCTGGTGGGGTTACAAACTGGTGTAACCACTATGGAAATCAATGTGGAGAATGCTTTAAAAACTAAAAATAAATCTACCATATGATCCCATTATACCACTCCTTGGCATATACTCAAAGGACTTAATATCCTACCACAGAGATACTTGTCCACCAATGCTTGCTGCTGTTTTTTCACAATAGTTAGGAAATGGAAATAACCCAAATGTTAATCATGAAATTTGAGGCAAATAAATGGAACTAGAAACTGTTATGCTAAGTGAAGCAACTCAGTTCACAGTTTTAAATTGTGTTATTTTGAGAAGAATGATGAAATTTCATGCTGTTCCACTCAGCATGTGAACCATGTCATTGTCCAACTAACCACACTGAATGGACTGCACATGAGTAAGTCACTGAGTAGATGTCTCAGTTACCAAATTGGCTTAGACAACAGTGTAGTGCTTGTGTTTAGGTGATCTTTGCCTTTCTTTTCGTTTTAAAATTATTTTATTTTTATTTCATGAGTATTATGCCTGCATGTATGTAAGTGCACCTGTGTCATGCAGTGCCCATGGAGGACAAAAGAGGAACTGGAGTTACAGGCAGTTGTTAGCTTCCATGTGGGTACTGGGATTCGAACCTGAGTCCTCTGCAAGAACAGCCAGTGCTTTTAACCACTGAGCCATCTCTCCAGCCTCATCTTTACCTTTCTTAACAATGGCTCCAGACTAAATGTAAGAATCATGTTGCTGGTATCTGGCCACACTAAATAGAAACCACAGTGTTTGCTTTAAGCCAAAAGGTGAAAGTTTATCATAGGTAAGCCTGTATAGCAAATAGCATAGTCTATATACAGAGTCTGATACTATCTGTAGTTCCAGTATCCGTTGGGCATCCTGGAAAGTATCTTCTATGAATAAATGGGAATAGCTATATCTGAAAAGTGGATAACAGCAGCACCTATCTCAGAATGCTTTTTGAGTATTAAATGACATAATGTATAGCACTTAGTGCAGTGCTGGTACTTATTAAATACACAAGTTGTTCTGTCATTAATATACTCTCAAATCATCATCATTAGGATTATTCCATACACTGTTCCAAGATCCAGGCACCACTCTCTGCTTTAAATTTAAAACTTCTTTAATGAGATTGGGATGACACTGCCAGCTGCTAGGGGCCAAGGAAGTGGCTAGAGCCCTGAGAATCTTCCTCCACCAGTGTCCTGGAAGTTCCCCTCCCACTCAGTGAGACTGAGGCCCCATCTTGACTGTGGGTGTTGCCTGTATTGCCTGTATTGCTTTGTGGGACAGGAATGGAGACTAGTAAGACACAAGAGCTGCAAAATCAAGGGCCTGAGGATATCATTTGAGAAAAAGCTCAGAAAAGCTAAGTACCTTCTCCATGTTCTCCAATCCCTAAGTAGAGGCAGGACTCACATCAGGTCAGCTGAGCTTAAATGTAGGGACTCTGTGCATTCCTGTTCATTGTGGGTTCCATACTGAAGCTGAGTCTGGCTTTCAGAGCCTGTATAACTAAGCTCCAACCCACTCACCCATTCTTATTTTCTAACACCTTGTAAGTTCTCATGTAGAACACCTTGGTTTTTCTCTAACCCGTCTTTCTTGTGCCTTTTTTCTCCTTACTTACCTAAACACTTTCAGACCCAAATCAACTGCTGCTTCCTCCCTGACCTCTCAGAAGACTCTTGTTCCCACTGACCTGCTTTTTTGGCATGGTCATCAGGACCAGCACTTTCCTGCCTTTTGGATGGTACCCAGTGAATCAACTCTCTCTGGATCTCTCCCTCTCCCTTTAAGGGTCACACACAGCTGAGAATCTGGAAGGTTAAATTTCAGGTCAGACTGCTCCTAGAATGAGACTCAGGTAGCAGAGAAGTAGACCCCCAGCTGGGCAGGCTTTCATGGTGCACAGCTGTAATCCCAACACTTGAGAGGCTGAATCAGGAAGATTGCAATCTATGTGGACTAGTGGGCTACATAGTGAGACCCTGTCTGAAGTAACAACAACAACAACAACAACAACAGGTAAAGTTGGGCTCTTCTGGCATTTCAGTACTGAAGGTATTAGATTTGCATACTAGCCAGTGATTGGCTGAGGGGAGCCCAAGCCTTCCAGGGTAGACAGAACAGCACAGTTTCAAATTCCTCATAAACTCCATCAGTAGTGGTAGAAATCTTATGGTCACTGTTGTGGTTTGAATGTGAAATGTCCCCCACGTGTTTGAATGCTTGACCCCTAGTTGGTGGCACTCTTTTGTAAGGCTGTGGAGCTGTACTAAAATAAGTAGGTCACTGGGGATGGGCCTTGATGGCCTGGCTCACTTTCTATCCACTCTCAGCTTCCTGGTTGTGAACTCAGTGTGACCAGCCACTTCATTCTCCTGTCACCATGACTTCCTTATCACGATGGACTGTACATCCTTACACTGTCAGCCAAAATGAACCCTTCTCCCATTAAGTTGCTTCTTGTCAGTTATTGGGTCACGGCAATTAGAAAGCTCACTGTTGTAGTCATTGATGTCTAATGGATTGTTGCAATGCTCTCCAAGGCACTGCGTTCTACTTCAACCTGCCCTATACAACATCCTATTCCAGAATCCCAAAGGGCCAAGAACTCATTGGTCTCTGAGCATCCTGTGGAAACACAATGATGCATGAGTTCTCAGAGGATGTTCACGGCAGCCTTACACTATGGAGTTGAAGGTATTTCATTAGTGGCTTTGCTTTCTCTGTGGGAGATCAGGGGCTTTGTACTTTCAGAGAGCTATTCAAAATCTTGGCCTGAATTCAGGTCTTCTGATTCAGGTCTGAGGCTATCGCATAAAATAAAGAATAGGCTCAGAGGAAAGGCATTTTCTAATTTCCACCTGACTTACTAGGATGCCTCTCCAGCCTGAGACTCATTCTCTGTGTTTCTCTCAGAGGAGTTTTCTGTCCCTTGATGCTGGACTGAAAGAGCTTCCTGAAAACGCACAGTGCTGGGGACCAGTGGCAGTCCCCTTCTCCCAGCTTCTCCTACTCTGGGTACCCCAGCCACACACTCTTTAAAGTGCAAAGATATTTGTAAATGTTCACTTCTCTTGGAATTTGTAAATCAAGAGTATAATTTTGCTACAGAAATTGGGTAGAAGAAACAACTAAAGTCCCTGAAAAAAAAGAAGAAAAAGAGGATGGTTGACCGTAGGAAGAAAAGACGTTCCCTGCTGTGATAAGACCTGGGCCTTGATTCTTTTTCCCCAGACTTAGGATTGCCTGGCTAGCTAAACTTGCCTGACTTCTCCTCCTGATCCTTTGTCCTCTCTCCACCCCACACTGAGTTAATGTCCTTCCTTGAAACATCTTTGCTCTACTCTGTACTGGCTGTGACTGTCACACCTTCCCAGGGACTTTCTTCTTCAGTTATTCTGAGGTCACATCTAAAGTTCTTAAACCGCTTGCTCACTCTTGGCTGCCCTTCTTTCCTTCTTTCCCCTACAAGCCCACCCACCCCAAATCTTTCTCATGGTTCCCTTGTCCTCAGAGTCCTGGCTTGGGACTTCTCTCACTCCGCCCCTTGTTAAGCATCTTACATCTCTCTGAATCTGCTTGAGTCAGGTAGAATGTTCCTCTCCTGGTGGTCTCCTTACATCTTCTCAGTGCATTATCCTTGGTCTCCTCTCTGCTCCAGAAAAGAGATGCAGAGAGAGAAAGAATATAGCCCTGTGGACTCTGGAGAGGGAAATGAATTGTGATGCAGAATGAAGATCTAGTTTCTAGTCCCTCTCCCCTCCCTCCCTCCCTCCCTTCCTCCCTCCCCTCTCCCTCCACTCTGTAGTCTTAGCTTTCTCTCTCTGTCCATGTTCTATCTATCATAGCCCTATCCTTTGTGGAGGCCCACTCTCCTTGATGTGACAGAGTCACACTTGCCTGATCCTTAGTATTACCCACTGGCCCCAGCAGCCTGTACAGCCTTCCTGTTTCAAGGTGGTTCACCCTCTGCCCTGTAGTTTTCTTAAGTCCTTTATCCTTCCTTGGGTTTTTGAAACAGGATCTCTCTATGTGACCCTGGCTGGACTGGAACTCTCTATGGAGACCAGGCTGGTCTTGAATTCAGAAACCTGTCTGCTTCTGCCTCCTTTGTACTGAGATTAAAGGTGTGCCACCATATCCAGTTTTCTAATTTCTTAACATTCACATTTTTATGTACTCATCACACTTTTGAGTATTTCTCTATGTAATGATTAAGAAGTACCATGAAGGATAAAGGACAGAGTGGCACCAAACTTGCTGATTTTCTCTGGGGACAAAACCAAACAAGAGCTAGGTGATGTAGTGACTGCAGCAGGAGCAAGGAACACTGGAGGACCCTTTCTTGCCTGAGGTGCTGAAGGAAAGATCTCAATGACAGGTCACTTGAATCACAGAGGTCAGTCAGGACAAAAGCAAGTAGAGGGTACCTAAGGGGGAGGAGTGCTTTGGAATCTGTGGCGTGTGTTGGAGCTGATTGCTGGGTTGGGGCATTCTTTTGGGGGCTTCTTGCTACAGTGTTCTGGCCAGGAAGTATTTAGAGACAATTTATAGACATATCATGAAGGGATCATTTATATACCACTTAATGTTCTTAACTAGGATATGTAATTATGATTTGTGTTTTTTTCTAGCATCACCTGAATAGGGAAGGATTTGGGGGAGCAGCAGAAGAGAAGAGGGAAGAAGAGGCAAAAGTGGGGGGAGGAACTTAGAAGAACATATGGGTGTACTAGGGTGGAGGGAAGGGTTGACAGAGAGGTCTGACTGGGGGAGCCTGGGGAAAGATATGTTTGGACATGGAGAACTAGAGCTCCTTAGCATCCAGTGGAGGCTCACGTCCTGAGAGGATGCATCCATGTGTCCAGGAGTAGCCCAAGGCCACCAAGAAGATGGAGAATAAACAGCCACAGGATATAGATCAAGTGACAGGGAGGGTAAGGTACCAGAGAGGTGGATTCCCTAGATTCAAGGACAGGAAAGCATCAGCCTAGAGTTATGGGCCAAATGTTTGCATTCCCCCTTCCCGAATTCACAATTTGAAGCTCTAGGCTCCAATAGGATGTAATTAGGAGGTAGGGTCTTAGGGAGGTGAGTGTGTTTAGATGAGGTCATAAGGGTGAGCTCTTCATAATAGTGTTTTCCTAACAAGAGACCAGAACACATCCCCCCACTCCATGTGAAGACGTAAGAATGCAAGAAGGAGGCTAACCAGGAAACAGGTCCTTCCCAGAAACCCAATTGGCTGGCATCTTGATCTTCAACTCCCCAGAATCTAGAAATGTGAACAAACCGTCTGTGTTGAAGTCGCCTCCAGCCTTCGGTGTTTTGTTGTAGTAACTCAGCTAAGTAGATAGCTAATAAGATAAAAGACCAAACAGGAGGCAATCTGGGCTGTGTGGGCCAAAGTTTGTTGAAAGAGTGTGGAAGTGAGTAGGAGAAGTAGATGCCAGGTCTCTAACCAGGACTCTCTAAAGACTGGCTTCACAAAAGGAGGAAATCAAAGAATCCACGAGGTCTCTATGAGATACTTATCACACATTAGTGCACCAAACCCAAGTGCAAATGTTTCTTTTTTAAAAATGATTTTATTATTGCTTTTTAAAATTATGTGTTTATGTGTGTCTAAGCGGTGTTACCTGTGTTTCTGTGAGTGTAGTGCCTACAGAGGCCAGAAGAGGGCGCTGGCTCTCCAGGAGCTGGTTGTGAACCACTCAGCATGTGTGGTAGGAACCGAATTTGGGTCCTCTGCGAGAGCAGCCAGCGCTTTTAACTGCTGAGCCATCTCTCCAGCCCTGTAAGTCTTTCTTAAAAAGGTTATTTCTATGTCCTTCACATGGCCACAGTCACCACTGAAAAGATTATCAAATACCTTAGCTCCATTTCCATTAGACTCTAATAAATTTTGTTTAGAACACAGTGCTAGGAAGTGGTGGTTACTCTGAGTAGGAGTCTCTTTCATCTCACAGGAACAGCTTGTAGCACACTGTGTTTCCCCCTTTTTCTTGGCCCACTGGGAAACCCAGAGACCAATTTCAGATGAATTACAGTGAAGAGATTCTTTTTCAATCAGCACAAAATCTCCTTTGCTTAGAGGATGTCTTATTTCTTTTTTGTCTTCATTTCATAATCCCATGTATACAACTAGTGATGTTTTTTAAATGTTCAGTATAAGTTTATTGAGCAAATAAAACCTGCAAATGGTGATTTTCTTCATAAATTGGAGTACTTAAATTGTCATAACATGTGTTCTGCACGTTGTTTTTGACCAAATGCTGATATTTCTCTAGTGAAACCTCAAATGCTTGACATTATGTAAATATTTTCTTTTAAGTTGTAGAAAATCCTTTGGGTCTCGGGAAGTATAAATTACTGAAAATGAGGAGAGTCTTAACCTCTCTGGGGCTCGGGTTCTCCCACTGTGAAATGGTAGGCGCTGAGGCCACCCCACTCAGGAGATAATGGAGACACAAAAGCATCAGATGGAGGTAAACATGCTGCAGATGGAAAGTGACATCAACAGCTACACTCAATCTGCTTCTGTCTTGCTCATCACATGCAGCCCAAGCCCATGGATGATCTATGGAACATAGAGTTTGAGAGTGTTCTTTATGACCTTTTTGACTCAAAAACTCCACAAGTCAGGGTTGTACTTTTGGACTACATTAGAATTTGCTACATGATTAGTCAAACTCTGCATTTATTTTTTAAATATATAATTTTAAAATTTATTCCTTGAGAATTTCATATATGCATTCAGTGCATTTTGATCATACTCAACCCCCACTGTCCCCTCCAACTCCTCCTGGATCCCCCCAATCATGTCTTCTTCAAACTCTAGATTTATATAATATGATGGCTAATCTCAGTTGTCACCTGCATGAGATCTAGACTAATTTGGCAGATGGGGCCTCTGGGCATGCCTTGGTTAGAAGAGTCCAGCAGGGGAGTGATTAAACTGCATCCTGAGGGAATGATGTGAGGGCTCTGTGGGGAAAGGGCTTGCTGCTCAAGCATGAGCACCTGAGTTTGGATCCCCAGCAGCAATGTAAAATGCAGATTCAGCAGCATGCCTGTAACCCCAGGGAGGAGGACACAGGAAGATCCCTGGGACTTGCTGGCCAGCCAGCCAAGCCAATCAGTGAGCTCTAGGTTCAGTGAGAGATCACATCTCAAAAAATAAGGTGGTAACTGGAGAGAAGGCTCAGTGGTTAAGAGCATTGGCTGCTCTTGTAGAGTATCCAGGTTTAGTTCCCAATACCACATGGCAGCTCACAACCCTCTGTAACCAGTTCCAGGGAATTTAATGCCCTCTTCTGGCCTCTGCTGGCACCAGGCGTGTACATGGTGAACATACATGTATGCAAGCAAACTCTCATACATATAAAATTTAAGACAATCTTTAAGAAAAAATAAGGTGGAGAGCGATTGAGGAGGACGCTGGATGTTGCCTCTGGCCTGCACATGCATGTCCCCTCCCCCTACAGCACCTGCCTCTTGAGGGTAAGGCTATTTTAATGAATTTTAATAAGTAAACAGAGGACATGAGCATGGTAGTGAGGATGCTTCATAGGCAGAGGGAGAGCAAGAAGCAAGCGAGGCTCTCTTGTGGCTGTGTTCCTGCCAAATGTGAGAGGATTTCTGGACATGCGAGCTGCTGAGGACCCAAGGCCTTCCCCACAGCCAGCGGGACAGGAGGGAGAGATCTAAGTTGCACTGCTTTCCTCGTGGAAGGCACTGGACAGTGCCTGAAGGCAAGGTGAGCCCGGGATGCTCTTCTCATCCCTGTCCTTGGGGAAAGCTGGAAAGAACCAGGGGAGAACCAGCTAACCAGACATGGATAGCCAGTGCTCTAAGTCCACCCTCAGAGCCCTCACTGGTCACTATGGAAGTGCCAGGTTTTATACTTTCAATTTTTTTTCTCATGAAAATTATGCCCTATTACTCTTTGAATATAGGCTCTTTGAGGTCAGAAGCCTTGCTTGTATCTCTCAAAACCACCTGTGCTCAGCAGGCACTCATCAATGATTTGGGATAAGTACTGGAGCGCTCTCAGAAGGTGATGACAAGCTAATTCACATTACTCCCAGTGATGGGGCCCAAAGCCCGCAGCTCCTCTCACTTCCTCCTCTCTTTTCCCTTCCTTTCTTGTTCTCTTCCCCCCTTTTGCCTCTTGTCCCTTGTCCTTCCTTCCTTTCCTCTCTCCTCCTCCCCTTTTCTCTCCCCCCACCACCCCTCTGAGTAGGAAGATTGATAGACAGTTGCCACATAGTGGTTATAGCTCTCATTGAATGAGAATGAGGTACTGTGCCACTCCTTCCAGGAGCACTTGTTTTTTTCAGAGCAAAGGACTGATAAAGGCCACAGTGGTTGTTGTAACGTCCCCCTCCCAATATTAGCAAGTGTCCAGGAACTAGAAGATTCTCCCAGGCCTGGCTCCAGACTCCTGTTCAAGGGAGGAGGTAGAGGTCAAGGTTGCAAAGCTGCCCAGGGACCAGAGCATTAGACATGCTGTGTGCCTGGTAACAGGCAGATACGCCCGGCTTTGCAGATACCATAGACCGACACCAGAGTCAGTCCTCAAACTGTGGGCTGGAAGAAACCAAAACAAAGCTGGGTATTCCTGTAGACAGTGGGCTTTGCACATGAGCTCTGCAATTCAGTTCAGCAAGCACCAATGAGTCTCCACCCAGCAAAGAATGTCTCAGCCTCCCAATTATACAGAGAAGAACCCCAAAGCTCAGAGAGTGGAAGTGGCCAGTTCAACATACATAGGGTTGAATCTGGGTCCCATGCGTGACAGCCTTGCAGAGTCTATATTATATGCACGTTTCTGCTGTGGTGGGTGCTGCCACAGCTGGGGATACATGTATGCATGTGGACAATTAGTGTCAACATTTAACCCACAGCTCAAAGACTCCAAGGGAAGATGTTTATGACCACCAGAACAGCTCTTTGAGACAATCAGGAAGAGTGGCCTGGGTTATGTGTTTGCTTACAGGTCATTGTCATACAAATGTATCTGCTCCCTAGTCCCCAGGATTGAAGGCTCTATCAATTACAATAACCAGAAATAGGCCATTTTTCAGGGCAGGAAGCACAGAATATTCAGGTGTAGGTCTCAGTTCCAGGCTTGTGACCAGGGTGAAGTAATTGTGGAAGACATGGTGGAACCAAGCAAGTCACACTCAGAATCCCAGCAGGGTGGTAGGATTGGAAGAATAGTGACTCCTGAGGCAGAATCATTTGAGATTAAAAGGAAAAGTCAGACTTTAATCTAGGTAAAATTCTTTATCACTCATGGCTGGCTGGGGGCTCTTTTGCTCTATCTAGATAGAAATCCAAGCTAGGTAAAGAGTAACTCCCTTAGTCCTGTCCATTCTGGGTTCTAGAAGCTCACAAGCTGAGCTTCCAAATCCAAAGTCTTTTAGCTCTTAGCTTGCAGAATTAGAGGCTTATAGCTTCAAGATTTCAAAGCTGGAGGCTTATTGTTCTAGATGCTCAAGCAGACTTTATTGCTCTGGGCTTACACCATCTACACGCAGTGGCCAGCTTGACAGTTCCTGAGCTTTGTGGATAGAGGCCCTTGGCTGTCATCTTTGGTGCCCTGGAGGCTTTGTAGCCTTGGCTCCTGTCTTCAGCTTGTTTACAACCTTATATTTTATATGACCTTAGCATGCAGTGGGGGCCAAATCTAGGGCCTTAGGCTTGCTAGGCAAGCATTCTTTGGCTGAACTAAATCCCTAACCCCTGCTTTCTGAAATTCTTGGCTGCCTCGTGGTGTTATACCTCTCTAAGTTTTGGGTACTGGGATTATCAACTTCAGATGACTCTCTAGAATCTTCAACTCTTGCCTTACTCTTGCTGTTGCTACTGATCCTGGAAGCTCTGGGTTTTTGTTTACTATTCCTGCCACCAGCTCAATCTGGTCTACCTGTAATAAAGGCAACCATTGTGAACCTGGAGCTGTGGTCCTCTCCTATAAGCTGGAGCTGTGGAACCCTCCCATGAACCTGGAGCTGTAGTCCCCTCTCGGGAGCTGGAGTTGTGCTCCCCTCCTGCGAGCCTGGAGCTGTGGTCTCCACCTGTAAGCTATGGCTCCAAATTCCACTGGTGGTTGGCTGATAGTGGAGTAGATTGGAGAATGGCGGACTTCCAAATGTTGGGCAGCAGTTTCAGCTTTCTCTGAGTGCCTGCATTCCCCACAACCCCTTCCCTAAGGTTCCAGGCTGTGCTTGGCAGTGGCTTCGCCTCTCTGTTGGGCTTATCCTGGAGACAGGGGAGGTTTTTGTCATTTTCAGATTCTAGTCTTGGGAGAACTGATTCTCTAGGATAGACATCCCACTTCCCCTGAAGGCCAGCTATCGTCTTGACTCCCCACATGGTCCTGGGCATCCAGGCCTTGACATTGGACCTCTCCCATTCCCAGACACCAAGAGGTTTTCCATTATTTTTCTATTATTCTTCTCCAGCACCAGTGTGCCTTCACCTATGCCCTACAGAAAATGTAAAACACCAAATTGAACTTCTAGAGATAAAAATTACAATCTGGGAAACTAAATTTTTTAAAAAGTACTTTAATAACTAAACTGATATAACTCTCAAATTAATATATATATAATTGTATTTTTAGAATGTAAATTGACAATTCTGTATGTCTACTATAATTTTTGAATATTATTTACTGACAAAACTGTACTTCCAAGCTTCAACAATACTGTGAAATTCCTCACTCTTGCTGTAGTGTGAGCTTGGCATTCACACTCCTTCCAATTCTCCAACCTATATAAAGTTTTTCAATGTAATCATTGCTATTTTTTTAAAGCAATGCTATTAAAAAAAAGACAACCAGCAGGTAAAAGATCATCCATGAGAAGTCTTTACTGTGATCCAAAATCATAAACTTGAGAGGGGGTAAAATACAGGAGGGAAGCCTCCCAGACTAACCTGAAAATATTAGCAAATAGTGCCTTATATAACCAGATGGGTGTGGCATGCTTGCCCGTGGATTACAATTTCCCAATCAAGGTGCTGCATAACATCTAGCGCCACCAACCTAAGCCTTGCAAATGGCCCAATCATACACCCTGTAAATTACAAGGCTCATATAAGCACAGTCTCCTTTCTGTCTATCAGAAGCTCTTTGCTGAGTCACCAGAAGAAGTGCTTTCACTTTTCTGGACCTTGTTGAAGACTGCTATTGCCAAATAGAGCAGATGGGCTGGGGAACTAGGATGGGGGAACAGGGTCTTCTGGAGCAGCCACAGGGAGGGTTATCCGGAGTTTGTGGCTGAAGTGAGGTTGTCTGGTGCTGGTGCAGGCTAGAGTAGGTGTGACTGGAACAAGGCCGCCTGGAAGATCAGTTGTGGCTTCTTTGCAGCTATGGTTACAGCTTTCTTTTCTTTTTTTTTTTTTTTTTTTTTTAACAGTTGGACTATAATGTCTTCCAGGTGTCAATGATGTGTTCAAAGTAACTGGCCTGGCTTAATGATGGTCCAGCCAGTCGCTAAAAGAGAGTGCTTTGTTGACAGCTCCCTGTTCAAGGTGACTGGACACAAGGGAAAGGACTGACAGCTGTCAATCAGAAGGTCAAATTGCTCTCCTCCAGTATAGCCTATCTGAGGAAAAGTAAGCAAGAAAGGGTTGTTACAACAAATGAATGGGTAATGAAAATGTGGTAGAGAGCTTGCAGACTGCCTGCGAGTACCTGAATCCAGCTTCCACATGGTGCTAAGAGATGAAAGCAACCTAAGTGTCCAACAGCTGACGAGTGGATAATGAAAATGAGGTACACATACCAACAGAATTTTATTCAACGGTAAAGAAAAGTGAAATTATAAGAGGTGCAGGAGAATGGATGGAATGGGGACATAGATTAAATGAAGACAAATGCCATCTGTTCTCATGTGTGGATCCTAGCCTCTAACTGTTAAATATGTACGTCTAGGTGGGACTAAGTATGGGTAAGGGCAGGAAGTTATGAGAGCACTCATGAAATAGGGAGAGAAGTCTTAGGGGATGCAGATAGGGAATTCAATAGTGCACTTCAGATACTAAAGTACAAAGGGGTATTAAAGACAAAGGGCACAGCAGGGAAGTGGGGGCAGGGAGATGGGGAAAGGGATAGGGGATCAACCAAGGTAAAAGATGTCATAAGGAGACGTTATTTTATAAACTGTTTTTAAAAAATAAACTAAAAACTGCCATTGCCGTTAATATTCTTGCTGGAGCCGAATTCCTAGCCAACTAGCCCTGGGGAGTCCTGGGCCTCCCGTCTATCTCCTTATCCTCTCTGCCACCATTTTTCTCTTCTGAAAACAGTGGCTGGATCAGATCAGTCACTTCACATGAGCAGTAAAATCGAGAGAAGTCATAAGAAGCAGGTAGCACAGGACCTGTGCTGAAAGTTCCCATCCCTTTGCAGCCTGGATTTCACTCTTTATACTTAGATGCTACACTTAGTCCATTGTTACCTGTGTGCCTTTGAAAAGTGACATATCCTTTCCTCCTCAGCTTCTGTACCCAGGAGGTGATGAATGGTGGTATCTGCCCTGTGTATCACATATTTGCCTTCAGAATAATCAATAACCTATTAGTTTTAGTGAAAATAACAAACAATAGTAGTACTTCAGTCCTCCATATCCACAGTTTCTATGATTGTGGATTCAACCAGATGTGGATGGGAAATGCTTGAAAAGAAGTTCTAGAAAACTGCCAAAAAGCAAAACTTGAGCCTGCCATATCCCAGGTACCATGTTGAATCTATACAGATGCAGGGGTGTGGTAGGCTCATGTCTCTATGGACCTTCAATTTCTCCTCTGCACTTCACTGAGCCTTGCCTCATGTGGCTGGTGAGCTGTGTTTGATGGGTGAGTCAGTCACCATGTTGAATCTATACAGATGCAGGGATGTGGTAGGCTCATGTCTCTATGGACCTTCAATTTCTCCTCTGCACTTCTCTGAGCCTTGCCTCATGTGGCTGGTGAGCTGTGTTTGATGGGTGAGTCAGTACTGAACAGACTTTTCTCTTGTCATTATTCCCTAAACAATAAAACCTAACAACCATATGACATTTACACCATATTAAGTATGTCATCTAGAGGTGATTTGAAGTATATGGGAGGATGAGCATAGGTCATATACAAATACTAGGTCTTTTTATATGTGAGACTTGAGCATATATAGATATCGGTATCTAACAGGGTCCTAGAACAAGCCTCTCATGGGCACTAAGGGATGGATCTGGCCATTATATACTGAACGCTGAATATGGAGCCCAGTGCTTTCAAGTTTGTGTTGTGGAGCTTAAACAGGACATATGAAATGCCTAGAACAGACACCTGCAACAGAAGGCTATTCAGTCATCATTTTCTATTGTTTTTATTTTCTACCCCAAGGCAGTGTTGCAGGAGAAAAGTGGAAGCCAGATCACAGCAAAAAGCTTGTGGTCCAGTTTTCCCAGACTGTATGTACATCCTAGCTGGGAATTATTATTATTCCTTCAGAGTGTTTGTAAGGAACAGGTAGGATCAGTACTTGCCCAGGTGCTGACGCTGGCCCATTGCTGGCCACTCACAAGTGCCACACTGTTCTCCAAGTCGAGGGGTGGCAAGGACAGTCCCCACACTCAGAATTCCTGCTCTCTCCAGGATTACAACTCACAGCTTCTCTGCTCATTCCTGTCTATACTCGGCCCTCCTCCCTGTCTTCTTCTTCCAATGGTGTAAACTTTTCAGCAACAAGCCTGATGTTGTCCCTCCCCTGCTTAAATCCTTCAACAGCTCACCATTGCCCCTGCAGTGAATATCTGAATTCTAGCCTGGTCTGCCTACTGTGGCCCTTGTCTACCTCCATAATTCCTCCACGCTCCAAACATAGCACATTGGAAGTGATCTGAAGCTCCATGTGGCCTCATGACTCTGGCTTTCTTCAAACTCCTCTCCTACTGACCCATGTATCCTCTCTGTGAAAATAGCACAATACTCTATACCAGGTACATAGAGGCAACTAGCCAGAGTCGGAGCAGTAAGCAAGAAATGGGGCTTTCTTTGTTCCTTGGAGTTTATATTAAAGTAGGCAGAGACGGGCCCTAGAAAGAGAACAAATAAAATGTGTGCATAATTTGAAACTATACATCTGTACATGTAAGGACGTGGGCATGAGTGAATAGGCAGCATTATGCCATGGTCCTTAGGGTCGGGAATAGTGAATGTGGATCACTATTCATTGGGCTAACACTTGCCTATCTGATTGGAGTCATTTCTTCCAGGAAGCCTTCCTGGGAGAGAACCCATCTGGGTGCAGTGTCTCTCAGCTGTGATCTCAGAGCACCCTACCATGCCCAGCCTGCTCCACAGGTGTTATACTTGACCCCAGTTGTAAGTTGAAACTGCCTCTTGAGGCTGTCAGCTTCTTGAGGTCATTGACTACAACATTCAGGGCCAAGCACAGTGGCCACCATCAGTAGAGACAAAATGATGACTGAGTAAACACCCTGATACACAGACTGAAGGGCTTGGATCACGGAATGGCGAGGTTAAGGCAGCCAGCCTAGGCAGGCTCTATCCTCTTCTACTGAAAAGTGAACACTTGAAATTGGAATTGTAGAACTGAGTTGGGTATTTGTTTATAAATGACAAAAGCGGTCAGGAGTTTTTGAGGAGCTACTCATTCATCCTGCCCCCATCACCTTCCTGTCATTTTCCAGTTATTTAGAACCAGCCGGCCAGATAGCCCTTAACCAAGCAATATACATGTTAATGTGGAGAGAAGGGCCTGAGATTGAAGCAGCAGCAAAACCACGTTATTCAAAAGGGAAGACGAGGAGGAAAGGAGAAATGGACAAGGTGGGGGTCGGGGAGAGGCTCGGGGAAGCTGTGGCCTTCATTGAAAGTCACAAACAGCCAGGTCTGCAAGGGCTTGATGGCCACCTGCCCCCACTCCACAGCCCTCCCTTGGACCTTTCTTTCCCCAATCTAAAAATGCCCTTCGTTATTTTTAGCCATCTCCAGAAGGCCCCTGGCAGTCTCACTTTAATTAGAATTGTACCCAAGGAGGCTGGAGCTATTGATGGAATGATTTCTTCCTTTCCTATTGACATTGCGTAGGGGGCAACCAAAAATTCTTTCAGAGAAGTGGAAAGCTTAACATTTGATTATTTTTTCTTGGCTACCTGGTTCCAGTTCAAGGACATTGGAGCTGGCAAGAAGAGATGGTGCTGACTCTCGCCTCCTTCATTTACAAGCTCTATACTCCACTATTGGAAGGATCCTGTGCTCTCCATCTGTGAAATGGGACCAGATCTCCTGCCCAGTCCTCCTCATTGAATTAGACTGAGGAGGGAGAGAGGGAAGGAGGAATCTTCGATACAGCCAGGTCTCAATGGGAGGCACACACAGAGGCATTGTAGTTGTTTGTTCTTGAGCATGACTGTTTCCATTCCGTGGGCAGGCCACGGAATTTCCTTCACCTCCAACTAAATTCCTTGGCTCTCATGGAAGATAGTAGAGAAGGGATTGAGATAGTTGGAGGAAGGGTTCAGGGATGGGACCCTCACAGTGTTCTGGGACCATGAGATTGGGCAATATCCCCTTTGGGATCCAAGCTACCTCTCTCTACATCATACAGTGGTTGGCAGTATTGGAAAAGTGGGTTCTGGTTGGACCCCAGAGAGTCTGTCTACAGTATTGAGAGTGGCATTGGGGGTACTGCAGCCCCACCCGAGAAGTTAGCTAGAAATTTAACTAGATAGACATGCACTGCAGAAGTCGTCAATGTGTATGCAATCCTGTATATACACACAGAGGCACGCATACACACTAAGGATGCACAGAACTTCCTGAGACTTCCTGAACAGGAACGAAGTCTTAACTAGATAGACAGGCACTGCAGAAGTCGTCAATGTGTATGCAATCCTGTATATACACAGAGGCACGCACACACACTAAGGATGCACAGAACTTCCTGAGACTTCCTGAACAGGAACGAAGTTAGTCACAGTAGGTTGGGCTGTTCGTTCTGCCTGTGTTCATTCTGAGTTAGTCATCACAGGTTAGGTTATCCTGACATGTTGAGTACCTCACCCCCTACCCTCCCCCAACTAGCTCAGAGAATTCACATAACCAGTGTCTATTTGTTCTGTTTTGCAAATTTACTCTGGATCGGAGTGCTCGTCTAGGGAAATTTACCTGGAGGTGTCAGCTCGACATTCCATACTGGTGCCTCTGAGCTGACAGGTGATGGCCCCGGCAGAGTCAGAGCTGGACCCCTTCAAAGCCGTTCACAATTCCCAAGTGTCATCTTGTGTATAGGTCAGTAGGGGAGAAACAGGGATCTGTAAAGGTCCCTCCTACCCCTCAGGTTCCTTCTCTGGCTTCATTTCCTCCTTTGTTGAGGGAAGCCAGCAAGATGTCTTCCTGTTCGGACATTGTGTGTAAAACACTCAGTGGTCTAAACTTCCCTGTGCTTTGTTGCCTTGTGGTCTGGTCAAGAACCCTAGGCCTCTTCGAGGGCATCTTATTTTGTAGTAATATCTGGGCGTACCCCTGAGCACTTGGCCAGCAAACCAGGCCCACACAGTCATGAGGCAATTGCTCCTAAAGAACTAAGAATCTCCTCCTTAATTTGACATCTGGGTTTTTCTCATTTTAACTCCAGGTTTGTTCCCTGCATCATCTGCTCTTTAACCTCGGTTCAAATCAGTGACTTATGAGCTTGGACTCCATCCCGTCCTACTTCCTCCTTGTTACGCTCCTCTTACCACACTGGCTATTTATTGATTGATGTTTGGTTTCCCCAACAACCACGGTCATGCCTGCTTCAGAGCCTTTGCATGCACAGTTTTCCTTGGCTTGCTCTTAGCCTGCTCTCTCTGCACCTCTCCTCAGAACAGCCTCTTCACTGCCTTGTCCGGAGTTTCTCCATCTTTATACACCTTGGCAGGTCATCTCATCACTTACCGTGAAGTTTGAACTGTTTGGCTATGTGTCCTGTCCACCTTTCCCAGGGTGAACCCGCTGAGGGCAGGGACCTGTCCCTGCATGCCTTCCTAACTCTTATCTTAGGAATTTGGGAATTTGTATAGTGCCTGGCACAGAGACAATACTTTGTTGATTAAACTGACATTGGCAGCAGAGCCTTTGCTCTCATTTCCTTCACCTGTCTCCTCTGCCACCCTGTTTTCTTTGTACATCCTACATGTCTTTAAACGTCATCCTGAAAGCCACCTCCTTTGTGGGGTTGTTCACTTATACCTGTTTCCAGTTTTGCATTAGCGAGAGGTAGTATTTATAAAGGACTTGAATGCCTTCAGACTCATCCTGTATATTTTGCTTTCATTATGCATCCTGACCTTCTTATAGGGACTCAGACATTAAGAGTTTAGAAATGAAGACTTGGAGTGGTCTTATGGCTCTTGAGAATGTCCTGATGCCCAGAAGTTACATGTCTTGCATCTGAGTCCAACACTCATCCTCCACCTCCTAGCAACACTCACATCTCACTGATGCATTGGTTTTACACAGTCTCAACTATGACCCCTTTTCAGTGGGAGCAGGTCCTTGTATACCTAGTTATCTCCCGACATGTCTTGTTATCAGAGGAAGTATATTCTGATATTACAGGACACTAAGGCGCCTGAACCTGAGGGTTGGGGTTAGTAGAAAGAGAAGTAAGATTACTTTCAGAAGAGCTTGCTCTCTGTGTGTGCTCTTCAAAGAGGAGTCAGTCAGGCTGGATCCTGGCTAAGGAATCTCTAGGAGACATTGCAGAATGCATGTTGCCTGGACTCAGGTAAAAATATTTGCTCATGAGTAGAGCTTCTGTGATTTAGATATGGTTTGTTCCCACCAGAACTCATGCTGAAATTTGATGACCAGTGCAGTGGTGTTGAGAGGCAGTCGGACTTTTAAGAGCTTATTAGGTCATGAGACATCCACTGTCATGAAGGGATTGACGTGATAGTCATGTGGGCTTATTAGGTTTTGTCAACTTGACATTAACAAGTGATAAATGAGAAGAGGGAACCTCAATTGAGGAACTTCCTCCATTGGATTGGCCTATGGCCACATCTGTGAGGAATTTTATTGATTGCTAATTGATATGGGGGGACCAGCCACTTTGGGCAGTGCCCTCTATGGGCAGCTGTGCCTGCTCTGTATATGAAAGGTAGCTGAGCAAATCAGGGAAAGCAATCCAGTGAGCAGCATTCTTCTATGGTCTCTTCTTTGGTTCCTACCTTCAGGTTCCTGCCCTGCTTGCATTCCTTCTGTGACTTCCCTCCGTGATGGACTCTGACTGGGATGTTTAAGCCAAATAAACAGCTTTCCTCCAAGTTGTTTTGGTCAGTGTTTAATCAATTGTCATAATAAAGCAAGTTCTGTACCCCCTTTACTTATACGTACCTCTCCTGCATGCATCTACTTCCCCTTTTGTTTATCTGTAATGCATGGAGTTCCTTGAGGCCTTCACCAAAAGATACTGTTTCCATTCTTCTGGACTTCTAGAGCCATGAGTTAAAGTAATGTCTGTTATTCTGTTATAGTGACAGAAAACAGACAAAGACAGTGGCCATCTGAAGACATAGCTCTCTCATTTGATTTTGATGCATGGAAGAGAAGTGAAGTCAAGTGCTATTATTGCTCATCTTTTACTACATTTAATTTTTAAATGTAGCTTTGTTATAGGTAGGCATAGAGAAAAATTGGGGTGGTGGTAGAAAAAATATAGTTCGTATAATATTTGGCATAACCCAGGACTTCAGGAATCCACAGTATATCTCAGAATAAATTTCCTGTGGATGAAAGACTATACTGGAGATATCATAGAGACCCTGTTTCTTAACTAGTTAATATTACTCTCCTGCACCTATGAACTTTTATATCCATGACAGATGTTAGATATACTACCATTTTCCACTGAGAAGGAAGGGGACACAAAATATCATTTGTTCAGAAGCTCTGAAAACAGAGTTGCAACTAGAATTCCCAGGCCTTGAATTTTTAGTTTGTTGCTTCTGTTCTTTGAGCTATGTTCCCTCTTCTCCATAGCTCAATTAAAAACAAAACAAAGCAAGAGGCAATGTTGCCGGAACAGAAAAGCACAAAGCCAATTAGGACAAAGTTGATTAGCTGCTTCTGTATTGTTGTTTTTTACCCCCTTCAAATGGCTTAAAAGCTTTCACAAATAGTTTTAAAATAGATCAAGAAATAAGATAACAACAGTGTTTCTCAGTAACAATGATCAAAACAAAACAAAACAAAATCCTCAGCCAAGCCTATGTGAATTTCTCTTTTCCTTACTTGGCTTGAAATTTCTTGAGAGGGAATATGGGAGGTCAGAAAACACGGTGTCCCTAGGTACGAAATGGAGAGATGAAAAGGGTTCCTTGCAGAGGGTGGCCTGTTCCTTGGTCTTATAACCGCCTTCTTGGGAAACACAGTAAGGCTAGAAGACAGTTACAAAGAAGAGATTGGACGTTGATTGACAGCTGTCAGGAGGCAATATCTCTCAAGTGTTCCAACCAAGATGGATTTCCCATTAGCTTCCTCTCTTCATCCATTGCAACTGTCCCAGAGATTGCTTTTTAGGCCTTCTTGGTTTTGTCCCATGGATCTGGAGTCTCTTGTTGATAACATTTGTATTAGTTCCTTTTCCTGTTGCTGTGATAAAATACCCTGACAAAAGCAGCTTAAGACAGAAAGCGTTCATTTTGGCCCATGGTTTGAAGTACAGCCCCTCATGGTGGAAGAAGGGCTCACAGCAGGTCACATTGAATTGAGGGTAGCTGGTCACATTGAATTTGAAGTCATGAAGCAGAAAGTGATGAATGCTGGTGTTCAGCTTGCATTCTGCTTTTTATTCAGCCTAGGACCCCAGCCCTGGAATGGTGTTTCCCACAATTAAGGTGGATCTTCCCACCTCAGTTAACTTAATCTAGATAATCCCTCACATATGTATCCAGAAGCTAACCTTCTAGATAATGGCTCAAAGGTATGGCCTGAGGCTTGACTTCTAGTAATTCTAGATCCTGGCACGTTTACAGTCAAATTAACCATCATATACTCATTCTTATTTTTTTTATTTTTAAAATAATTTTTGTTGATTCTTTGAGAATTTTATACAATGTATTTTGATCACATGCAGACTCCTGCCCCCAACTCCATCCTCACTCTGCTATCTACCCTCTGACTTCATGTTCTCTATTATTTTTCTTTATTTAAAGATCCATTCAGTCTAATATGTGTTTCCAGATGTTCTCACGTATGGGTTCATCCCTTGGTGTCCTGTCAACACCTGGTAAGGTGTGTCAAATCCTTAAAGAAATCTGAATACATATGATGCAATGTGTGTGTGTGTGTGTGTGTGTGTGTTACATTAAAAGTAGAAGCCATACAATAGATAGTTTTGTGATTCCTCTGTTACTAATCACCTTATTCCAAACTAAGACCCCAACAGTAACCCCTTCTCACTAGCTCATTTAGTTAAGAGTTCATCATTTTCTTACATCTGATATTGCATAACATTTTATTCTGTACTTTATTTTTTAATAAGTTTTTAAATTGTATTTTTCTGTATTTCATACATAAACTAATCTTTATATCCCCTTGCCCCTTCCCCTTCAATACCCTTTCATAGCCCTCCCATGGGAGTTCATACATTCTTTCATTTGTATTAAGGCCTATTATGTAAAGTTAGAGTCCTGAGATGTCCCTCAGTGCAAGTTCATCCAGTGCAAGTCAGCCTATCTAGAGTCTCTCCCTTCAAGAAGATCAGCTCTTCCTCACCCAGCAGTATTCAGCTACCAATAATTCTTCAACTACAGCTGGGGCTTGCTGTCCATTTCCACAGTTCTGTGCTGCTTTTTTTTTTTGCCTAAGTTTGCATGGGTCTTGTGCATGTCGACACCATTGCTGTATGTTTGTATGAGAAAGGTCCCAGGTGCCTGGAGGATTACTTCTGTATGGTCATGCACCTCCTCCCTGGACAATCTTTCTGCCCCCTCTTCTGCAATGGTCCCTGAGCCTTTGGTGCGTGGATCTCAATATAGCAGCCCTGTCCAAGGACCCACATTCTGCCAACTCTTGTTCTCTGCATTTTGGCCATTTGTGGCCTTTGTGTTCCTGACCCTCTGTTGCATGATGGAGCTTCATTGATGAGAACTGAAAGATGTGTTAGTGTTCTCTTCACCCCTTGTTCTATGTCCCATGAGTCTTAGCTGGAGAAGGGAGAAGAGAGGAAGAAGAGAGCATCTATCAATGCACAGGCTCTGTTTATACTCTAAGAAAACAGTATTCAAACCAATGCAATTGACATTAGTATTCAGGATCCTTCCTCTGTATATAGTTATGCCTATGGGTAGATAGGATCATCCTTAGATCATCCCTGATGCTAGTGATGAAAGCTTGATAGGTATCAAACACTTCTTTAAAGTGACTTGTTCAAGCTCATGCTTATATTACACTATCATGGTGGAGTGGCAAATTAAACCCACTCTTCTTGTTCTTCTTTGCTACAACACAGCCAGGCTTCAAGCTTCTGATTTACATTTCCAAGACCAATTTCTGAGTCCCAGGTAGGGGAGAGGAAAGGTACAGCCTTTTTGAGTTTGTGTGAATCAAGGTATCACTAACTACTATCCAGATCAGAGATCACAATTTCAACTTGGAGATCTTTGTTGCCAGTCTTTGACCCCCAAGCTTCCATCCTCATCTGCCACCATAGAAAGACACTGTGTGAAGATCCATGACTCAGAGATTACTTGGTTTCTGCTCATACCCTATTAGCTAGAGCCTGTTACACAGCTATACTTAATGGAGGATGGGATCTGGCTATCTTGTCTTGGCCACAAAGACTTCTACATTTGGCTGCCAGTGGGTAGGTTGAGTCTATCCTAAGAGCACTTGGGAGTCAACTTCTAGACTGCCCTTCTACTGCCTGTGGCATGGATGCTGACCAAGGCTTCATCCAGTGCTGGTATCCTGTGTCATATGACCCCATCTAGGACCCATAGAAGTCCCTACTAGTCCCTACCATCCTCTCTCTCTCTCTCTCTCTCTCTCTCTCTCTCAGACACACACATACATACACACCAAAATCTACTATAAAGTTTTGACTTATTTTTCATTTTCTTCATGAACTTCAATAATTATGGCTTATGAGAACAGGATGGTCTTGAACTTGAAACAATCTTCCCCTCTGCCTCTCAAAATCTCTACCATCTTTAATAGCCCAAATAGGGAAAGGTTCCCATGTGATACACTTGTTTTGTCCAGAAGAAAATATTGACTTTACAGAGAGTTTTTCTATCATCTTCTAGAGAAGGATTAGTATAGTGATAGGAAGATAACCTTGCAAGTCTGTGAAAATGTGTCCCTTGGTAAAAGTGCCACTACTACACCAATGTCATTTACTATGCTCGTCATGGTTGTAGTTATTAGGCCTTAAAGTTGGGGTTGAACCATCAATTGATGTTCTCCCTTAGCAGCTTGTCTGTAGTGCTCCCCAAAGCTATGAGAACTAGCCTTCAGAGAGGAAGCTTCCATGTCAGTTCCAGCTCCATTGCTCCAAATCCTGTGTCTGAAATATGTCCGTCTTCAGTAATAGGGTCTTACCTTTAAGTTCTGGGAGGCAATCAAGGGATGTAGCAATAGACCATGTAATTTTGAGAATGTCTTGGACTACCCTGGCCAACAACTCAAAGGAAGGTTTCTCCTGTCTGGCACTGTTTCTTGTTATGTAGCCTTCAGTTATATACATGGACTCATGTAGAGATACCATATGTGTAGGTTTTTGAAATAATATAATTCCTTCTTGTTTCTCACACTATTTAAGCATTATTTACCTCTCATCTGTCTCCACCTGTCTAATCTTTCCCCCAGCCCTCCCCATTTAAATTATCCCCATTTTCCCCATTTCCCCCTTGATAATTCCCATTTCCTATGGTTCCACCTCTCTTGAACATCTTATCTTGAGGGGAATCAATAGCTAAGCCAACTCAATGGGAGGAAACTCATGTGTGGTACTATAAACCTAGCCAAGTATGCATAGCTGGAAAGGTCATAGATCTTAGAGAAAACCCTAAGGCTGTCACATCCCTTAGACAAATGTAACTTCTTACTATGTGTAAAATATGGATCCTTATAATACAGACAAGTATCCCAGTCATCACCCATCAAAGAAGCTTGTTTTTCAACAGACAGAGATAATCAGAGTTCTAAAACTGGTCATACACATAGAGTGTCTGTGAATTGCCCAAGCCTCTGTGGCACATCTATGATACAACCTCTATATCTAAGGCTCATGGAACACAGAACTAGGGGTAAAGAGAACACTAATGCATCTCTCAATTCTCATCAATGAAGCTCCCTCATGCAACAGAGGGCCAGGAACACAAAAGGTCACAAATGGCCAAAACATAGAAAATAAGTCTATAGAGTGTGGGTCCTTGGATAGGAGTCCTATACTAAAATCGACCCACCCAGGGCTCAGGGACCATTGTGGAAGAGGGGGCAGAAAGCTTGTAAGAGCCAGGGAGGAGGTGCATGACCATATGGAAACAGAGTCTTAGAAGCTCCTGGTACCCTGCTCATATGAACCCACAACAGTGGTGTCAGCATGCACAGGACCCAAAACTTAAGCAGACAAAAACCTAGCACAGAGCTGTGCAAATGGGAATAAGCCCCAATCTTGATTGAAGAATTGTTGGCAGCTGATTACTGCTGGTGAGGAAGAGTGGATCTTCTTAAATGGAGGGACTCTAGATAGGCTAACTAGACCTCAGTGGATGAACTTGCACTGAGGGACGTCATCTGGGGATACTAACTTGGCATGATAGTCCTTAACACAAATGACAGAATGCAGGACCATGGGAGGAGGCCAAGGGGGAAGGGGGTATAAAGTTGATTAAGATGTTCTGTAGGAAATACACAAAAATTCAATAAAAATCAATTTAAATTGTATATAAAAAAGAAAATATGCTCCTTGGGAAGAAGGAACCATGGGATTGCCAAAGAGTCCTGGAGGCAAAAACACCCGATTTCTGATTCTGACCCAACCCTCGCCAGCTGTGTGCAAGTTGCCAAGCTTTTCTGAATCTCCCTGTCTATTTATACCATAAAGCAAACAAACCTCTTTCTCCCAGGGCACCTAGGAGAGGCGACATGATGAAGGTGTTTGAACACACATGGCATATATGAGGTCCCCACTACATTTTAATATCAGACCTTCTGGGAAGGGAGGAAATTATGTCCTCTTCCTTTTCTTAATCACCATCAATATCTAATCCCCTCTGTGCCTTCTTTTCTCAAGCAGAGCATTCTCAAAAGTTGTGTATCAATTGAATTTTTTTTTTCTAAACTGAATCTCATTTCTAATGCACTGAGGGAGCTGGGGATTTTAAAAGAATTCTCCAGTTTGTCTTTTTTGTAAAGCTAATAACCATCCCTTGATGTCTTTGGTACAAATCGGATTTTTCATTTGTAGACTGTGTTGAAAATGGGGTTTTCTTGTGTTCATTAAGAAGTCCGCATACATCTACTTGGTACTTAGACAGAGATTGAACAAACCAGCTGGACAGATCTGGGTGAGAAGCTGAAGGATGTCAAAGAGCAAATCTTGCTCCAGAAATATTCAGAAAGACTGATCTATTGGCATCTTGTGGTTCAAACTCACCAAGATCACAGAAGGATGGAGGACTATTTTCCTTTTTGGTCATCAGATGTCCTTACAAGATTCCACTGGAGGAGAGAGGGGTCCTTTTTGTCCCAGGTAGATTCTTGGTACTAGGAATCCTCTCCCTTTATTGAAATTTATTCCCCCTGTTCATCCCTCTCTCTTCCTTTCAACCTTTTGGAAAATTTTCTTTTTGACTTATTTGTTTTTATTTTATGTATATGAATGTTATGCCTGCATGTAGGTAAGTGCACTCATGTTGTGCAATGCATGTGGAGGACAGAAGAAGAGGGTGTCAGATCTCCTGGAACTGCAATTACAGACAGTTGTTAGCCACTGTGGGTGGGTGCTGGGATTCGAACCTGAGTCTTCCACAAGAGCAGCCACTGCTCTTAACTGCTGAACCATCTCTTGAGGCCCCATTCTCCTTTCAACCTTTTGCAGGTAGCTATAACACAGTATTGTTTCTCAGATCCCTGAACATGTGTCCAAGGTCCCAGGTTTGACTTCAGCATCGATGCAAATTCATCTGTCTAGTCTTTAAATCTCATTTGGTTTGTCTGTTTTTCCTAATAAGCAGAATAGAATTAGTTAGCTCTCTACTCAGCAGGGCTCTGGTATAGAATTTACGTAAATTATCTCCTTAATAAAATTACTAAATATAGCATCAGCATGGTTACAAGAGGGAAAAAAAAATAAAGCTCTTAAGTTTTGAGTATCTTTAAAAAACAAAACTATGGTCTGCCACCAAGGGAAATGAAATTTAGCTTCTTAACCCGTAGGAACAAGGTACAGGAGGGAAGTTAGGAAGAGGCAGAGACAAAGACTGAGAGAGAAGATGGGAGAAATCTATAAGCCAGACACATAGACAACCATTTAATTAATTGCTCTCCAGGGATTTTGCTGGGTGTTTGGAATCAGGTCAAGAATATAAACAGTTCTTGCCTTCCTGAAAAAGATATTCTGATTATCTTTCCAGTGTCAATGAAATTTTGCCAGTAAAATAAAGGTACTAGGTGTGGCAATAGGTAAGAGATGTGTGTGTGTGTGTGTGTGTGTGTGTGTGTGTGTACATGCACATATGCACACATGCATTGTGCCGTGCATATGCAGGCCAAAACTGGGGGTGTAGGGAAAAAAGATGCATATCAGAAACTGGAAAAGGTTTGTATGAGAGGCACATGCTTGGTACTCGCAGAAAAAACACAAAGGAGACGGTGCAGTCTTGGTTCCTGCCTCTCTCAGTTCTTACATGTGAAGTGTCCTCTGTTTTCTACCTCCCTGGTGTCTTTTTTTCTTGCCAGCCTCTGTCACTACCTTGATTCAGTGTCCTGTCGTGATGCTCTCTCCAGGATGCTTTCCTCCTTCCCATCTCTAATCTCTTTATTCCTATCTTTGTAGGGCTGCCAGAGGCATCTTTTAAAAAACGTGCTTAGATCAAGACTTTGGGATGACAGTAAATAAAATGTCTGTGGTCACTTTGTACCTCATTAGTTTAACATTCAAGGTCTCCTCCTTGCTGCCTGACCCCTTACTTCCTGACTCACTTTCTGTTTGGGATCCTTTTCCTCCTTCCTGCAGATGATGGAAGGATATCAGAATGTTGGTTCTCAGATATACCCTGGCAGCCAGCTCCCTCTCTCCAGCTCTTCATCCATCCATCCAACCATCCATCCATCTATCCATCCATCCCCTGCAAACAGATGTCTGTGTAACCTACATGCAGCCCTTCAGTCCATTCGCCCCTGGCCTATGAGTTGACCTTCACTTTACTTTTCACAGTGCTCCAGCTTATAGCTTTGTGTGGTCCTTGGATTCACCCTTCAGTAGAGCCAAGTGACATTGACACATGTAGGAATTGAGCAGGGGAGCTTCACATCCCAGTCCCATTGCCTACCAGCTGTGTGACCTCAGGCAGACTCCTTCATCTCTTTGGAACTCATACTCCTCTGTCTGTAAAGGAAGGACAGCTCAGTCCTCCCCACTGAGCCCTTAAAGGGATCAGATTGCACAATACTTGCAAAGGTCTCCATTCACACCAAGAAAGCATCATCCCTGTACATATGCACCATGATTAGCTTCTCCCTCACCTGAGTGAGAATCCTTTAGAGATCTGTGCCTTCTTTAACTGTATTCAGCAGCTACCACAGGACCTACCCCAAGAGAGCTCTGTAACCTTATAGAGTGAGAGGGACTCCAAGTGAGGGTCTCCATAAACACCCTCTTTACTGCTTGTTGCCTTCTGCTCAGGCTTAGAACTGGGGTTCCAGGATTCTGACAAAAGGAAGAGAGTATTGCATGTAGGCTGCCATACATGGCTCAGGGCACTTCCTTCTTTTTCTGTCAACTGCCTCACTTTACAACTGCTGCAGCAGGCTGAACCTGGCTGACCAGTTTACAAAAGATTACTTCATCTATGCTCACAACCAATGGTGCCAGTTTCAACAGGGGCTTTTCCATAAACAGGTGAGCTTGGGTAATGCTTGAGCCCATTTTCTGTTGCTATAACAGAACACCTAAGGCTGGATAATTTTTAGCAGAAAGAAGTTCATTCAGCTGATGGTCCTGGAAATTCGAAATACTAGAATGGGCTGAACCTGGTAAGGTCCTGTCTCTTTTCCATGATGTATCAGAAAAGTAGAGGGATGAGTAGGTATATGTGGAAGGAATAAAACACAAGGGTGGCCTGACTTTGTACTAATTCCTTTAATCCACTATGACAAGAGAGATCCCAATCCTTCTTAATAACATTATCATCTTTTAAAGCCCCAACCCCTTCCCACACCACCACGTGGCAAAGGAATTCTAACATGAGTTTCAGTGGGTCATCTTCAGACCATGGCAGGAAATCAGATTTTCTTGTTGCACCAAAATGAGTTCACAGATCATGGTCCATGCTATCTGTATTATGCTGTAGGGGAGCTGGTCTGCCTTGCCAGACCAATGCCAGGAGCAGTAAGCATGAGGGTTTGGTTTTCTGGGACTGCTGGGCAAAGAAGACACCAGGGGCTTAGCCAACAACCTTTGTTGTATGGCTCTGGAGGCTGAAAGTCCAAGGTCACTGTTTGGGTAGGGTTGATTCCTTCTGGGAGCTGAGAGGAGAGAATTTGCTGCTTGGTCCTTCTCCCCAGGTTTGCACAACTGGTTGGCAAGCTTTGGGGTTCCTCATCTTATAGATGTAGCACCTGATCTCCACTTTCACCTTCATATGATTACCCCCCATGCATACCTGTGTTCATATTTCACCTGCTTTGTAAGGACCCCCGACCACTCTAATGGTCTTATATTAACCTAGAATCCTGATTTCAAATTCAAATGTGTTCTGAGTTACTGGACACCAAAGTTCAATGCATGAATTTTGGGGAGGGGCATGATTTAAGCCATAAATACAGAGGAACAGAAATTATGAATAACCAAAGGGAGGTTGAATCAGGAGGAAAATGAAGTAGCCATGCTGGAAGACGCAGGCCCAGAAGTCCTTGCAGCCTGAGCGTGGGGGAGAGAGGAAGCTGGGGAGATGGATCTCTCTTAATGTTCAGTCAGTGCTGACTCTAGCTACACCCAAGCTCTAAGTTGTCCCCCTTCCAGAGTCTTCCAAGGCCATCTTTATTGGGTCTTTATCTAGATGGTGTGGTTGACATTCAACATGTTTAATGTGAAATTATTTCTTAAACTTTCAAATATGCCTGGTCTTGTTTATCTAAGGAAACTGCCAGTTCTATAACGATATGGACCCTTCCCTCACTCTACTTTATGAGCTGAGTAAACATGAATGGAATAAGAAGGTGGCTGCATCTCATCCTTTAAAAATCAGGTGATTTAGCTGATACTAAATTCAAAAGGCAGACAAAGATACCTAGTGGGAAGTCTTGCTCCCACCACTGGTTCTAAGCTACTTACTGGTCTCCTGGGAGGTGTCTCGTGTTCGCAGTTTATGGTGTAACTTTCCAGGGTCCTTTTGTGCATCTGCCAGCAAATGCATACAAGTATCCTTTCCCTCTCATTACATGTGTAATAGTCTGCCACTCACTCTGCTTTCTAGTCTTTGTTCTCTATTTATTTTCTTCTTTTTTTTCTTAGCAATCTTCCTAAGGTGATTTTAAAGATCTCCTCTCAAGAAGTGGAATTAAATTCCCTCTCCTCTGCTGTGGGCTGGAAGGAATGGCTTGATCTTAGTGAACACAGCACAGCAGAATTGATAGATGATCGGATCGTTCTAGGATTACATTACAAGCCATTTCCACATTGCATTTTAAATGTTTTCATAGCCTGGCGAGAAGCTCACGTAGTGAGGCGCTGAGGCTGGCCTTCAACTATGTGTGTGTGTGTGTGTGTGTGTGTGTGTGTGTATAAGCTGATCTTTTGGGACCTGCCCACAGAGATGTGAGTGATGGAAAGCAGGCCTCAGACCCTCCCTTGTTAAGCAATGAGGGATATGGCCCTGAGCATAGCTTCACTCTACCTCCTTGTGAGATCCTGAGCCAGAACTATCCAATAAGCCTCTACCTAGTTCCTACCACCATGGAATCAGTGGGACAATGAATGTTTGTTGCTTTGAACCAAAGCATTTGTTGCTACATTAAGAGATAAGGTCTTGGGGGGGTGGTCATTCATCTGAGTTCATGGAGAGTGTATACACCCTTTCCCATAGCTATTTTATATCCCATCTGCTTGATAGCGCATGGTTTATTTTAACAGGTCCCCTAGTGATGGACATTTAGGCTATTTCCAAGCTCTTCATGCAATACTGCTGCAATGAAACACTTTATAAGTATAAATATATCATTTTACCTGTGTGAGAACATATTTGGAGGATAGATTCTTAGACAAGTTATATGCCAAGGTTCATGATTTGGGTTGTGCATGTGGTGTGTGCGTGTGTGTGTGTGTGTGTGTGTGTGTGTGTGTGTGTGTGTTTGATAGGGTCCT
>NW_008330588.1:1160589-1244043 GCF_000622305.1 Nannospalax galili
TGTTTGATAGGGTCCTGCCAGAACAATTGGTTCATACTAATTTACACTCCCAACTGCAGTAGATAAGGGGTAGGTTTCTTTACACTCTGTCTTCTTTCACCCTTAGCCAATAGGGTGCTAAGTAGAGACTTCCAGTGCTTCAGGATTGAATGATTTCTTTTGCATCTCAGCAGGAAGTGGTTGAAAATATCCTTGGTTTATTTGGCATCCCGGAGAGCATCTGTGCTCAGGACTAGCAGGTGTTACTCTCTGCAGTGACGAGTAATGGCCACCAAGCCGCAAGGAGCAGCAGCAGCTGCAGCAGCATGGATGCACTGATAGATGGAAATAAAACCAGACCAAGCCAGATTTTCTTTTATCTCCTGTTCAGAGTCAGAAGGCAAAGCCCCGGGGTCCTGAACATCCTCTGCCATGGAGCTGCAAAGGGAGATGAGTAGTTTGTAGGTGTCTGGTGCTCTTGCCTCCTGGGGACTGTGGGGCAGGGTGCTGCAGTCTGTCTCTGAACCTGCATAAGCAACTCGGCCTTCAGATGCCTCCTCCCAGCTTGTGTCTCTATGTGGAGCAGTACCTGGGGCTCAGGCAGCAAGAAGGTCTGTAGCTGGCTGCAGGAGAGCCGAGTGCCTGTGAAGCCAGCTCCAAATGACTAAAGCAGCAGGTTCTGGGTCCCACCTGCTGATTCTTCCTGTTCTGCCTTTGAGCCCTTTAATAGGGGAGTCTCTTCCACAGAGCACATAGGCCTCTTCTCCTGGGTCCAGCGGGCTGTAGAGGGAAGAGGAGTCTGATGGTTAATCTTCATTGACTTCATTGTCAACTTGATTGGATTTAGAACCACCATGGAAACAGACCTCCATGTAATCTATGAGGGTGTTTCCAGAGGAGTTTAGCTGAAGAGGAAAGATCCACCTTGAATGTAGGTAGCACCATTTGTGAAAGCCCCATATCTTACACTGGAGAAAGTGAGCTGAGTACCAGCACTGTTCTCTACTTCTTGACTGAAGATGGAAGGTGACCTGCAGCCACATGCCCTGCCACCATGCCTTCCATGACATGATGGACTGGACCCTTGAAGAGTAAACCAAAATAAATTCCTTCTTTCCCTAAGTTGATTTTGTCAGATATTTTGTTATGAAAAAAAAACTACTTTCTGGGCATGATGGCACATGCCTTTAAGTCCAGTACTTGGGAGGCAGAGGCAGAGGCAGGTGCATCTCTGTGAGATTGAGGATAGCCTGGTCTACATAGCTGAAGCTACAAGGAGACCCTTTCTCAGAAATATCAAAAAAAAAAAAGGCTGGGGAGACGTTAAGAGCAGTTAAGAGCACTGGCTGCTCTTGTTGGGTCCGAGGTTCGGGAATGATTGGAGACCACCCACCAAAATTCGAAATTTAGAAGATTTTATTGAAAAGCATTCCAATTCTTGACTGACCAGTCAGGCACAGACTCCAGGAGCCAATGAATGGAGTCTGGCCCTGACCAACAATGAGCGGGGTTTTTTATTGGGTACTCTTGAAAAAGCCCGTCACAAACTGGGCGAAGTTTGAATTGATTGGATAACTCTGAATTCCTTGTACAGGGGGAAATTTCATTGGTTATAGTCATGGTCAGCCGCCTGGGATGTCTCAATTTTTCTTTTTATGGTAGGGTGCCCCTATCAGCCTCTAGATGCCCTTTTATGGTCAGGAATTTCAGTTGGTTTCAGCAAGGCATGTCCGGGCTTGCCTAATCTTAGCCTGCAGTGTGGGGCAAAGGAGACTTACAGCTTTCTAGGAACAGAGACAAGATGGAGGCTGCTAAAAAAAATGGAGCCAGTGTGACCTGGACCCTTCACAGAAGACTCAGGTTTGGTTTCTAGCATCCACATGGAGGCTGGCAATCATCCATAACTCTGGTTCCAAGGGCCAATGCCCTCTTCTGACTTTTATGGGCATTGTAGAACATGGGTACACTTACATACATGCAGGCAATATACTCATACACATAAAATAAAAAATAAATAAAATAGTGAAAAAAAATAAGAAGACACTGAGGGTTCCAGGAGTGGGGTAACTCCCAAAGCTTGGGAATGATAACAATTTGGGGTACAGTTAATGAGAAATCAGGAATTCTTTGCTGCCACTTGTTTTTATATCTAATTAGAAGAGAATGACTTCTTGCAAAAGGCTTCATTCAATTTGCTGAGCACCTGTATGCAATGCTTTTGCTAGACACGAATCTTTAATTACCTTGATCAAAGTGTGGTGTAGCTACTGTTCTAATGTCAGACTCTGGCATCATCCATAGACTGCTGATTTTGAAAATAGGTAGAATGCAAGAATTATGGGTTCATAAAATAATGCAGATTTCAAGGAAAGCCTAAGGGACCAACAATCTGTGGTAGGGTGAGGAGCCTTGTAGGTAACCCCTCAGGGCAATGTGTGAAGATGTGAGTCAGCCTGAAGACACAATAGAAGTTAGAGAGGCCAAGAACATGGAACATGTGCTAAAGAAAGCTGCAGGTAGTAAGCATAGACAGCCCAAGAAAAGGCTCTGTGGGGTACAACCAGGTAGGCCAGAGGCAGAGCTGCCCAAGCCTTTTGACACTCATAGCACAGTAGCAAATATTGGACATGGAGCTAGAGGAGTGACTGTTCTTCATGCTGGTTTTGATCTTTACCTTTGCTCACCCCTCCTTTCTATGTCTCTATTTCTTCCTTTTGGAATAAGAACATTCACGGTGTACGACTGTAACTTCAAATGTGTGCTTTTTATTTTATATGGGTTCATAACTAAGTACCTTGAGTCCCAGAGGAGACGTTGAGCTTGGACTTAGGAACAATATCAGAGCTGTGAAGACTTTGTGAGCTCTTGGAGATGGATTGAATGATTATGCACTGGACATAATGGCAAATGGACATATGCCGTTTGGGGACCAGGGATAGAATGCTATGATGAAAAGTCTCCCTGAAAGCCTTGTGTGCTGAAGACTTGGTCTCCAACTGGTAATAAAAATGGGGGAGGTGCTGGAAACTCCAGGAAGGAGGACTATCTGGAGGGGTTGAGGTCCTTGGGGGATATCTTGTTCCTGATCTCTTCTTATCTTTCTGCTTTCTGGCTGCTATAAAGTGAAAAATCCTCCTGTGATACATGCTCCTGCCACCATGATATTCTGCCCAAGCACATGCAAAGAGCAAGCCATGGACAAAAAGCTTTGAAACTGAACTCTAATACATAAATTGTTTTGTCAGCATTTTGTCACAGGGATTAAAAGTCTGATGGGCCATTCAATGCCTGTTACACTGAATAGCCCTACCCATTCACTTAGGAAACTCAGCACTAGCCAGAACCACGTCAGCCTTGTGTGTGATTATCTTCATTTGTTTCTTGTTGCTTCAGGTTGAGCATTCCCTAATCTGAACATCCAAAAGTGCTTCAAAAACATCAAATATTTGATTGCCAACATGAAACCACAATTGAAATTCCATACCAGGAAATTCTGTTTCATGCACAAAGATTATTAAGGATATTATATTAAATCAAGTTCGGGCTATATGGTAAAGTTTATGAATCATAAATGAATTTTGTGTGTAGCCTTGGTTACCATACCCAAGATGGCTTGTTATGTACATGCAAATATTCTAAAGACCAGGAAAATCTAAGATCCAAAACACTTTGGTCCCAAGCATGTCAGATAAGGGATGCTCAACTCAAATCTGGGTGTTTACAAAGAAGAAAGGTTTATTTTGGCTGCGAATAAGGAGGCTAGAAAGCTCAAAATGGACTCCCTACATCAGACTACTTTCCCATGAAGCTAGTGGCTTAACTACACTGTGCATGTGTGCAGATGGGAGAAAAAGGGCCGAACACCCTTGATTACTAACCCACTCCCCAGAGAAAAATATTAGCCCACTTATGAAGGTGGATTCTTCCTGACCTCAAACACCTTTCAAAGCCTCTGCTGCCTCTCAGAACCATCAAAATGGGAACCAAGTTTTAACATGAGTTTTTGTGAAGACAAATTATATTCATACTAAGCTGTATTGGAACTTTTGGAGGGTTGAATTATGTTCTTAAAACAGTATATTGGTGGGGGATGGAGAGATGGCTCAGCAGTTAAGAGCACTGGTTGTTCTTACAGAAGACCGGGGTTCGAATCCCAGCACCCACATGGCAGCTAACAACTGTCTGTAACTCCAGTCCCAGGGGCTCTGACAGTGTCTTCTGACCTCCGAGGGCATTGCACGACACGGGTACACTTACCTATATGCAGGCAATACAGGCATACACATAAAAAAATAAAAATTAAAATTAAAGAAAAAAGAAAAAAAAGAAAAAAAAACCAAGTATATTGGAGTCTAAACTCCTGATATTTATGAATGAGACCTTATTTGCAAATAGGGTCTTTATAATGGGATCAAGGTCAGATGAAGTCATACTGGATTAGAGTGGAACCTAATTCCAGTGGAACACAGTTCCTAATCGTGTCCTTATAAAGTGAGAGAGATGTAAAGATGAGCTACACACTAAGGGAGGAAGGTCCTGTGAAGATGAAAACAGACTAGAGTGATGTAACTCTAGGGCAAAAGGTAGAGAGAGGCTAGGAAGAAGGAAGGAGGACTCCTTGCATTAGAAGACCAAATATAAAAAACTTCTCCTTTAGATCTGTCAGCACTCCAGAACTAGGAAAGTACATTTCTGTTGTTTTATGCCACCTTGCTTCTGGTAATTTATTATAGTTTCCATAGGACTCATATAGAACCCCAGGCCTTGGGCGTGCTCATAGTTGGGCATTCTACAGGGACAAATGAGTGAAGCCACAGCTGCTTCTGCCTCCTGTGCCCAGTGTGTGGCTACAGAGCCCCTGTGTCTACCAGGGACTGCACCCCACAGAGCACAGGCTTCTAAGCAGGAAGGAGGCCACCCTCCTACCTCTGTTTCCATGTTGGAAATTCTTTCTATGTTTCTCAGGGAATTTGTTTCTTTAATTCTAGAACTTAAGAAATATAAGTTGAGAAAAGGGGAAACAGTGTGTCTGTGAGAATTAAAGCTTAGAATGGACATTCAGACCTTGGAGTTCTGAAGGAATCTGGTAACACTGAGTCAAAAGCCAGAACAGAGAGCACACAGGAGCAGAATCCAGAGTCATGGTCACTGTTCCTGAAGGCTGTCTAGGAGAAGCTGGGGAGGTGCCCATAATTAATCTCCCCTGGTGTCATGGCTACAGAAGAATCCGGTTCATGACCTGACTGCTGTTGCTTTGGGTTAACCTTTAATGCAATTAACATACCTCTACTAAGTTTACAGACCCTTTAAATGGTTTTCCAAGAAAACAAAAACAAAAACAAAAAACCCAAAAAAACAAACCAAGTTTAGAAGCCAAACAAGTCCTTGTGTGGCAATTTGACACACGGTTCTGAGATGATGTTTATCTTGCCAGGAGATCCAGATGTTAGAATGTTATGTTATTCACTCGCACACTCTGGTGTTCCTAGTGCTTGAATCTTCCCTATAGGTACCAATCTTTGTAAATACAATGAAGCTAAATTTTTCTTGATTATTAAACATCTTTCTAATAACAAGAGAATGTGAGATGTTGGGAGTATTTTAAAGATAACATGATTTCAAGTGTTCTAGTTTTTTATTTATTTAGAAGTTCTGTGTCTTTTGAGATTTGGGTACACTGCAGTGACTTTATAAACAGTTGTTGGACCACATGTGGCCCTGCATTCACGCTGTCCAGCATCTCGTTTGGGCTGAAAGTGGAGCTGTGGAGGGACCACATCTTGTCTAAGTGGGAGTCCAGCTCTGTCCTCAGGCGACCTTGGAAAACCATCTTGTCTCCAGAGGTTGTTTCCTTAACCTATCCCTGTGTGTTCAGTACTTGCTTAGGCTATATGGTCTCATGGGTCCTTCCAGCCCCAGCAAACTATACTTATTTATTTATTATTTATTTTTCATGTGTATATTTGTATGTGCACTGAGTACATGTTTTGGTGCCCCCTTTTGAAAATGGAGGGGTGACTCTGGAATGGTGGTTTCTTTCTGTTTTGTATTTCCTAGTTGTGCGATGAAAATAAGATCATGTTCACTCTCCTTCTTAGAAAGAAACCTTAATGCTGCCAATTGGACACTATAACAGCAGATGGCCTCGGTACTTACTTTACAAATGGATTCCTCATTTGCCCAGAAGGGATCTTTCAGGAAGAAGCTTCTTTCTGTTATGGACTGAAGCATGTCCCTTACCCTCCCACACCCCTGGCCCACTTCCCCATTTCATACACAGAAGCTTAAACTCTCCATGTGACAATATTGGAAAAAGAACATTTAGGAAGTTTGAGGTTAAATTAGGTCATGGGTGAATCTCTAATCAAATAGGGCTGGTGGTATTATGAGAACAGTACGGGAGAGAGATACTCTCCACACATGTGCATGTGTATTCACATACCCATATGAGACAAAGGAAGGAGGGACTCTCTGGAAGCCAAATGGGAAGGCCTCCTCAGACCTTGGCCCTGGCAGCACTTCGATTCAGATTTGTAGCCTGTAGAACCACAAGATAACGGATCTCTGTTGGGTAAGTCACTGGGTCTGTGGTTTTTTGAAATTATGGAAGCCCTAGCTGACTAATACAGCCTTCCTGTCCAGCAGCATGTAATGTGCTTTGCCTTTACAATTTTAATGTGGAAGAATTTGAGTGTGCAGGTACGCAAGACCCCTTCAAAGGACATCTAAGACAAGATGTGTGCCCTGCAGTACTGATGGACTCTTCAGGTTGATTGTCAGGCTGCCTCCCTCCTCTGATGCCCAATCCCTACTCATATTGGACAACATCTTTTCCACACAGGAACCATCCTTTCTCTGCATCCATGGTTCCTGTGTGTAGGTGTGTACAGGATTGTGTGTATGCATGTGCAAGAGTGTATATATGAATGGGTAGAAGTGTGCTTGTGAGTATATGTGAGAATGTAAGAATGTATAGATATGTATATATGTATGTGTCCATGCACATGTGTATTTAGAAATCTGCATGTATATGCAGTCATACATGTATATGTGGGCAGAGGTATATATGTATTGATGTTACATGTGTGTAGTGGGATATATATGTATGCATTCAGATATATGTGCATATATATGTGTGTGTTTGTGGGTGTAGGTGTGTATATGTGTAGGAATATATGTATGCATGTATATACATGTTAAGGTGTGTATGTAGTTGAAGTATGTATGTATATGTGTTGTGTATATGGCGGGATGTGGGTGCAGGTGTAAATATGTGTTATATGCCTATGTGTAATATATAAGGGGTGTGAATTGTATACGCATGCATATAGGGGTTTGTGTATATATTCTGTTGCTTTAAACAAAACAGCAGTAACATCATAGACAAAGTTTGAGACCCCTCTTCAATGGTGAGAAACACTGCCTCTATTGAGTGACAGCATCACCACAGAGAAGTCCCTCTGAGATCCTACTTTCACTCTGTTTTATGGCCCTCCCAGTTCTGTTCCCTTACCCTAAAGTGGACAGGTGATGGAGCAATCCAGTTTTATCTTCTGTCTCCTAGCAACTGTCTTTGGCAGGTAAGAATCAAGGTCTAGAGATCAGGGTAGGTCAGGTGGGAAGCCCAAATCCTCAGGGTGAGTTAGATACTTTCTTTCTTCATTTGTGTAGCAAAGGGAGGTGGAAGGTGGGGGGCTTTTGTTATTTAGCTGTTTAATTTGTGTTGACAGACTGGAAGGGGATGTTTCATCAAGCAATTACACAAAGGAGTCTGACTTGTTCCAAAACACAAAGATGACAGGCGGCATAAATTAATAAGCATATGTGCTCCGGCACTGAGCACATACACAGCAAAAGGGAGAGGCATCATTTTCTCCTTCTGAGATGAGAGTTGCTTGCAGTGAGAGGAGAAGAGGCAGAAAGAGTTATTTCCTGGCAAAGCACTGGCAGTTCAAGCAGGAAGCATCCATCCCACTAAGAATTCCTTGGGGTCCTGGCCTTGTCGTGCACACAATTGGGACACTCTTATTTCAGCCATCTTTAGTGAGAGTTGGGCTCCTTGACAAGTCATACCCTGCCTCTCTCCTGCCTTTGATGTTCATTGTAAGTAGATGTCACCTAGGTGAAGATCAAAGGTAGCCTTGGAGGAAAAACAATGTCACAAAAGACTGCTCTCCCTCTGAGGCTGGGAGGAACAGGTGGGGGAATAAAAGAGCTGTCCCCTTGCAGCTCTGTCAAAGTGGAAGGAGGGCCCTTTTCTTTCTTCACCCTCTTTTTTCTCCCCTAAGCCCCTCTTCCCTGCCCTTCCCTCCTCTCTTCTTTGCTTCTTAAAAGATTTTTCTGGGAGGTTGAATGAATGCATGCAGAGGATGAGCCTCAGCAGATACAAATAAAAGAGACAGGAAATCTCATGCATTGTGTGTATAAATTTCAACTTGAAGGGACTCTAGATTTATAGATAAACGTCCATAAAGCCATAGTGGGATGCTCTGAGCCATCACAAAGCAAACCTAAACTAGCCTATTGTTAGAACAACAGAGTCTTCCCTCCCTCCCTCCCTCTCTCCCTCCCTCCTTCACTCCCTCCTTCCCTCCCTTTCTTCCATTCTTCAAAACTTAACCACAACAATGCATTTGTTCTTTATTGCAAAGAAACAGGAAAACAGAAATCTCTAGGAAAGAAAAATCACAATATTCTTGTATGTAGAAATATATTTGGTACCTCACCAAATAATAAACTTTTTGCCTGTACTGAGAGAAGCTATTCAGTTGCTTGATGATTCCCATTTGGTGAATGCTTGAGGGCATGTGACATCTGTCACACCTCCCAGGGCCTGGAGGTCACATTTATTCCAGCAGGCCTTTGGGACACAGAGCCAAATAAAATAAGGGTTTTCCTCTGAGTGTTCCCATAGTATGGAAGGAAAATGCCCCCCCCCCCAAGGAACTGTGCTATAGCATGGGGTGTGCTTACAGTTAGACATATACCTAGCCTCATGGGAGTGGAGAGGAAGAAATAATCAGTTGAGTAGATGTGAATATGTGGTCAATTTCAAGATGATTCAAATGATTTAGAATATCTTTCTTCTTGGACTATAATCCAAGGTACGAATGACTTGTTCCCATTTTGAGAGACTGACAAAGATGTGTGGGTGGATTTGTGGACTGGGGACTCCAACTCCTACTTTCAGATGCTTGAAGCAGAGCTGTAGGTGGGAACATTTTATTTTCTCCCTGCAGAAGTCTTCATTTGCTTGCCCTTTGTCTCTTAAGTCTATAGTCTTCGATCTGCTTGGGTGGGAGATGTGCATCTGGCAGCTCTGGGGCAGCAACATTTTTAGCAACATTTTTAGTGCAATGGGAGTCTGACATCTTTGTGATGCCACAGGTATGTTTTTTTCCTATAAGCTCCTAGAAGTCTTTGTATGGACCTGGCTCAGTGACAATTGTGGAGGAGAGGTGTTGAGCAGCTGGTGGTGGAACATTCTCGTGTTGCAGCAGAAAAGGGCATCTGATGGAAAGTTCATGATAATGAAGTGCTGGGGAAAGAGTGAGTGACCCTGAACAAAGTTTGAGAAGAGAATTGCATGTGGAGGCTCCTTGAGGACTGCTCTTGGAACAAGGAAGAGTGCATTGGACAATGGGAGAAACCAATCTTAATGTTATTGAAACCGGAAGTCTCAGCTGATGCCATGATGAGCCCAGGAGATGTGATGTAGTTTGAGTTGTCCCAAACTGACATAAGAGGGAAGTGGTTGTATCCTTCTTACAGGCAGTCGTTAGTTAGGAGCTACCTTCTGGGAGGGAGAGTGACCTTGGATAAATAAACCAGTTTCCCACAATAAAGGGTGTTTCCTCCTGATGGAGCTGTGAACAGTGATGGTCCCAGGAACAGAGGGTATATGCTAAGAAGGAAGTCCAGAGATGGCTTCGCTCATAAAGGTACTTGCTACATTCTAGTTCCCAAGCCCAAGGACCTGAGTTTGATCCCTGGGTCTCTCATGGAGGGCGAGAACTCCTGAATTTGTCTTCTGACTTCCCCACATGCACACTGGCACATCCAGACCCACACCTCCCCTCCCACACTAAATAAATGTAAAAAGAAAACATTAAAAAAGAAAGAGAATCTGGGTTGGCAGTGACAACATCCACTGTAGTCCACCTTTGTGTGCTATTCAGATTTACCACGTGGTATCAGATCTTTCACGATTCAGTTCAGTCTTTCACGATTCAGTTTAGTCTCATTTTCCAGGGAATTTACAAGCAGCTTATTGGAATAAACCACAGCTCCTACTGTATAGTTGATCTTGAAGCCAAAGCAGATACTCTATATCCATGTACTTCCTCCCCCATTCGAATTTCCTGTTGTCTCTGTTGGTCAATGTATCTAGTATAGGTGGCTTGCTATTTGAGAACAGGTGTTACAATCCCTGATTACAATGCTATTCTCAGATTGTGAATTTACCAAAAAATAAGGCAGATGAATATCGAAAGACATTCTCCCCTGCCCTGCCTTCTAGGAGTAACCTGATACTCTGTCATAAGGTAATTCTTTTCCCATGTCTGTTGGTATTTTGTTGTGAGGAGCCTGAAGGGACTGTCTACCTATAGTAGCTTAGTAGTCAATGGATTCTCACTATGTGTTAAATTTCTCCATCTGAGAAGTAGGATGTCAAGAACTACAGAGCCCAAGACTCTAGGTTTGGGTGCATAAATTCTTCAAGTGGTTTGGTTATGGTTGGATAAGTGGGGTCACTCCCATCTTTTAGTTTCCTTACTTGAATTTCCAATCTACAGGGCTCACAATACCATATAATTTCCCTTCATTTAGGATTGGTTCTCTGTCCAGAAGATAGTGGCATCTTTAAGTTGGCACCTCATTTGCTTCCTTTGTTTTACTAGGTCTGATACATTAACTGTCTTGTCCTATAAACAGGTTAATGAGGGTTTTGCACTTCTCTATAAATAAGCAATTCATGTAATTCAATGTCATATAATGACTAGAAAATACAACTGCAATGAATTGAATCTGTATCTGATAGATTCCAGAGCAAGTATTTTAAAACTTCCCACTCTTACAAACTTTTTTGTATATTTTTGTGTATTTCATATAAAACATCTTAATCATTTTTATACTCCCTCCCCCATCTGCATCCTCTTATAATGCCCCCACCACTGGAAATAACCATTCTCTTATTTATGTTAAGGCCTATCAATCAAATTAGTGTACCCAGATGTCCCTCAGTGCAAGTTCATCCACTGGGGTCTAGTCAGCCTATTTAGAGTCACTCCCTTAAATAAGATCAATTCTCCCTCACCCAGCAGTAATCAGCTGCCAGTAATTCTTTGGCTAATGTTGAGACCTGCTGCCCATTTCCGCAGGTTTTTGCTGGGCTTTTGTCTGAGTTTGCATGGGGCTTGTGCATGCTGACACCATTACTGTAGGGTCATATGAGCAAGGTCCCAGAAGACTCTGTTTCCCTATGGTTGTGCACCTCTTTCCTTGGATCTTGCAAAACCCTCTCTTCTGCAATGGTCCCTGAGCCCTGGGTAAGTGAAGTTTAATATAAGAGTCCTATCCCATGTTCTGCAGACTCTCATTCTCTACGCTTTGGTCATTTGTAGCCTTTTGTGTTCACTGCCCTCTGTTGCATGAGGGAGCTTTGTCGATGAGAGTTGAGAGATGCCTTAGTATCCTCTCTACCTCTTGTTCTACAATGTTCTATGAGCCTTAGGTATATAGGTTCCATTGTAAGCATATCACTTAGGGTTGGGCATCTCACAGACACTTATACTCCATGTGTGACCAGTTGTGGAATTCTGTAAGAGTCTCTGGCTGTTGGCAAAAGAAACTTCTTTGATGAGTAGTGACTGGCCTATTTGTCTGTAAATATATATATATATTTTTTAACTAAAAATTTTAAAATTTATTTTTATGTGTATGAGTGTTTTCCTTACATGTATATAAGTACACCATATATGTGCAATGTCCATGGAGGTCAAAAGAGGGAGACAAATCCCCTGGAACTGGAGTTACAGACTGTTGTTAGTTTCCATGTGGGTGTTGGGAACTGAACTCTGGTCCTCTGCAAGAGCACAGTGCTCTTAACTGCTGAGCTATTTCTCCAGCCCCTCGTCCACTTCTGTAAGAGGCTATTCCACCACTTTGTAGGGCTTGTGATTTCCAAAGACATAGCAGGTGACAGGACCCATGGACCCCATGATGAAATGCCCATTGTCACCACTATGGTCCTTTTTAAACCATTGGTTCCAACTTTATTTCAGCTGCTGAAATCCTTGATGTTGAAGTCTGCAGACAGTTGCATTGACCAAAGCCCTAGGGATAGAAAAGGCAAGTTTATACTTGCCATGTGTATTGATATTTGTCAAATGAAATCATTGCTCCTTTTGGCATAAAAGAGTCCAGGGTACTCAACGTGTTATCAAGGGCTTAGTTCATGACTTGAGGGGATGTGACTAAACATGGAGCTCAGCCTTAATTTCTACCAGGTGGATATTCAGCACCAAGGTCATCCTCAGTGAGTGGAAACCCACCCTGCTGGGCCCGTGTGGCACTCCCATCTCTTCTCCCTGCTCCTCTTGTATGCCCATTGTTGCAGCACTGCATTGGTTCATAACAAATATTGGCAGGTGTCAAATGACAGTGTTATTCTGCCTGATTGATTAGTGATTGTTCTTTGGTGGCCATGTTGTGCTGCAGGAAGATCATTACACTTTATATCCATTCTCATAAATCCATCTGGAAAAGTTTTCCTTCAACCAACATTCAAATGTTTCTCCTTTTAGGTACATGAGTCAAGTAGCCCCATTTAAATTTGCTCCAAATATAGGGATGTTTTGACTTTGGACTATTCTTTCCAAGGGAGAAGGCCTAATTTATCACACCCAGTCGTGTTAGTTAAGACAATACCCCATTGCTACTCTCAGGGCATTCCAGTAAGGAGCTACAGTGAAACTTTAGCCCATTTTTAGCTCACATTAACACACTAAGGTGACCAATCCACATACCAAACTCAAACTTCTTCAACTAGTTGGGCATAAAGGATCAATAAATATGAGCCATGGGAGGAGACACTAAATCAGTAATGATAGGCAATGTAAGTGTTCAGTCTGCCAGCTCATGTGGCTTCCCTATGCCTCTGTTCTCACTCATGCCCAGTCTCAGATGTACCACTTCCAGCTTACAAGGAATTCATGCTGGTTCAGCATGGCTTTATGGCTTGCTGAGGATGACAGAACTCAGCTTATGATGGGCATCTCTGGCTGCAACTTGATGCCCGTGTTCAGATGGTCTATCTTTACTCGAGGCCAGTGACCAACCAAGTCCTGCCATTCAAACAGAACACACTTCTGCAGCAGATGGCATGGACTTGCTCCAAAACCCTAATGGCTTGCATTGTGACTGTGCATCAACTGTACTTGATGTCTTTTCCAAATCCAGAAACTTCTAATACCATAAGGTCTGCCAGGCTGTATAGCCAAGTAACAAGGCTGGTTTGCCACAGCTCAAACTTGCTGTAGAGCTTTTCAGAGAAAGCTGGTGGCCTGGCTTTTCCTATCACCTGATAAATGAGTCAGAGTACTTTTTTCCAAATGTTAAATATGGTGCTTCTAGAATCTAGAGGCTTAGAGAGCATTGTGCCTCTTTCCTTGTGGTGGGGGTTGTGAAACACATTGATTTGTTATTTACTTGTGGGTGATGCTTTGCTATGCTCAGATCTGGACTCTGAAAACCCCACTGATGGGGTAGGCCCCTGAATCGTCACAGGAATTTCCCTACCCTCTGAAGTGCCTGTGTCTTCAGTGTACCTGCTGCTGCATGCTTATATGGTCTAATTAGCATGACATCACAAATTGTAGACCAATTTGATCACTCATGGACTGCACAAGGGTTCAGGTCTCCCTTCCCCTTTTCATTGTTTGACAGTGTCACACATTTTATATGATGAATTTTATTCATTTTCCTTCTCTGTTTCTGTCACCCCATGGTATCCTTCTTTGCTATGAGCCCCCCCTCTTTCATTCTTCTCTTTGTGTGTAGTGCATTGAGTTTGATTAAAATTACTTGTTCAAGCATGAATGGGCAGTTACTCAGTGGAATGAGGGGAAAGTATCCAGCTACACCACTGAAGAAAGTGACCTTCCTCCCTCAACAAGTGTTAACTGCTGATAGTTCCACTGGAAGGAGTGGAGCCTTGTGGGCCCCTCCCTCATCCATGATGAAATGTTGATGGGCCCAATATTGTATAATCTTGTGCAGATGACCACGGCTACAATGAAATCATGGGTGCAGTCACCATATCATGAATAGAAGACATCTTTTTACTGCACATCTCTCCATCCTTGGCTCTTACTTCATTCTGCCTTCCTTTCTGTGGTGGTCTCTGAGTCTTGGAAGGAGTCTTATAGCTGTCCCAGTTGGGGTCAAGCACTCTACCATCACTTATTCTTGGTACTTAGGCCAGTCATGGGTTTTTCTATTAACTACTGTCTGCTGCAGTAGGAAGCTTTTTTAATGAAGGATGAACATAGCACCAATCTATGGGTATAAATGTGAGTTTTAAGAAAGCAGTTTGACTATATGACCATTTAACAAAATAGTAGTAAGTTCCCCCTAGGGCCTATGACTACCCTGATCAAGAACTCTTGGCCAGGATTACAGAACCGAGCATGAGTTCCCTCCTGTGAAGTGGGCCACCAATCTGCTCAGAAAGCATTTGGTTGCTCCCATAACAGTCATGCCAGTATTGCACTAAAAGTCACATCTTGTCTGGTAGACCATCACTGCAGCTCACAGTTCCCAGCTGAGTAAGAATGTTGATGCCTGCATAGTACCTTCTGGGACCATGAAGGGTAGCCAGTATGAAGGACGCTTCTAGTTCAGTTCCAATTTGATTTCTCTCTGACCTGTAACCAAAGTGTGCAATTTCTTTAGCAACAGAGTCCTACCATCAAGTTCTAGTGGGAAACCAAGAGCAATGGCAATAGGCTGTATTGTTTTAGGGGGGCATACAGGGCCTCTGTGGCCAACAATTCATAGGGAGGTGTCCCACACCTGGCACTGAAATATTTGGAACCAGCCTAAATGTCCATCAACTGATGAATAGATAATATAAATGTGGTACATAAATGGGATATTATTTTCAACAATGAAGAACAAAATTATGAAATTTTTAGGAAAATAGATAGATCTGGAAAATAAACTGATCGAGGTAACCTAGGTCCAGAAAGAAATACATTGCATATTCTCACTTATATGCAGATCCTAGCTACAAATTTATAGAGTAGTGTGCTTAACAGTGTGTATTGATAAAAGCCAGAATGATAGGAAGGAGGGGTATAGTAGAACACACCGGTCATGAAAATGGAGCAGGGACTATACTGGGGGTGGAAAGGTCTAAACAAGGAGGGAAGTGGGAGAGAAGAGAAGGAGAAAGGAAGGAAAATAACTAAAACAAAGGATATATAAAAATCCATATGGAAACCTACTATTTCACTAGTTTTTTTAAAATAAATAATTTATTGAGAATTTCATACATGCATATAAGGTGTTTTGATCAAATCCAGGCCCACTCCCTCACCTCCAACTCCTCCCTTATCTCCCCATCACTTTTTTCTGATAACTTCATGTACTCTTTCTTCTTCTTTGATTGATTTATTTTTTATGGAACTTTTGGCTACTCTAACATTTCCCCCCTCTGAAGAGGTAACCCTAAAACCTTTTAAGGATTAGATAAAAGTTCCCAAATATTTTCGACATTTTTGGCCTTTGGAACAGAGTAGGTTGCTAAGAGGCCCAAGGACGTTGAATTTTAGCCAAGAAACTTGCTACTTTCCTTTGGGGTATTTTTACCCTAAGTGCCTAGCCAATTCCTAGCTCCTATTCTTATCAAACCACCCTCTGAAGAGGTTACCCAAATTGCCAATAGGGAATGGGGATGCAGACCACTCTGGCTTCTTCCATGCTGAACAGGGATGCAGGGTGAGGCAATTGGAGTACTCCTTCAGTGGGTCTATCTAAAAGACTCCCAAATTGCATAACTCTTATCCCTAGGGGAAAAATAAAGTCCTTGAATCATGAATAGGAGATGTAAAGGTAAGAGTAATTAGCATTACAAGTTCCAGACAGGGAACTAGAAAAAAAGTCAGAACAGGGCAATTTTCAAATGTTCATATGAAATTCCATTAGAATTTCTTGACAAGGGCTTCCAAAAGCCCCTCTGTTGGGTTCCTCCTCATTTGTCTTTTGTCTTCCAAGGCTGGACTCTAAAGTGATGGATTCAGGATTTGCTTCAGGATTTGCTTTCAGGTATTTTGACAGCTTTTGGAGTGGTTAGAATTAGTGTCAGTTCCCTCTCACAGGCTTCTCACAGGGGGAGAAAACAAATTTATCCATCATTTTAAAACAAAAGCTGGTTGTCTCCCCTAGCTACAGGTGAGCACTACAGTACTGGGGACGAAGATTTGAAATATTAATCTGAGCAGCACTTCCTGGTTAGGAACAAAATCATCAATGAGAAATAATTGTCTAAATAATTTTTTCTATGGACTTAAGCCTAATGTCTGGGAAGTGTGATCCCTTGAACTCTTGAAGAAATATACTGATGACTTTACTCTTTGGTTATACTTTCCTTTTGGGTGTTTAAGGCCATACAGTTGGCCCAAATAAATCAATTTATTTTTACATTTATTCATTCATCTGAGGATCTGTTCCTCAGCGGTCACATGGGTTTGGGAGGAGCTCCTGGCTCCTTTCTTTTACCAGTTCCATGTATGTGAAGATAAGTCAAAGGTCCTGCTCGATCATGTCTGGCTTCACTTGGAAGCATGAATGAGATGTTTCCTCTGAGTTGACCCTCCTCTTTGCAGATTGGATACTGGTTCGAGTACATCTCTTGGGGTCTCCATGACCTCCCTGAACAAGAGGACAGGTGACTCACTACAGTTACAGGACATTTTGAGAGATGTTCCATAGTGCCCTGGAACTTAGTCGACCTTGGAGGGCAAAGAGCAAAAACTGTTGTTTAAGTCCCTCTATCCAGATTAGTATAGGATTCAAAGTATGGCTATTAAACATCCAAGAAGGTTAATTCCACAAGTCTGGTACTTTTAATTACCATGTGCAATGTAGATAAAGCTAGATCAAAAACCAAATATTCTCAGATAAACTTTGACTAGACATATATTTTGTTCCTTAAACTAGTTGACTAAACTATGACCTTAGAAATTTTGATCATTTTTATATTATTTTTGTCTCATCCTTTATATATCATAAGAAACCAACACAGACCTTCAACACTTGCTTAGACTTTCTCATTTTTTCTATTTTGGAAAATATTTCCATTCCCATATCATTTTAACATCTTTTACATTCTCATTTTTTAAAAATAATTATGAGACATGATAGCATTAACAAATTTTCTGTCTGTTGCGAGAGTTCTTTTCCTGGGGATGCAAAGCAATGCTTATTCTGTTTCAAGGTTCTAGTGTCAAGCCAATGTTTAATTAGTTTTACTGGGGAACCAATGAATTTTTGAGCTTACTTACCGAGATAACTGAGGGGTTGCTGGGGTGTATGTATGACCTGAGGGTATGCACACTAGAAAGCCTTCTCGTCCTAGCCTTCCCCAGATTGTATAATTTCGCCCTCCCTGAATCCAGGAGGCCATGTGTGATTAGGGTCAAATTACATATAGTTGGCTGGGAAGAGTGGCTGGATACTCTGGTGAGGGTCCAATGACCCTGCTTGGCCCTCCTTTAATGAATGAGCACAATGGTCAACAAGCCCAGTTGTGATGATGTTTAGTGATCAGGCTCAGCTGAAGTTGTGATGATGGTAGTTATTTCATGCAGAAGGGACTAATGTATAGCATCATCTTATTAAAAGGACCTGGAATTTAAAAGGATTTGGTGCTATGATCCACATATGAGGGAGAACACACATCGTTTGTTTTTCTGAGACTGAAATCCCAGGTAGGGGGATGGGTATGGTGCAATTAGGGGAGGCTCACCACCACATGGAGGCACGACCCGGCAGGGTGGGGGGGCTCAGGCAGTCCCCTGTGTTCTCAGCCCCTCTGTAAGAGAGAGACCAGAGGGAGGCCAGAACTCAGCACTCTCTGCTCTTCTCCTGAGATCAGAGCTGCTACACCAATGGAGGTTGGAACCCACCCTCTCAGGCTGTCTGCTAGGATCTCAGCCTTAGCCTACCAAAGCTATATCTGCCCTGAGGCCTTGGGAGGGGCTTCACGAAATCCCAGGTAGGGAGATGGGTGTGGCACAATTAGGGGAATCTCACCACCACATGGAGGCAGGATGGGGGCTCTCAGGCAATCCCCTGTGTTCTCAGCCCCTCTGTCAGAGAGAAGCCAGAGGGAGGCCAGAACTTGGCACTCTCTGGTGGTCTGCTGAGATCAGAGCCGCTACACGGATGGAAGTCAGAACCCACCCTCCAAGGCTGTCTGCTAGGATCTCCTTCACTAGTTTGTTTTAAGATACAATAAATAAAAGAATTTGAATGGAGGTACCCTCCAAGGATGGATAATGCTCCTCCCAGAAGCCACGGGCCATTAAAAATGATTTTGAACTCTATTATGACAGAGGGAAAGTGAATTAACCAAGTTCTGGAATAAGACTATTAATGCACACTGTTATTTGTGACATGTGCACATGTACCACTTTTGATGCTCCTTGAGACAAAGGCAGACAGAATGCATTTGCTAGAGTGCTGCCTGCACATCAGGTGCTGGATTCTGTGTTAATCTGTGCTAACAAAGGGTACATCTAGCACAATAGGTGTAGCAGTTGGCAGTGGTCTTTAAGTTGGCAGTCATCCATTCACATTCACCATGGTTTCACTGCTGTGGGGGAGCCCAGCATTTCCTTTGCTACCAGGGAGACTAGTTTTGTAGCGGTATCTTCTGTCTCTAACTCCAGCTGAAAAAATACAGATACCTTTGAGGATTTTAATGATGCTGCTATCTGCCAGTGCATTCCTTCTCACTTCAGGAAATGGAGCGTCCTCTCAGCTTTCATAGAGAAGTCAGCAGGTGGGTTTTCTGCCTGTATCCATCCTATTGTGCCCACTTTTCTGAGCCCTTTGAGCTTTTCTTCCACCATCTGCCAGGGAAGTGATGGAATATCTATTCAATGTGGGCCATTGCTTTTGCTAAGCTTCCAAGAGTCAACCTGGCAGTTTATCAGCAACTTCTCTCAGGATTCTTGCCAAGGTACTGAGTTCCCTATCATGGGAGGATTTTAATACATCACGTGTTTATGTAACTTCTTTTATCCAGTTTTATTCCACCTCTTCAATCCATTGTCCTCAGTACCTAATCCGGTGCACATACTCCGAGCACCTTCTACTTCTTTGGCTTGCAGTCTTTCTGCTCCTTTAGCTGAGTTATGTCCAGATTTGATCCGTTCAACTGATCTGATTAACAAAATGAGACATGGATTAGGCTTCCTGTAGGGAACCAGCAAGATCCCATAAGGCACCTCTCTTCTTTGTGGTCTCTGCATGATACTCAAGTGAGGAGAAAAGGGGATATTATTTTCTAAGAGGACAGGCTACTTTTGTAGGTCCAGTAGGTTCTGGGAAGGTGAAAGTTCAAAATTCTCAACTGTGTCATTACTACGGTGATCATATCCTGAAGTTTCAGAGTCCCTGTGCTGGATAGCTTTAGTGTCAACTTGACACACCTGGGTTGAGGGAGCCTCAGTTGGGGAATTTCCTCTATTGGACTGGTCTGTGGCCATGTCTGAGGGGCATCTTCTTGATGAGTGATATGGGAGGGCCCAGCCCACTGTGGGTGGTGCCACTCCTGGGCAGGTGGGCCTGTGCTGCATAAGAAAGCAGGCTGAGCAGGGGCCTAGGGAGCAAGTCAGTAAGCAGTGTTCCTCCGTGGCCTGTGCTCCAGCTTCTGCCTCCAGGTTCCTGCCCTGAGTTCCTACCTTGGGCTCCCTGATGAACTGCAGCCTGGGAGATGTAAGCTGAATAAACCCTTTCCTCCCCAAGTTGGTATTGGTCAGAGTGTTTTGTCACAGCAATGAAGAGAACGAACCAGAACAGTCCCACTATTCTTTTGGTACATCCTTTACTTTGCCATAAGATGCCTGCGCAGCAGAGATGTCAACCTTCTTTGAAGTTCTCTAGCTTTTACATGATTAAGTCTTGAACCTGATAATCTGTGCTCATAGCCCTCTACTGTAGCAGTTCAGGGTTTCCTTAGGTGGTGAAAGGTCATCCTCTGACTTTCATATTTTGCCTTGACTTGTCAACAGTTAACCATGAGTCTGATATCATCTATCTCTAGTGAGTGAACCCATGGTATCCAGTAACAACTTCCAATTCCATGGTCTTTTCCTTTATGCTTCTCTAGTGCCAGGGGTAATAGCTAGCAATTGCACTACCTCAGCACTCCAGAGGCTGTGTATACTGCACCTGCTACCAGGATGGACTTCTTACTGGCAGCTGGCCAGAGAGTAATCCACCTCAAAAAATCCAAGCTAATAGTTCACTTTCTAGAGCTATGACTGATGCTAGTCAGATTCGATTAGGTTTCTTGGGGTGAAGATATCATCTGATATCTACTGTATAGGACTTTGGGGAGAAACACCTGTACAAAGAGTAAGGAAGACAGGACTGAGGGAGGAGGAGGAGAAAAAAGAGGAGGAGGAGGGGGAGCAGGAGAAGAAGGAGGGGCGGAAGAGCAGGAGGGGGAAGAGTGAGAGGAGGGGGAGGAGGGGGAGGAAAGAAGAAAAGGATGAAACAAATTTAAAATGCAGTTGCCACTGAAGATCAGCCATTTCTATGGGGAGCGTAGAGCTAAATGGCCTTCCCGAGTTTTTCCCAGTTGAGGTAAACGTGAAGCTTCATATTCCCATATCAGCCCATCGTTGCCCATAGGTTGTCTCTTCAGAGAGGTATAACATCTGGTTTGACAATTCTTTGTGGTTTAGGGCAGCACATCCTGGGTCATAATTGTGAACTGTCAGCAGTCAATATACTTAACAGCAAGGAACTAGACAAAGTAGTCTTGAATAGGGAATCCCAGAGGGACACCAAAGTGCCCACTGTAGGTGCCCTGTTCTGGTTTTGACCAAGCAACATGGAAAGATCTGGATTTTGGAAAAGTGAAGGAACAAAGACATCTGTGGTGACAGTATCAGTTTCATACCTGCTTATGATTATTAAGCATTATGCTGTTTGATCTTACAGAAGGTGTTTTTCCTTCTTTTATGCCTATATTTCTTCAACTGTAGAATGTAATTACTGATTAGTAATGACTTTGGAAAGGTGCCTAGCATGTTGAAAATATTTTAAAACATTTTCGGCATAATCAGTATTGTTATTGTGTTTTTTAGTGAGTGATCTGGACCAACTCTCTACTTACATTTCCTTTCCCACCGTGCTCTAGCCTAATCCTTGACTCCTTTTTGCCTCTAATGAAACCCCTTCTTTAATCTTGCTGATTTCTTCACTTATTCCCCAAGGTACCATGTACCATGCACAGACCACCTCTCCCCTCACTGATCACCATCCATATCTGTGTCCTTTGACGGAGTAGAAGAAGCATGTGTTTTGGATTGAAGAAATCTAGGTTTAAGATCTTCCACCTACATAAGCTATACAACCTTTGTTAAGCCATTGAATGTGCCTGGGATCAATTCCTTCACCTATAAATTGGAGACAATATCATCTAGTTTACTAGCTTGTCACAAGAATTAAATGTGATAACCAGGTTAAACTCCCAGCACAGAGCCACATATTCTTTAGTTTGCTCAATAAACAGCAGTAATTGGATTTTGTAGCAGTCCTAATATGATCCAACCAGATAGTCATTCAATGCACAGTTATTCTAAGAACCTACATTGCAAAGATCCCTGTAAGGGATAAGGAAATGAAGGAGCTGTGCTCCCTGCTGCCCAGGATGGGATCAGTTTCCTAGCAACTTTCCCCAACATTTCCTCTGTTTAGTCACACTCCTTGCCTCTCCCTCCTCACTCCTCCCAGCACAGACCTGCGTGTTATCAGGACACTAACCTCTTTGGCACTGAAGTTTCACTGTCTTTGTATCTGGTGTTTCTCCCAATGTATTAGAAGGTATTTGAGTGGAGAAAGTACTCTTATACAATATAACAGACATGTGTGAGAACCATCACATCTATTTTGTGAGACATGATTTAAAAGTGAATTTAAGATGTGTATATACTGGGCTGAAAACTGTTTTGGTGTGTGAAAGAGGTCGGGGGCAATGAGTGTGGGTATGTATGTGCAACATATACACATAGTGTGCATAAAGGTCAGAGGACAGCCTCTGATGTCGATCCTCACTTTCCACCTTGTTTGAGACAAGGTCTCTTTGGCCCTGTGTAAATAAGGCTAGCTGGCCATCAAACTTCCAGGGGGTTCTCTGATCTCTGTCTCCTGTTCCTGTAGGTACACTGGGATTACAGCCTTGCCCTACTGTATGAGACTTTTACATGGACTCTGGGAGTCTGAACTCAGGTTTTCAGGCTTGTGTGGGAAGTGCTTTTACTTACTGAACCATCTTCCTAGTCTTGGTTTCTGTTTTGAATGCATGCCATGGACTGCATTAGAGTTTAAACATTTATTAAGTATATTAATTATACAGAGTAATAGGTTTCATAATGACATCTCTACTGTGTATCATGGGAAAGAAAGGAAAATCGCAGCAGGATACCCATGGCAAGGCTCCTAGCGTGGATGCTGATGCCCCTGTGGACTCCGGATTCCAAGAACAGGGAGCCTGAGGGGTAGCAACTGACTTCAGAAAAGCTCCCCTGGGGTTGGTGGTGATTAGAACGATAGGCAGTCAAGGGAGACATGCTCAGGATTCTGAGCTCTGTTTATTGTCCGGGCAACAAGGAGGGACCGCAAGTATATCTAGAAACCCCAAGTGCCTGTCTCTTGGAAAGGGAGACAAAGCAATTGCTCAAAATTTCCCTCCAGAGGTCTTTAGTTTCTCCAGAGCTTTAGATTGTAACAGTAACATCACTGCCTCCTCCTTCTAGGTTAACCTGAGAGAGTAACCAGACTCTAACCTTTGAAGATTTGGAGATAATTTTCTAAATGTGAAATTTGAACAGACAGCTTGACAGTTAACTGAAATGACCACAGGACAAAAATCCTTAAAACTGACATGAAACTAGAAATTCTAGGACATGGACCTTCCCTTTCCATAGGAACTTAGAGGTTGGATTCAAAGTGTCTCAGTGCCTTTGGGAACAGGAAACAGCTGCCTGTGTGAACTGCAATCTTGAGTCCTGTAGCTCCTGGAGCTCTGCAGAGATGCAGTTGCCATCTGAGGCTCTTCTGTACCATGGGTCCCACCATTCTTCCTGGATTCTGAGCCTCATGCCTCACTGGCTGTTATTTGTACTCTGAAGAGGATGTTAATTGGGAAGGTAAAATACAATATCAAATGCTCTTTTTTTGTGTGTGGTCTGTGAAAGGCCTCTAAAGCTTAGCTTAACTCCAAGAGCTTAAATCAATAGCTCTAGCCCATTTTCTAATCACAGGGGATTTAATAATGATCAGGAAAGCCATCGTCAGTCTGATCTGTGAGACTGTTAGGACTTTAACTCTTGGAAAACAGCTTCCTGTCAAACTTACACACTGTTATCATATTAAATGTCACTCAGAAGGGTATTAAAACCCTTCCTGAGGAGAAAGCATTATGGGGGTTCTATCAAAATTACTATATATGCTGATGAGCTGGTTGCTGGGGGGAAAGCTAAGACCCCAAGGAAGTAGCAAGAAAGTCTTGTCTAGATTCATTCAAACCAGGAAAGAAGTCTTCTTTGTGACTTCCAATACTCTGTTGAGATGCCTCAGCCTAAACAAGTTTGCTTTCATCCTCTGAAGACTGGAAAGCCTTAGGGGTACCTGAGGAGGGGTAGACTGTTTCCTCTTTCTATGAGAGCCAGGACACTGCACAGCTCCCTGCAACAGGAAGACTCCATGCCTCTAGCACTTAACCTCACTACACATCACAGTGTTCCACAATGATGTATTTCACATGTCAGATCTCAGCCATTTCACATGTCAGATCTCAGCCATGGAGTCATGGGGTTTCCCATAGGTAAATCCAATGCCATAGTTTTAAGAGGTTGTCCTAGTTAGCTTCAGCTATCAACTTGACACAGACCAGGGTCCTCTGAGGGAGTCTCAATTGGAGGATTGCCCAGATCAGATTGGCTGTGATCTTGTCTGTGAAGAATTGTCTTGACTGATGATAAATATGGGAGGGCCCAGCCATCTGTAGGCAGTGCCATCCCTAGGCAGATGGGCCTGACTGTAAAAGAAAGCTAGTTGAGGGGGAGCCAGTGAGCAAGCCAGTGAGTACTGCTCCTCCATAGTTTCTGCTTGAGTGCCTGCCCTAACTTCAATCCATGATGAGCTATGTGGTGGTTTGAATGAGAAAGTCCTTCATAGGCTGTAGCCTTCTGGAACTGTAAGCCCAATAAACTCTTCTTTCTAAAATTTCCCTTGGTCATGATGCTTTATCACAGCCATAGAAAGGAACTAATACAAACCAACCCAAGTTCCTTTCTGTCATGGTATTTATCACAACAAAAAGTAAACAAGAACATGGATTGGATGTTCAGAGAGAATCTGAACTAATTAGTGGGGAGCAGATAGTTGAGCTTGCCTTGAAGGGAACCCTAAAGGAAATGGGGAGAAGTGCAGACAGCTGGAGATAAGCAGACTTCAAGAGGAAAGGTTGAGGATGGGAATGCTGAGTAGGAAAGTCCTGTGTGGGAAAGCCCTATGTGGGAAAACCCCGTGTGGGAAAGCCCTGTGTGGGAAAGTCCTGTGTGGGAAAACCCTGTGTGGGAAAGCCCTGTGTGGGAAAGCCCTGTGTGGAAAAGTCCTGTGTGGGAAAGCCCCGTGTGGGAAAGCCCTGTGTGGGAAAGCCCCATGTGGGAAAGCCCCGTGTGGGAAAGTCCTGCGTGGGAAAACCCCATGTGGGAAAGCCCCGTGTGGGAAAGTCCTGTGTGGGAAAGTCCTGTGTGTTTTCTTTGCTGGCCCTGGATGGCCATACACAGGGCTCTTCTCTTCCAGAAGCTAGTGGGGCAGAGAAATGATTGAATAGCATTTGGTATGGCTGGTTCCTTCTGTCTGTAGGCTCCTGTCAGATACCTTTCTCACTCTCAGCAGCCCTGTGTGGGAAAGCCCTGTGTGGAAAAGTCCTGTGTGGGAAAGCCCTGTGTGGGAAAGTCCCGTGTGGGAAAACCCTGTGTGGGAAAGCCCTGTGTGGGAAGGTCCTGCGTGGGAAAACCCCATGTGGGAAAGCCCTATGTGGGAAGCCCCTGTGTGGGAAAGCCCCGTGTGGGAAAGCCCCGTGTGGGAAAGCCCTGTGTGGGAAAGCCCCATGTGGGAAAGCCCCGTGTGGGAAAGTCCTGCGTGGGAAAACCCCATGTGGGAAAGCCCCGTGTGGGAAAGTCCTGTGTGGGAAAGTCCTGTGTGTTTTCTTTGCTGGCCCTGGATGGCCATACACAGGGCTCTTCTCTTCCAGAAGCTAGTGGGGCAGAGAAATGATTGAATAGCATTTGGTATGGCTGGTTCCTTCTGTCTGTAGGCTCCTGTCAGATACCTTTCTCACTCTCAGCCGACTTTTAACATCCAGAGTCATTTCCAGGGCTTGCCATTGTGTCAAGAAGCATTACTGAAATAATGTAAGCTATATGTATTGTACTTTACATCACTAGCCCTGGAGACAGAATGCTCATGGAACATGAGGACAATCACTTACTTAAAATTTTTTGCGGTCTGAAGTCTTTTTTATATTTTGGAGATAATCTCATCTAGTGCAGGTTGCCCTTGCACTCACTGCATAGGAAAGGATGACCTTGAACTTAAACATTTTTTACATTTATTTGTATTTTATGTCTATGAGTGTTTTGCCTGTGTGAATGTTAAGTGCACTGCATGCATGCACTGGAGGCCAGAAGACGGCATTAACTCCCGTAGAATTGGAGTTATGTATGGTTGTTATCAGCCATGTGGGTGCTGGGAAACAAACCCAGGTCCTCTGTCAGACCAGCAAGTGCTCTTAACCACTGACCATTTCTCCAGTTCCAATCTTGAACTTCTGATCCTCCCGCTTCTATCTTTTTAGTGCAGGGGTTATATTTAGACTGTGCCACCGTGCACTGGTTTTGTGTGATACTGGGGATTGAACCCAGGGTTTTATGTATGTTTGTCAAGCACTGCCTACCAAGTTACATTCGAAGCTTGGTCTTTGCAGTGTTTGCAGTCACATATTACAGGCTTTAACAACCCTTAGTTTCTTTCACAAGGTGTGAGCCTCTGGTAAACACCGTGAAAAGAGAGACCAAGGCATTGGGCACTATGTATTTAGGAACCTGGGTCAGAGATGATCCATGATCCTCTGTAGCTGAAGCCATTGTTCCTGATGCCCACCTGGGACCTCCTAGAGCTTTGTGCCTTCTCTGTAACACCTGCCTGAGATTGTCTCCTTGGAGGACAAACTGAAGGCTCTGGAGAGAGCCTTGGTATAAGCTTTGTCACTCAGACTACAATCCCTCTGGGTCTCTCTTTGTTCTGTAAAATAAGGATAATAACATCTAATTTGAGGCTTAAATGTATGTAATGTTTCTAGCACGAGATCTGTCACTTAGAGTACTCAAAGGAATTGTAACTAACATGCATTCTGAAAGACAACAAGGAAAAAAAGGATCTTGAGAGGAAGTTAGGAGGGTTACGCACCTTCACATTTCTATCCATCCACCCAATTCATGTGTTGGAACCCTAACCTCCAATATGATAGAATCAGGGGGTGGGGCCTTTAGGGTGGGGTGGGGGTAATTATGTCATGAGAAAGGAGCCCTTAAGATGAATTAGAGTCTTTGTAAGAAGAGACAGGATCTCCCTCACCCATTTGAGATTACAGTGAGAAGGTAGCCATCTACAAACCGAGACTGTCCCCCTGACACTGGATCTACTAGACTTTCCATTCTCCTGTATTATGAGAAATCAACATTGATCATTATGCCACCTAGCAAATGGTAGTCTATTTTAACAGCCCAAATTTACTGAGGCAGAGAGCACAAAGATTAAGGAAATATTTCTGGGGAGCAATGCTGGGTTCTGTTAAAAACACCTGCTTGGGGATATCAAGGATGCCTTATCTCTCAGAGTCCTCTTGAGGTTTCCAAGAAATGATGCATGTTCATGACACCCAGGAGATAGGACCAGCAATTGAGTTACAGCATATATCTATATACATGGCCTAACTTTAACCACAGTTGGTGAATTAAGGCCGTTCCATGTGGCCCAGGTCTCTCTCAGTTCCAAGAGCTGTCCATAAGCCCCAGGGCATGAAATCATCAGTATCAACCAAAGACTCTTATTTTGCTGTGCCCCGTCTATTACCCATGTTGGCGAAAAGAAGTAGAGTATTGATACTTTAACACAGCATACACAAGATATCTTGCTACTATTCATCTTCTCCATTAAATATACTTGATAGTGATCTTCTCTGTCCTGGTCTTCAGAACAATAAATACCTGCTCCAAGATAATTACACATTAGAAGGATGTTAAATGGATGAATGTTGAATGGATTCAATGATCAAGTAGATCTAATAAAAATTTGATTATCTGACTATGTATAAATTGGTGAAAATTGTAATTTCAGCATGTTAAAGGCATGACCCATGTGGTCAGTGCTTGATTGTTTCATTTTTAGTTCACTGGGGTTTCTGGATCATCACCTGGCTTCCCTGTCACTTCTCCCTCCTCTTTGCCCACATTGCATCTTTGCAAGCTATAAACATGCTTGAGCAGAGCAGGGCAGCTGTAGCTAGGCAAGGGTGGGAATGCCTTTGTTCCAGAAAAATTCTACATCTTCTGAGTTCAGGCAACAGGGTGAACAGTTTTTCAGTGGTCTGTGTGCAGTCATTTCTCTGTCTCTCTGATCCTCAGAGCCATGCAAAAGGGAAAAAGTCAGACAAAACCCCCGACTTCCTCAGAATCTTCCATGAATTGAGAGCACTTGCAATCTGTCTGGGGCCACAGTAATTGAAATTAATTGGATTTGGGAGATAATAACATTTATGCTAATGTGTGTATTGAGAGGAGACAATAGTGGGAGATAAGTACCTAGGAGAGGTGGGGCAGGAGGATGTGCAGTCCTGGCAGGAGAGATTAGGAGTCTAGGGAGAGAGGGTGATAGGGAGGGGTGAGGAAGTAGAGTCTTCAAGAAAAGTGGTTTTGGGCAAGCAAGATATAAGAGCAAATAAGGGAGGGACACTAGAAAAACTTCCTTGGATAATAATAGCAATGGCATTAATCCCGCCTGTGCCCTTCACTGATGCCTTTCTATGTACGAGGCACTATGTGTTTGGATTTGTAATGTCATTTTCTCCTTACAGCAAGCTTATAAAGTCAGTACTAATTTGCTGTTATTTTATCCACTCCCCTCCTTTCTCTCTGCAAGATGTATATGAAAGTCCTCTTGGGGAGGGAGGTCAAATGGCAACCTGGAGTGTTGGCCCTCACCTTCTGCCTTGTTTGAGATAAGGTCTCTTGTTCGCTGCTGTGAAAGCCATGCTAGCTGGTCTGCAAACTTTTGGAGTCTCCTGCTTTCCATCTCTCCATAGGGATGCAGTGATTATAGACATGCTGCTGCATCTGGCTTTATGCACGTTCTGGGAATCTGAACTCACCTCTTCATGCTTGTGTGACAAACGCTTTACCCACTGAGAGAGTCTTCTCCCCATCCTAGAACCTGGCTTATTTTAAAAAGAAGTCTGTAAGCTTAGAAGAAATTGAATGATTTGTCTCAGGTTGTATGGCAATTTCAGATGCCAAGTAAGTCCTCTTTAAAGGTTTACCTCCACCTTCTGGAATCTATGCAAAGCAGCACAGTTAGAGATGATATTCCAAGCTAGAGCCAAGGAAGCATCAGAGTCTGGAGATCTCAGGAGAGTAATTTTGGCCAGGCTAGATAGCTAGGCCTAAGAATTAAGAGAATAGAGGTGGTCAGTGTAAGCCCTTAGCTGTAGTAATCTTTTACAACATGGACATAATCTGGACTAATGACTTTCTTCTAATTTTGTAACCAAAAGGTTACTGTTTATAATATAAAAAAAACCTCACTGAGCCATGTGCTTCTCTTGTGATCTGGGCATATGACCTTAGTCCCTCAGGACCCCCCTTTGCCCTCCACTCAAGATAGTGAATAAATATGTGTGCTTGCTATGTACATCAAAGCACTGTGAGTAGCATGTCTTTCTCATTGCAAACAACGAGACGAATTGAGAAGTCTTTCTGTAATTGTGTGTGTGATGTTTTAGGCCCAGAGATCAAAAAGCATGGTCCTCTGATGACATGGAGGTGGATCCCAGCTTTGATTCCCTAACAGATACTGAAAATATTACTTCAATAAAAGCATCAGTGAAGCCTGTCTTGAGAGCAAGTTCCATGAGACATTGGAAGGAGCAGGTGTATCTCAGAGGTCAGGTCCACTCTTGGCCTCAAAACTAATGCTAAGAGACCATTTCTTTATTTGAGTATAACCGCAGTGTGACTTGGAAACACCACACTTGGCAGGATAGGACTCTGGGTCTGTCCCATATGGTCTGGATATAGGGTCTCCATGACTACTAATAAGGCAAGGAGTAGACAACCGCAGGAGAATCAGTTAATCACACTGACAAAGTGAAGGGCAGCTGGGGTCACCATGAGAACCATCCCTCCACCCATCTTAACCCAATCGCTTTTCTTCCCTAGGCGAATTTATGCTCAGTTCTCTAAGAATGTATAACTTTTTGACTATGTTGAGCTGGAAGAGGCATATTAAGGGGGCAGAGAAAGAAAGGTTAAGGAGAGTATGTGACCTTAGAGGGGGAAAAAAAATCACAAATCAGATGAAGGCAGCAGAAACTTCCTCAGCAAGAGGGGACTGTTCCATGAGTTTCATGGCCAATGCAAGCTGCTGTATCCAGGTCTTGGAAGGCAGCTGGAAAGCCTAGCTTCTTGGACCAGGGCCTCCAGGGCTCTACTGTGGTGGCAATATGGTGGTGTGGAAATGTTTTTGAGATAGATGGAGCTGGAACTCAAACCCATGTTCAAGCATCCACTAATTAAGTGACCTAACATTAGTCACTTTGCCTCCTTAACTGGAATTTGAATGCCAAGGAGCGCTACTAATCCTCTCACCAAGGTGACTCAAACCCTGGGCCCATTTCAGTCCCTCCATAAGCAAATGGGGGTTTTCTTGATGTACTTACTCTCTGGCCACTTGATGAACCAGACAACTAAATTTAGAATTCCTCCTCCTCCTTCTCTCCTCCCCCACTTCCCCTTCTTCCTCCTTCTTCCCCTGCCTTCCTTTGTCCCTCCCCTTCCTGTCTCCTCTTCCTTTCCCTTTTCCCTTCTCTTCCTTGTCCTCTTTTTCATCCTTCTCTCCCCCCCTCTCCTTCCCCTTCCTCTCCTCCATGTCCATCTCCTTGTTTCTCCCTCTTGTGTTCTCTGCTCTGATTTTTAATGTGCTCTGAAGTCTAAATGTTCTCCTCCCACTTCATTTTCACTCCAATTTAAGTCAGCACTGAAGTTCTGGATTCTTAGCTGGAAAGTGCTGTCATTATTAATCCATCTGGTCGTTGCTTTCCTTTCATTTCCAATGCGTTTTTAGTTACTTATGCTTAAAAAGGTCTAATGTGTACCTTTAATCTCCTTGTCACCGGCAAACTTCCACTTTTAGTTTTCTTTGATTATATATGGATGCTTTATTCAGTATAATTTTGTGCTATGGCAACATTCCAATTTTTTGTGTGTGCAAAGCTACTATTTAGGTCAAATCATGGGACTACTGCATATTTGAGAGAAATGACTAAATTGGAATGGTAATGAAGTTAACTACTATTATCTTGGCTTAATAGACCTGGTATCAAATTGAAAGATGCTTAAACTGATTCCAAGGTCATGGTATGTGTGAATTTCATGAAGTCTTCTTGGCTTGCCTTTCAAATTATTAGGAAAATCACTCACCTCCTGATTAATTAGTCTCTGAAGCTCAGAAATCGCAGCATAGCCACCTGCCCTCCCCTCTACCCCAGGATTGTAGCATTACCCCATTCCCTTAGTCTTGTGGTCTTCGCCTCAGGGAAGCCTTACAGAGTCCTTACACATTTCATCTGACCTTCCTGAGGCATAAACATAGCAGCATAATGACAGTCAATTAAAGAAAAAGGCTGTCTGTCCTGACACTGCAGTGCCCCTAAAACACTGACGACTGCCAGCCACTTAGACACAATGAAAAGCATCAAACTGAGTAGAAATTGCAGCCCTGCTCTTAAGTTCAATTTTCCTCATAGCTCAATTTCGTAGCTTTGCACTTTTCTAGGTAAATCACATTAACTGAGAGAAGGGGGGCAAGGGGTGCTAGATGAGAGATAGCCAACTGACTCTTCAGCCAGCATGTCTACTGAGCCATCAGGGCATTGGAAACAGGTAGTCTTGATAAGCAGGTGTTCAGTGGTATGAGAAGTCACTTAAATGGGAGATGGGAGCAGAGGTCTTCCCCTGGAAGGCAGTGTCTTCATTATTGCTGTCATGGTGCCTGTTAACTATCCCCATCCATCATTTGTTCAATACCTCGGTGAAATTAGCCAAGTACATATTACAGCTGAGTTCCAATGTGCCAATCTCCCCTGAAAGCATTAGGCCATCTTCTGCTCTGCCCCCGACCCCTTTTTACTGCCCATTAATGATGTTTCATTTGCATCATGGAACAATGAAGTCTTTTGACCAGTTATGTGGAATTATAGGTGCTCTGTAGGCACCTTCCACCACCTGACTACTTTCTTTGAGAGAGCAGGAGGCTAGAGTTGATTATTTAAAACATTACTTGACTTCTGCCCATTTCTAGATGGAAGCGGTACAATTTTCGCTGGCACAGTGAACCTCCGCCTTTGGTTTAATGAACTGGCTCAGGCCCAACCTGGATCGAACTATAAAGTCAGTCTCAACATGTCTTTTTAAGGAATCCTTTTAGGCCGTAAACCAGGAGGGGATCAGGGCAACTTGGAGTGTTGCGAGCTCCTTTTGGTCCTTGGGGACTACCACTTCACATCTCCAGATTACTTTTGGCATGCCTCCTCTGGTACTGTACAACTGTTATTCTAACTGACTCAGGACAAAAAGTTGCCTTGTCTTTTTGAGCATAACTATATGCCCTGTCATGTTCTAAGAGCTGGGATATAAAAGTGGGGAAAACCAGCATGTTGACACTCACCCCAGCTGGGCACAGTGTGCTGTTAGGTGTTATGAGTATTTATATTAATTCTCAATCCAGCTCTCTCCCCAAAATAGTCACTAAGCTCAGTTTCACAAGTATGAAAATGGGTAGTTTAAGAAAAGAATCCAAGACTGATTAAACCTACATAGATACAAAGACTATTATTTTTCTGTTGCACAAGGAGTCAGTATTGAGCAAACTCGGAGACCTGCTACTTGTTAGCTGAGTTACCAGTGGAAAGCCATTTATCCTCTCTCTGCCCTAAATGTATCATCTGTATAACAGAGAGAGAAACACTATTCAGCTCCAGGATTGTTATGGGATTAAATGAGACCTCTTAACAACCCTGGGCACAAGGAAGGTACCTAACGACTGTGACAGCATCAGTTTCCTTTTTATATATGCTACTCAGGGAGAAAGCTAAAAAAAGTCCCAATGAGCAGAAGATGTATTCATGTAAAACGGAATCATAAAAGCACTAAATTTTGTGGCACCTTTTATTGCTATTACATAAGTTTAAATAGGATGCTTTGACACTTAATGGAAAAACTTATCATTAAGGCAATACGTGGGACTCACCAATGCTGAAATCAAGAGGGGTTAGTTGGAGTTGAAGTTCTAGGAGAAATGGCACTCACCTTTCTTCCTCACATGACTTTGATCTAAAACAGTTTCAGTGAACAGCACATTCACGTGACTCAAATACTGAAAAGCTTAGAAGTGTTTTTAACCTGCGTCTCTAACTTCTAGTTCCTCAGATTTCCTCCACCAGGCAACTGGTGGTATCAACTTTTCTTTGCAGAAATATAGAAGCAGATACAGGTAAGTCATTGTTTTCTTGCCATATGTACAACTGTCCTATGCTATTATATATCATGATTTCATTTATAATACATTTTACAGATTATTGCATATCATTACATAAAGAGCTTCTTTCATTATATTAGAATAGCATTCACTGTATATATTGCTTTTATTTATTTACTTATTTTTCATTAACTTTTTGTGAATTTCATGCAATATATTTTGGTCAAATTGAGTTCCTCCATCTGCACCCCCTACTGTCACCTGTCTAATATAGTAATACCTATAGACCCAAACTTGTGTCCCCCCAAGTGCCCTCTGATGTGGGTCCATCCACTGGAGCCTTATTAACAAACTACCAAGAGTCTCATTCTCAAACGAGGGATTGGCTCTTTCCCCTCTCGGCAGTCATTAGTCACCAACAAGTTCCTTAGGTGGGGTTGGGGTTTCTTATTCACATCCCCAGTTCCATACTGGGATTTTGTCTGACTTGAGTTTATGTGGGACTTGTGCATGTTGTTACTGTTGCTATGAGTTCATATGAGTAACTAATCAGCTGTCTTAAAAACTCTTGTTTCCCTGTCATCATCTACCACCTCCACCTCTGGCTCTTGCAATCTGTTGGCCCCCCTTCTTTCACAATGATACCTGAACCTCGGGAGGTAGAAATTTGATATAGTTGTCCTATTTAGGGATAAGCACTCTGCAGCCTCTTGTTCTCTGTACACTGGCCAGTTGTGGTTTTCTGTGTTAATCACTATCTGCTGCATGAGAATGCTTCTCTGGTGGGAGTTGAGAGATGCATTGATTTATGGGTATAACAATAAGTCATTAGGAGTCAGTTTAATACTGTATCTATTTGGCAGAAAAATAGTATTAGGATTTTCCATATGGCAGGCCACAAGTTCCCAGACCTGATATCAATGCCAAGTATGGGATCCATCTTATGAAGTGGACTTTAAATCCAGTTAGAAAGTAGTAGATTACTCCCATAATATTTGTGCCACTATTTCTCAGAGGGCATATCTTGCTGGGCCAGTTGTAGCTCACAGGATTCACAGCTGGATAAGGCTGATGATTAATTTTCTCTTCAGGTAGCATGCATAGCACCTTCCAGCACTATGCAGTCTAGCCAGTAGAGATGAATCTTTGATGTCAGTACCAGCTTAATTTCTCCTTGTTTGTTCTACAGCTCATGCATGTAATGTCTTCAGCAATAGGATCTTACTACTCAGTTTTTGTGAATAATCAAGACCAGGGGAAATGGCCAGTGTTGTCTGAGGATCTATAAGACCCCCAGTCAACAGTTTCAAAAGATGGAGTCTATTCCTGGCTTTGGGCTTTTATATTGCTAGCCTATGGTATCTAATAAGGGACAATATCCCTTTATCATAAGGTAATTTTAAAAAATCTCTTTTTATGATGTATGTGTATATACTTTAAGGAACTTTTATGGTGGTAGGTTTCCATATGACTTTTTCAAAAGGCCTTTAGTATTGTTTCTCCATCCCTGTACTCCTACTCCTGATATACATTGATTTTGTTCCCCATATTTTTCCACCAGTAAAAGTGCTGCAGTGAATAATCATAGACATATGATTTTTCACATGTGTGAGACTAGAGCTGGATTTCTGAGTTAAGGACTTTGTGCATTTCTAAGGTTAACAAATGTCACCAAATTGCCCTCTGTGAAGGTAATTTACCTTCTCCTCAGCACATCATGAGATTTCTTTCCCTGAAGCACTTTTATTCTAACGTTCTATAGAACTTTTACATTTTAGCCAATTTTCAAGGGGAAGGTGCCATCCTACTGTAATTTAAACATGCATTTCTCATATTGCAAGGGAACATATATACCCATGTTTAAGAATTATATTATTTGGAAAGTGCCACTTGTGAACTTCATCCTTTTTTTAAAAAAAATATTTGTTAATTTTTATTTTATGTGTATGACTGTATTGTCTGCATGTGTGTAAGTGCACCCATGTCATACAATGCCTTTGGATGTCAGAAGAAGGTGTCAGATCCCCTGGAACTGGAGTAACCAATGGTTGTTAGCAGCCATGTGGGTGCTAGGAATTGAACCTAGATCCTATGTAAGAGCAGTCAGTACTCTTAACCGCTGAGCCATCTCTCCAGTTCTGAACTTGATCCTTTTTGCTACATTACTTATTATATAACCTTATATGCATGTGGTTCCCTGATATTGCTTAATTTGTCTTTTAACTTTGTATATCTTCCCCATGCAGATATATATTTTAAATATATATTTTAATTTAATTTTTATGCATTTTAAAAATAGTACATCTTAATCATATTTAAACCCCTTCCTTCCTCCTTCAGCACCTCCTATAATCCTTTTCTGGGTTTCATATGTTAAGACCTATCACATCAAGTTTGTGTCCCCAGATGTCCCTTTGTGTGAGTTCATCCACTAGAGCCTGTTCAGCCTCTCTAGGGTCACCCCCTTAAAGAAGACTGACTCTCCCTCATACGCAGTGATCAGCTGCTAATATTTCCTTGGCTAAGTCTGAATTTCTAACCCATTTCCCTGGTTCTGTGCTGTGTTTTTGTTTTTTAAAAGTTATAATTTAAATCTTTCTAACATGATTTTTCAATTGTCCAAATTTATGTATTTTTTTGACCCTATGTGATTAGAACCCTGGCTGCTTTCTAAGTCCCTTTCAAGTGCTTATGGAAGACATGAGGTTCTTTTGTGCTGCAAGAAGAAGATCCTATCACTCCTTTCTCTACATTTTGCTTAATAAACATTAAATGCATGCATATAAAGTTGGCTTAGAGGATGAAGGAAAGGTCAGCTGAATACAAGTCTGACAGTGATGACTTGTGAGCCCACAAAGCACACAGGCTGGAAGTTTTGGATTCAGTATACTTATTCATTAGTCAGTGAGTTGTCAATGCAGAGTAAAATGTCACTCATTTTGTGAGTGACCACGAAATGCTAGTAGTTACTGTGCAGTAGCTAGGGTAGAAGGAGAGAAGAAAAGGAGCAGCTATGTATGGTAAAAACGGGACTTCAGAAACCTTGGAGAGCACCAAGAGGGCAGCTCTTCATGAAGACTTTGTTTTGTGGCTATAGGGCTTTCCCTTCTAGCATTTCTGATTTGTCCCCATCCCTAGGTGGTAAAATATCACTTCTCTTCTGAAGAACAGACTGGGCTGTAATCCCCAAAGACACATCTTCAAGACATAATTTGGGAGAAGTCATATTAAACTTACTTAGACGACATTTGTTGACATTTAAAAGGGGGTTTATTGATAAATATATAAAAACATGCCAGAACACTTCATAGGCCACTTTACACAATAATAATAGTAATTGTACCTTTGTGAGCATGAACATTTAGGTGTACAAACAACACTCACATGAATCATATTCATAAAAATATAGGGCCAAAGGGAAATGCACAAACACAGACCACTGTGGTAGGTGATTGAGGGCACTCAACTTTACAGCTGTGATCATTTGGAATGCCAGGGTGGACAACTTTATAGACCAATGAAAAGCTGTGGTGGTCACCACAACATATACAGTCATGCCAAGAACTGAGATCTTGAGAAATTTTAACTTTCACAGATGCATATGTATAAAACAACATCTCTTATTTACAGAGGAACTTGCAGTGTGTTTATGTACAAATGCATTGCTTATACATACAGTCAATGATGTGCTAGTGAATTTTCAGAGTCAAGTTTTCAAAAACTGCAATAAATGATTCAGATATAAAGACCTTCACACATTTTAAAGCTAGGACACTTAGAGCCATGTTCTGATCTATGGAAACAACCTCCCAGGCACATTGAAAATAATGTTTTACCAGATTTCTAGGGATTCATTTTGCCTAAGGTGATACAACCCCCAAATGCACTAACCCTTCCTCAGAACTCAGATATTCCTCCTCAATAGCCTTTTATACAATGAGAATTGCTGCTTTTGGAATTTTGGCTTTCTTAGTTTTGAACAATTAAGGTTTTGATCTTATGGCATCCTCGACCTCATGACTTTGATTCTTAGATAATATGACAATATGTATTTAGAGATTATGTATTTCAGGATTATGATCAGCACTGCTATAGAATTTGGTGCTGAATTTCTAGCCATCATTCATCTCCAGGTATTATTAATCTTACCATTTTCTTTGAAGATAACTGTCCTCTTGCTCTAGACAAATTACCAGAACCCCATTTTATATAGAGTATGCCTTTCCCCATCCTAGAAATACTGTCCTGTGGCAACTGACACTGTGAGGCATGGCAAGATACATCTTGCTAAGATGGAAATGACTTGCATTAATTTATACATTTCACTCTTTAAACACAAAGAATAAAGATAAATCCAGCAATGGATGCATTTTGAGTCTGAGAAGTCTGGTTGGCAGTTCTCACTGTGTCTCCTTCTAGTAAGAAGCTTTCTTACCTGTAGCAGGTACTCTGGGTAAATAAGGTGTACATAGATCTTTAAGCTGGAGAGCAAACAAAACGAGAAAACTCCTTGCAATAATGTCCCCATATTATTTGAGTGCCCTAAGGGATTTAAGAAGGTAATAGGAGTCAGGGTAACCAAGCTCCTGAAAATATTCCCTCTGGTACCCTGACAGCATCCTATGCATGAGGCTCTTTCACTTAATTTCTTCTGTGTGACAGGCAGACGTAGCTAATAAAGCATGCTGATTCTGTATTTTGTCTAGTGAAATCTCTTTTCAGCACCATTGACCACATGTATATTTATTCTCTATTCCTACTCATCAGGATGGGATGGAGGGTTTGACTCTGTCTTGTTAACCTGTTTCGGAGTGGATCATCCTTCCTAGCCAGGTTAGATTTGTGTATTGGGGTTGCTAAATGCTCATCCTAGTGAAATCTGTTGCCTTGATTTTTCACGACAGCATGGTATTTACTGCTGCTGATGCCCTACACCAGTGGGAGGGATGTCTGAAGTCTTCACTAGAAAGAAAAGACTTCCCCAAAAGAGCTTCTGATCTGGATGAAGATAAATAAGTACATATGTTTTTATAACTTTTCCTTAGATAATTTCCAGAGAGGGGGTGGGAAGTGGGAAAATGTCAGGTGCCACACACAGGCTCTCAGAAATGCTAAGGCAAAGTTTTTCATGGTGCTTTAATACGTCACATGACTCCCCTGTTGAAAGAAAGACTGATGATTATAGAACCTTTAGAAAACAGGTGGCAGGGAGGACTAGAAAGTACTGAGTGTGGAAAGGAGAAATTCACATCTATTGAATGCTTTTCTATATGCATACACTACTACTACACACACACACACACACACACAAACACACAATCTTTCAATAGTTTTAGTTGAGAAAGAAAAAAAGATTCTGAGAGACTGAATGATTTTCTTGATGTCATAATATAAAATAGAGTAAGTCAGGATGACTTCAAAACTCATCTTGGGAATGCTGTCTCCTTCCCCATCACACCCTCCCATCTAAAAGATGAGTGAACTCAGACCCAGAAAACCAAGTGTCTTCACTCATTTTTAAGTCAAGAACAGCAGAAAGAAAATGAGAAGGACTTATCCCCTTTCTGTCCTTAGTGTGTATTTTGATGACTTCCATGGAGGCTTTGATGTTAACATATGATAGAAGGCTTTTCAATGCCATTGAACAATTCCAGTCTAAGATAGAATACTTTATGATAGAATAATTTAAGGACTGCATACTTACTGAATTTGCAAAGTTGCTTCAGTTTTCAGCTGAGCTGGTCACATGAATCAGGAAGGGCAAGCCTCTTCCAAATTCATTGCTAAGCATGCCACTTATGATGTAGGGCATGCTGCTTGCATGTGTTGCATGGATATACACATGCACATGGATGTGTGTTTGGGCATCAAGCAGGAGTGATTCTCTTTTCTCTTTGTCTCTCATTTGATTTCTGCCAGCAAGACCACTCCATACAATGTAGGAAGCTTAAGGAAGTCACTAGTTTATGAACCATCCACTAAGTCTCCAAATAAGACCCTCTACTGGAAATGGTTAACAGTAGCTCTATCAAGAGTGTACTAGGGATGTGGCCTCATCATTACTGTCATAACATCTTTTTGAGTCAAGTCACGGTCCTTGCACTCGCTGTCTGAAGCTGGCTCTCGGAGATAAGCTTTTGCTTTGTGCCATCAAGCAGGGATTCCTAACACAGGGAGGGAGCTGTGCCTTCCATTATGACTAACAAGACAGCGCTAAGGAAGCCAGAGCCAAGCACTTTGGTGGTATCTGGACCTCCCTTATGTACTCCAGAGCATTAGGGGTCTACAGTCCAGTCATACTTCTAAGCTTAGACTGGAGTTATTCAATGGCGTTGAAAATCTTCATGGTTTTCTCAGTAAAATCAGTAGCAATGATGGTGTAGGAGAAACTGCTCTCAGTTCTTGGTGAGAAGTTGACTTCACAATCCTGCTCATGTCTGAGCCAGTACTTTGGTATGCGAACTGAGACTAAGTATTTAACTTGTTGGGACTTCCATTTTCTATTTTGTGAAATGAAAATAATAATAATAATATCTGATCTATGTGTGTCATGGAATTGCTTCAAGGATCAAAAGAGCTCATATGTGAGAAACTGCTTCAAAATATTAAAGTCCCTATATGTCTACAAGCTACTCTAAGCATGCCCCATATTCAACTAGTGAAGTCTTCTTTCTTCTCCATTCTTATAACTCTCCCAGTGTGGTGGGCAGAGTGATGAAATGCCACCCCCAAGATGCTCACACTCTGGTGCATGAGCCTTGCATGATCTTCTTTCCTTGAGTGTGTTTGGGAATGGTGGTTATGATGAGCTAGTCATTACTGTGATCATGTTAGCATGCAATATGCCACCATAACAGCCAAGAATGGGGTCTCGCTCAGTGGCCTTGAAGATTCAGCCTCTCTGAGATATACAGTTTCAAGGATATGATCTCTGCCTACTACTGAGTGAGCCCAAAGGATAGATGATGATTTTGACCCTCAGATGAAGTTCCAACTGCAGTCAGTGCCTTGATTTCAGCCTTATGATACCCTGAATCCAGATCTTTGACTCATAGAACCATAAGATAACCAATGGGTATTGCATTAAGCTGTTAATTTTGTAGACATTTATTATGTGGCAATAAAAACAATACACTCATATATTTCCTTTTCATCTCCACTACTACCAAGTGAATTCTCACAAGCATCTTTCCTTATTGGTACTATTGCCATAGTCAGGCTGGGGTCAATCTTTCTTTCTTCTCCTCATACCCTGGGGATCTATTCCATCAAGAGACCTGTGACCTCTGCATCCTGTACATCCTTGATTCAGTCAGTGAATATTTTTTTCTCATTTTCACACTTCTGAAATAGGGCTGTTTCATGGTGGTCACATTTAGTGTAGTGCTTGCTTTCTTCATTTGAAAGCTCTTATTGAATTGATGGTACATCTTACCAATTGATGATGTCTAAGAACCGAGGAAATCTGTTAGTTCAGTCTCACATGACTGTTGTGGCACTACATAAATTCTAGTGAGAGCCTTCAGATGCCTTCCAAGTGGAGAGAAGAGGGCTCTGTTCTCAAGAACCTCTTAAACAGCATCAGCAGTGGGATACATGGATGTTCAGGGCTTAAACAGGAAGACGCTGCTGCAGAAAACCTCAGGTTGTGACACAGTTGTATTTCTCTTCTTCCCTCTCATAGCTGCATGTTGCTAGTACCTAGAGAGACCCCTCTTCTTCTCTGGTTACCTCACTTCCTCTCTGACACCAGTGACCTGCACCTCTGGTATAATTTATTACATTATTGCGGAATACTGCTACAAACGAGTGTGCATTCATGGTGATGTTCCTGGCTCTGATTTTAAGACTGTCTTAGATCTCCTCTCGGGGATGGCAGACCAATCTTCTCACTTCTTTGCTTAAGTCTCAATGGGATTTATTTTTGGCATGATAGAGGGAGTTCTGATACAGGCTCAGGTGCTGTTCATGGCTTGTATGACCTTGGAATTGTCACTTCTTTCTCTCCAGTATTCCAGTGTTCATATTCTCCTCTGTACAGTGAGTGTTTGCTAAGGTTCCTTTTTGTTCTTTATCCTAGTTCAGGTCAATATTTTGCCTCCTTATTGCAAAACTTCCCCAAAGCCATCGTTGAAGGTAGCTATTACAGTGGAGTCACCCTGAATTATTGAGAACTCACAGTGTCCCTACTTGGACCCTCTGTTCACCCTTCTACTTTCCCCAGCAGGTGTCAGAGCTATAACCCAGATTTCCTACAGCACATTTTCCTGCACAATCAGACTAACTGACATCCTTCTGTCTCCAAGTTCATTCTTGCAGATGTTTCCAATCCTCATCACTTTATCATAATTGTTATGATAAGCATTTCTGCCAAAATGGTAGTAAAAACTCAATTTTCCTGAGCAAAATTAACAACAAAAAGTGTTCACGGCTCGTGCAACCTGGTTATTAAGCTGTAGCAGGAATTGACTGCAGCTGTGAAATAAGATATAATTAAAATCTGGGGCCCTTCACCGCAGATCTGCTGTGTGCATTTGCAGTGTTGTAGATACATGAATTACTGGGGCTGACCAGCTCAGGCTGTCAATTGGGAACCTGTCCAGTGGAATTATGTCTGTTTGAATGTCAGGGTTGAGGGAGGGGAGGAGAACGTATACACATTCAGAAAAGTATAGCAATAACAACTTGAGGAAATACATAAAGCATGAAGAGAAAGGCACCTTGGGAAAGGGCTCCAACCTAGATCTGCCGTTATCTGTGCTGTCTTAAATGAATGAGTCAAGTAGCTCTCAGATTCTTAATGTCCTCTTTGATGCCATAAAAGTATAGAACATTAGCCATAATATGCTTGCTTCTAATGGTATTAGATGCATTTATTTTGAAAAAGTTTCTGTGTGTGTGTGTGTGTGTGTGTGTGTGCATGCTAGAATATGCTAGGCATGTGCTCTGCCACTGAGTTGTTCTGTTTGTACAAAGTAGAAAGAACAGGGATAACCTGAAAACTTGGAGTCATAAGAGTAAAAACCCATCACAGATTCATTAAAGAAAGGTAAGACTGTTGAAAAGTGAGGCCAGACGCTGAGCACTGGATTTAACTACTTGGTTTTGTCTGTTATTTTTCAATTTGTATGGACATTAGTATCTCATTAACACATTTCTCTCTAAGTGATTCTGTTTTTTACTAAACTGATATACAAAATTCTTATCTGCTGAAGCCATTGGATGAGCTATTAATTATCATGTTTTGCTGTTATAAAACTCCAAGGCTGTTTGGAGACTGGCCTCTGTTTGCCCCTCTATTCTCCTACTCCTGGATGCAGCTGTAATATTTTACATTCATCTAAAATGAACGATACAAGTGCATATGGTGCATTACAGGTCTCAGGACCCAGTAATACTTAAGGCTTGACTTTGCTGATTGACCTTAAGTCTTTTGGAACAGACTGAGTCAAGTGGAACTACCTCACACCAATTCTTTACTCATCTGGGTTCAAGGGATGCTGTGCTCATACCTTGGTTCCCTCTGAGACCATGGAGAACAATTTGTAGATGAGGCTCTGCTATAGAGCTGAGGCATAGGACCAAAATATTATTGAAAGGTACCTGGAATCCAGATGTGAGCCATCTTGGTAAATTGGTGGTAGGCGCTGTCCTTCACAGCTAGGGGTTGGGTTCTTGAATTATGGTATTGTTGCATCTCTCAGTGGTGCTCCTACTATGCACCACTCACTGGGTACTTCCAGCTCATTGGAAGTATCCTTTAGTGTACTGCCCACATCTCAGAGAAGCTCCACTTCCTCCTTTGATTTCTGCTCCTTGCGCACAGGACTGGTGCAGAAACACCCTCATGTGGCTAAGGTATTTTCTTCATGACAAAACAAGCTGTGTGGAACTGGCCTGGCTATTTGACATGTCTACACCTTTGCTTCCCTAACTGTGAATGTGAGTATTGGATTGGGTAATACCTTCAAGTTGTCTTGTAGATAAATGCTGTGTGGTTCTCAGAAGATACGAACACCTGTGACTAGATTCTAAGATGATTACCATCATGATTCTTAGGCCATTTTTTCCTTCTAGCAACTGCTTCATTTGGGCTATCATGTATTTAGGTTTATTACTGCCCCAACTCTTCCTTTCAGAAGCAGGTGAATCTTAAATGATACAACTAAAGGAAAGGGGAAAGTGTCCCTAAAACATATCATGTCACAAGAACCTGACTCTGTGCTGGGTACTGCTATGACATCATTGCAGTTTGGAGCATGGGTTCCGGGTTCCCACTGCCTCGATTAAAAAATCCTATCTCCAAAACTTCTGTATTTTGCTGGCTTTCAGAAAGTTATCTAACAATTCTTCATCACTTTGTGAAATGGGGAAGGAAGAATTCACATGAAGTTATTGTTGGATACTAAGTGTGCTTATATAAGGGCATAGAGAAGTAGACATGTGATAATGTGATTGGACTGAGCTCACTCAGGAAGCCCTGGGTGAACAGGAATTATGGGCCCTTCCTACCAGCTAGCATGTGAGAGGCAGACAATATACTTCTACTGGGGTTAGAGATTCAGTGTGGAAGTAGGCAACTTTGAGAGTTGGCTTTCCTATGGAGGCCTGGAGTGTGGTCCACCTGCCTTGCAAGTTTTCAGGGGGGTGACATCATACCTCCCCTTCCAGCTGCCTGGCACCTGTGCTGGGGACTTCCCTCAGCTTGGACTGATTTCCTTCCTGCCTTTCCCTTTCATTTCCCTATGCTCCTTGAGCTGATAATTCTTCCCAACAAATCAAGACTGTATGTCTATGATCTCCCAATCATTTCTGTATTCTAATACATAAAATAAAAGATACTGAAGATTCTAATTGCTTGGGGATTTCCCTCCTTCAAGCCTCTTTGGGTAACTAGAGTCTCCCTGGCTTCTCATGCTGTTTCTGATGTTAACATTTTAATAACACATTCCAAGTATTTTTGTTTTATGAATTCTAATATAGATGGAAGTTCTCCCCAAGAGGGGTTTTAAAAGCAGGTGTTTTTAAATGAATGACTCAATATCCACATGCATATTTCTATGACTAAAACCCGTTTTTTTGCTTCCAGACATCAAATTCCTCTAGTCTCCAGAGAGCTCTAAGGTGGTCACTTGCCTTGTTGAAAGAGTCTCTTGCCTTTCCATAGGATGTTTGCTGCATCTGAAAAGCCTTACCTGTGCATATGTTTTCCATAAGTATGTGGTGTACAATCAGAGGCATTTGCCCACAGCTTAATGCTGACCTCTCCCACACTGATTGTGGAAAAAGTAGCTGTAACATCAATGAATATGTCCTTAGGAGGCTTGACTAGGAAGCATCCCATGTGCCCATTCTTTTTACTTACCCTTCTGGTATCTGCCAGAGTTGGGGAATCTTCTTTCTTAGTCTATACAACTTGGGCCTATGTTTCTGGTTGCCCAGTTTATAGGACAGTGTGCTGCTGTTGCAATCAGAGTGTCTCCTGGGGGAGGGGAGAGAGATGATACTGTGGTGGAAGTATTATGCTCACAGAATTTCCCATACTGTTACATCTAAGAGGCTCTCCTGAGAGATAATGAGACAGGGTCTTCCAGAGAAATGGTCCTAAAACCTTGGGTGACACTACCAGTTCTCTCTCTGAGTGTTTGTATATTAGGGGATCTTGGGGTTCTGTGGTTAAATGTATCACCGTTCTTTTATCTGTATTTACCAAAGTTACTTCAACAAGGAATAGGTTTCTTGCATTATGGAATACTGCTCTGTAGGGCATTGGTTGGGAACAGATGGATAGATTAATCCTTGGAAAGGAGCTAATTAAGAGTGATACCACTTGTGATTTTGGAACTCATAGATCTGGAGACAACAGATAAGAGCTGGATGGGAACTGAGGCTAAGTCAGTTCAACCATTCCACCTTGCTCCTCAAAGACAGGGAGCCTTGCTTGAGGTCATGGATAAAGTGGGAGCCTGGTGTAGAAGGCTGAAACAGGTCTCTATGCACTAGCTGCTACAAGGTGCTGAGCCGACTGCTTTGGCTCAGAAATGTAAAGAAAGAGATTTAAAAATGCAGAAGTGGTGGGTGGGGTGAAGGTATAGAACTTGCCTACTGTGCTCCAGGCCCTGGGAGAGAGAGAGAGAGAGAGAGAGAGAGAGAGAGAGAGAGAGAGAGAGAGAGCGAGCCTAAGAAAAAGAAGGCTTTCCTGGCTGGTCTTAGGGGTAACAGGGGAGGGTCAAGCCAAGATGTTTACATTTCAAAAGTTTTTGTGAGAGTTTATAAAAGAATCAGAGTGGAAGAAACTAGACTGCAGAGGAAATGAGGTGATGGGACCATGGGCAGTACCCATAGAGAACACTGTACGTTCCATCATGGAGAACTTTTGGAACAGTTCAGTAGAGATTAGGGAATAGAGAGAAGTGGGCATGCTCCAGTATAAAGAAAAGAGCTGGGGATGTACTGTTAAATGCAGAAGGAGGAGGAGGAGGAGGAGGAGGAGGAGGAGGAGGGGAAGGCACCGCAGCCACACAATGGGTCAACTAATGCTGAAGTAAGATGTGCATGTGGCAGGTGACATCGCAAATCTTGGGTCTTGGAGCTTGTCGGACTGACATCCTGTCTCACCCACTTGACTGGGCAACTTTGGTTTCCTGGTGGGAAATCTGGCCCTAGTGAAGGAGGAGAAGGAGGAGGAGGAAGAGAAGGAGGAGAAGGAGGAGGAGGAGGAGGAGGAGGAAGAGGAGGAGGAGGAGGAATCAGTGTTTGAGATCAAGACTCCCAAGGACAGAAGCAATGCTGAAATGTGTTTAGCAAATGGTACTGGTGGATTCCTTCACTTTAATAGCACTTTACAGTTTACAGAACATGTCTATCTGCTTCTCACATCTCTGTAGCAGCTCATCCAGGTTGTTACATCAAGAAAGCAGGAGAGACCATGGTGATGAAACTCACTCTGACAAAAGGAGTTCTGCCTGTGGGGGATGGGGAGGAAAAAGAGGAGGAATTGGGGGACTCTTGGAAAGGGCACGGCGGGTTATGCACATAAAACAGAAGTTAGGTGCCTTTGGAGAAAACTGCCTGGTTTTAAACGCCAGCTTCTCCACCTAATAGTTGTGTGATCTTGAGAACATCATTTAACCTCAATTCTTTAGATGTAAGATAGTGTTTGTCACAATACAGAGTTCTAGGAGCTTTACAACAATTTGTCTTTATACTTTGTGCAGTGCCTGGTTGTAAGAGCTAGCTAAATGCTTAGAAAAAAGCATGGGTGTCATTACTAGAAAGTAACCACAGCAGGAACCATGCACTTTTTAGAGGATGCCTGAGGCAGTTGACCTCTAGTGTTGGACTTACTGGGGTAGGGAGATGTGGTACTGCCATGATGGTTAATTCTGTAAACTTGGCAAGTTCCAGAGTCAACTATGAGACCAACCTCTGGGATGGCCTGTGAGGGATTATCTAGGTTAGGTTAATTGATATGGGAAGACCCACCTTAGCTGTGGGTGGCACCATTTCAAGGGTCGAGGTCCTGGTCTTAATAAAAAGGAGAAAACCAGCTGAACACAACCATTTACTACTCTACTTCCTGACTGGATGCAGTGTGACCAGCGGCTCCTGTCCCCATGATAGACTGTACCCTAAAACTGTGAGCCAAAATAAACCCTCCTTCCTTGATCACAGTGACAAGAAAAAAAGCTAATATAAGTGGTAAAAAAATAATGTGCATGTGTGCAAACCCCAACCCTGGGAGCAACGAAGCTGTGCTGGTTCCTCTGTGGACTGGAAGGCACTTTCAAGGTATCTCAAGACAGAGGAGGTCTGAGTTTTGGCTCTTGGGGGAAAATAGCATCATATATGGGTCTTATTGCCAGTACCTCTTGTATGGCTTCATCTAACTGTACCCTGTGATGACAACTGTTTTCAGAATGTAAGTACTGCCCCAGCAGTTCAGATGAGGACTAACTCACCTGTACACCTGTACAAGCATACTCCTCAAGGTTGAGCCTTGTGGCTTGCTTCTATAAGAAGCTGCCCCTGCCTATCCTTACCTTTCCCACATCTACATATAATGGCTCAGAGCACCCCTAAACAAGTGCCACCCACTATACTAAATTAAAATTTTTTGTGACACACCTTTTGGTAGGCTCTATGTTGTCTCAGTTCAGCACATGGAGAGGACCCTGTAATTAGCAGGTTTTTGATGATTTGGGGTTTCATGGTCTTCTGTCCCAAAGGGCTGATTTAGGTACCCCCAGAACGAATGAGGCACCCAATGTGAAGAGGGAATGCCCCTGAGCCCACCCAAGATCTGGTGTGCCCAGAACATCTGGTCAGGAATCACTTCCTTTGATGTTCGCAGGCACGATTTCATAAGAGAGGCAGGCGGGCAGGACGTCTGAGTGACAATAAGTCCTCAGCGCTCCTCCAGAAGGGCTAAGTACAGTAATTTGTCGTAATGACTCAAATTTAAAACAATAACCCAGAGGCATAATAGCATGGGCCAAGAATACCTACTGCATGTGAGGGGCTGTTAATGGGAAACGAACGGTTTGATTCAGTAGCAGAGGATTTCCAAATGGCTTCCACTCTGGACATGTACGCCGAGTGTGGAGAGCTAAGTTTTCTATCAGGGTTAATTTGGACCACTTCCTCTCTGCCTGGCGAGAGCCATTCTCCCGACGGAGGCTCCTTTATTGCTCCACTCTAGCCGCATCTTGAGGCAAATTTCTGAGGCTTCACTCATGTGCTCTTTCTCTCACTTTTCCCTTCATCCTGCCTCTCCACCTGCCTCTCTGGAGTTGCTACTTCAGTGCCACTTTTCTAAATGATATGGCCACTAAATCCCATATGGCTGCAGGGCCCACACCTGAGCCGGTGCAGAGATGCTGAGATGCAGTATGGAGAACTGCACCAGACTGAGGGATGTTGCTGTTTAGCCCCGAGGCTCTCATGTAATCGATAGAGCAGGTCTGTGGAAGCAGTGACCACTGTAGAGTCTTGCTGCACAGACAATAGGAGGAATATAATCTCTATTTGCCATTGCCATCCCATCTCAGGAAGTCCTACCTGTGACCTTACTGACTTATGACCTGTATCAGTTTCTTTTTCTTCTCATTAAGATAAAATACCTTTAAAGCAATGTAAATGATGAAGGATTTTTTTCCCTATATTTTATTTATTTATTTTTTAAATTTATGTGTAGTATTGCCTACATGTAGGTAAGTGCACCCGTGTCGTGCAATGCCCGAGAAGGACAGAAGACGCTGTCGGATCCACTGGAACTGAAGTTACAGACAGTTGTTAGCTGCTATGTGGGTGCTGGGATTTGAACCCGGGTTTTGTGTGAGAATGTTCAGTGTTCTTAACCACTGATCTGTGTCTCTAGCCCCTGAAATACATATAGTATTTTTTTAACTTCCTTTTTTTTTTTTAAATTAGAAGAAGCATTTCATTACAACAGCATTAACCTATTCAATAACATTTTTTCTGAGCTAGGGTACATCTCTTTCAAAATTGGCTGTACATTTCTAGGTTTACAGATGAATTATTACCCTTATATAATCTTTTACTCATTATAAACTCTATAAGACATAAAATTAAATGAATGGAAGCAGAGGTTTATATAGGAAAGTTTTGTGGGCAAAGAGGTAAGGTTGGTTTTCTGGCAGGCAGGCAGGTAGGGGGAGGGAGGGGCTTCTAAGGGCTACATGGCCTTTGTCCTGTCCTCCAGTCACATGATCTACAAGAGACCCAGTTAGGATTAAAGGATTAGAGGCCTAATAGTTTTGCTTGGGGGTTGGTGGGTGAGAGACAGTGTATCTAGAATGGAGCTGGCCAGTTTCCTGCCATCCTCACTAGGAGGTATCTGGCCTGGCAGCCATGCTCTACATTCCAGGCACTCCTGACTTATCCCAATACCAGTTCATTCACTGTTCCCAAATGCCCTGCAAGAGATAGATACTGTTATTCTCCCCTCCGCACCCCGCCCATGTTAAGGGTAAATTGCCCTATGTTGTGGCTATGGGAGGGGGACAGAAAGCACATGAGATTGCTAAGGACTGAGCCTGGGGCCTGGGACTGTGGCTACTGACATCTCAGATTCCTTCCACTTCCATACTCTCACCCCTAACCCTTCATGCCCTCACCCCACCCCCAATCTTCCTCCAGCCCATTCCCTTTCCTTCCAGTCTCCAGTCTCTACCAATAAGCCACCGTCATTCCCCCTAGAGATGTGGCTCACCTATTTCCAACAGCTGTCCTCCAGGGTCATTCCAATCTGGTTTGTTGGCACACACCTGCAATCTCAGAATTTAGGAAGCAGAAGAATTGGAAAGATTGCTACAACTTTGAGGCCAGGCTAGTTTATACAGTGATTTCCAGGCCTACCATATCTAGACTTCATCACAGAGTGACACTCCATGGGCCAGCATCTGCTTGTGTTTCCAATCCCAGTGGCCATCCTTACACAGCACTTCATGATGAAAGTGCACCTTGAATAATTCAAGTTCAACTGAGCAGTTAGCTTAATGATTAGCCTCTTAGGTGGCTACCCAAAGTCTTAATCTCTAAGATGGTTTCCCATTATCACTATGAATGGCCAAGATGAAAGCACACAAAGCACATAGATGTACAAGTATATTTATACACATAGATATACACATACACATATATGCGCACATGTACACACATGCACACGCACACACGCACACATTCAGACACAAGCTTTCCCTGGAAAGTTTTGCACATATCAGCCATAAGAAGGCCAATCCCACTCATGACTCCTTGCAAGGACATAGCTCCTTTGCAGAGAGTCAACATATTCAGCTCAGTTCAGCAAATAGTCCTGTAGTGGGTTGAACTGTGCTTTATAAAACACAGTGTTCAAGTCTTAACCCCAGTACCTGTGCATTGATCTCATTTGAAGTAGAATCTCTGAAGAAGTAGGGAAGCTAAGATGAGGCCATCCTGGATTAGGGAAACACAGTGTTCAAGTCTTAACCCCAGTACCTGTGCATTGATCTCACTTGAAATAGAATCTCTGAAGAAGTAGGGAAGCTAAGATGAGGCCATCCTGGATTAGGGTAAGCCCTACTTCAGTGGTTGATGTTCTTATAAGAGAACAAGAGGACACAGAGACACCGGAAAGAACACTGTGACAATGAAGGATGAGGTTGGAGGGATGCCAAGGAATGCCAGCAACTGGAAACAGGAAGAGGCAAGGAAGGATTCTCCCCAGAGCCCACAGAGGAAGCAAGCGCCTGCTGACATCTTTATTTCACACTTCTGGCCTCCAGAGACAGGAGAGAGTAATCGTGCTTTCTTAAGCCACCAGGGCTGTGATAATTTACAGCAGTCACAGGAAGCAGTTGCAGCCCCAAAAGGCTCGTTGAGTCCTGACACCTCCTCAGGGCTAGAGACTCAGTGGACCTAGGGAGTGTCTGGGTCTTTCTGGAGAGGGCTCATGGTGTCCAGCCATGAATGGGAAGGACTCTGCCATTTCCCACATTATTGGCTCCACCTCCCTTTCAGTTCACAGTTGATTGTGTGCCCTTCTCTGACACCAAGAACCTGGGGATTGGGACTGGCGGATTTCTCTGTCCTTTCCCTCTACTCATGGAGTGTGGTGAGCCCTTGAATTGGTGTTAAATAGATCTGGGTTTGAATACATTCTTCATCACTTAAGCAATGAAATTTTTATTTTCTCAGTGTGCAAGGAGAATGCAGATGGTTTTTGACTTACAATGGCTCTGCTTCAGTGTTAAGATGACGTGGGCATGATATCCATTTAGTAGAAACTATATTTGGAATTCTGAATTTGGATCTTTTCCAAGTCTAGAGACCTATAGTATGATTTCTGATTGTATTTTTTAGTGAGAAAAGATCTTACTATGTAGTCCAGGCTAGTCTCAAACTTGAAATCCACTTGCTTAAATTTCACATGGCCGAATGCATAGTGTGATTGTCTTTTGTGATGCTGACAAGTAGTAATGAATTGCAGCCACCTGTCACCAACATGGTCATGAGGGGGAAACATGGCTCTACCGTGTGCCATGCTGCTCATCTACAAGTAGGTTAGATGTACTCAGTGAACTCTTTTTTTCAAGCCTGGGAATGAAACAATGCATTTTCTACTTATGGCATTTTCAACTTAAAATGGACTTTTGGAAAGCTGACCTTTTCATAAGTCAAGGAACGTGTGTACTTGATGGTGCCAGGAATTTGAAAAGCAGATCTGCGCCAACAGACAGATGAACGGATCTCTTCTTTTACCCACCATTTGTAAATGTTGTCATCTTGGATAATCTACTTACCTTACTGGACCTTTCTTTCCACATCTATAAAGTGAAACTTATAAAACATCATCAGTCCTATAGGATGACTGTGTGCATTGGCTGAGTTAACTCCTGAAAGTACTTGCATAAGTTTATGGCAAATAGAAGCTGCTTCAATAAAGAATAGTTGTTATTATCATTTTATTGGTAAGGAAACTGAGTCCCAGGAATAGAGGCCGAGGTGGTGTAAATAACTTTCTCAGATTATTTGATTCTCCCAATAGTATTGGATGGTTCGTTCAGAAGTATTTATCAGTAGGGGATAGTTGTACACACCTTTAATCTCAGCACTAGGGAGGCAGAGGTAGGTGGATTTCTGTGAGATTGAGGCCCACCTCATCTGCATTGAGTTCCAGATCCGTTGAGGCTATAGGGAGACCCTGTCTCAAAAGAAAAAAAAAACTATCAGAAGGCTACACTTGTAGTTATTAGACGTTCCAGTCCTGGGATCAGACAGACCTAAATACAATCCTAATTACTAACTGGGTGGTATGGCTTGTTTCTTAACCTCTGGGGTTTCAACAGAGATACAGATTTCATTGGATTGTCATGTACAGGAAATTAGAATGAATGTGGCTATTTAGCCACAGGATATTCAAGCTTTCATAGGTGTTTGTGTCTATTGTTTGCATTGATTAGGATTAAATTTAGCTGTTCTAATGTAATAATAATGGCTTTTAAAACCCTCCAGTTTTGTTTTTTTTTTTCTCTGTAAAAAGAGTTTGACAACAGGCAGTCCAAGAACAAGAAGTCATTAAGGACTGACACCTTCTCATGTGGAATTTGTGCTCAAGAACACTTTATGAGTCAATATGATGACCTGGTGATCTGGCTCCTGTGTCCACATTCTGAACAGCATAAGAGAGAAATTGTGGGAGAGAGGAAGAGGCTGTGAGAAGGCAAAAAGTACCACCCCCCAGTAGGGAGCCTGCTCCTGATTTTTTTTATCTTTTAAAAAATTAATTTCTATTTTATGTGTATGAATGTCTTGCCTGCATGTATGGAAGTGCACCCATGCATATGATGCCTGTAGAGGCCAGAAGAGGGCATTGGATCACCTGGAACTGGAGTTATGGATGGTTGTTAGGCACTATGTGAGTGCTGGGAACTGAACCTGGGTCCTCTGCAAGAGAAGACAGTGCTCTTAACTGCTGAACTATCTCTCCAACCCCCTTTTCTTCATCTTTATAGAGGTACAATCAAAATGAATTTGCTCTCTTTAAGGAGCCAGCTCACAAGCCCACACTTTACTTATATCTTATTGGCAGTTCATCACATGGTCATATCTGGCAGCAAGGAAGGATGGTAAGTACACTTCTACAATTGTGCTCAGTAAGATTCAAACTCTGCTACTAAATAGAAAGAAGAAATTGATTTGAAAAGACAAATTGCAGTCTTCCAGATTGTCTTTTAAAAATAGTTGTTATTGCTATATGTCAGGAATCTACCCTTTGAGAATTTTCAGGTTTTAATACAATGTTATAAATATTGGAAAGGAGGTTCGTAGGAGGTGATGTGGGGGTACTTCAGGGGAGACAATAACTGGGTCTGAAGGCGTCTAAGAAGGCTTCACTGAAGAAATGAGGACTGAAGTGAGGTCTGATGCTTTGTTGGTTTGCCAGAATGCCAGTGAGGGAAGGAAATTCCAAACAGAAAGCACAGTATACATCAAATCTAGTTGGTCCATCACTCTGGCCCTTGATTGTTCAGAAACTGGGCTAGCTGGTAGAAAATTATGCTACAGAGGGAGAGCTCAGGCTTCTGGCAGCTATCCTGGATCTTCTCTTATGTCTGTGGTCTCCAGAGAAGATGAGCAGAATTCTGAGCCCCACTTCCCATAATGGTTTCGAGTCTCCGTCCTCATTTCACTAGATAACAACCTATTTGTTGAATCAAAACTAGCTGGTTATTGAAAGAAAAATATTTATTGAGAAATAACTGCCATATGCAAAATGGGTGTTTACTACCTACTTGCCAAACATCAGTGAATTTGTGTTTAATAATCATTTTTTCAATTCACTTACAAAATGCATCCCATTAATTTTAAATTAAACACAGATTTGCAAAACTCTTAATTCACAACATCATTCTATCATCTCTTCCCAGCCAGTTTCCCATGGTTCCCTGTTGATGAAAGTCTCAGTTGATGTTTTTAGTGATAAATTTATTTTTCTATTAATAAGTAGTTGCAACATAGGCCAGTGAGCAAGAGAACTTTGCCCCATCTGCCTCTTCCCTCTCTCCTTCCCTTTATTTCTGAATCCTTCATGTGTAAGTAGCATCTGGAATACTTTGATAATCAAGCTGATGGTTTAACCTTGACCTCTGTCTTTGACCTGGAAGTGGTGAAGCCCTTGGGAAACCTTTCAAAGAGACCTTCTCTCCCTGTAGTGCAGAGAAGTGTCTGCTTGGCTGGGTGTGAAAAGATCTGGTTTTTAAATCTGAATTTCGCTTTCTTCTTTGAGCATTTGTAGTAGAATAGTAAAGTTTCTTCAAACCAGCATTTCTTAGAGATGTCACTATACATGTTGGTTAATGTTGTCAGCTTCACAGGATCTACAGTCAGCTAGGAGACCAGCCTCTCAGCCTATCTGTAAAGGACCATCTAGATTAAGTTAACTGAGGGAGAAACATCTATTTTAGCTGTGGGTATAGTACCATTCCTTGGGCTGAGGTGCCAGACTGCATAAAAGGAGAGAGGATGCTGAGCATGAACATACATTGCTCTCTGCTTCCTGACTGCAGATGCAGTGTAACCAGCTCCTTCATATTCCTGCCACCAAGCCTTCCTCACCATGATGGACTTAACCCTTCAACAGGAGTGAAAAATAATAAATCCCTCCTTAAGTTGCTTTTCTCAGTGTTTTGTAGTGGTAATGAGACATGTAACTAACTAGTATGGTAATGGAAACAGAAAGCCTAAAGCTGGGGAGTAGGTATAGATTTGCTAAGTTTCTTACTTTCTCCTCCTCCTCCTCCTCCACCTCCTCCTCCTCCTCCCCTCTATTTCTATTTCTCTCCCTCTATTTCTATTTCTCTCTCCCTCTATTTTTCCCTCCCTCCCTCTCTCCCTCCCTCCCTCCCTCCCTCCCTGGAGCATCTACATGGATGGGTGCGATTTTGAAAACAGGGAAAGGCTGGACAGGATGATTTCTATGAATATCCAACTCTAATGTATTAGGATTTTACTTCATAACTCAGAAACCAGGCAATTTGTGCTTCTGTCCCTCATATACCCCAGCTTCTCTCCCCTCCCTCTTTCTGGATTCGAATAGATATGCAGACATTGCCTGGATTCCTTACATCCCTGCCCTTTGGAAACCTGCCAGGGTAGGAATGAACTGACCTCTAGAGTTAGGCTAACCCCAGTTGCCTCAAACATTTGGTTCCTCGCCTTCCCCCAGATGAGCAATGACATGTTTAGCATCTGCTTCAGTAATATTTGAGTAGTGGCAAGTGCCTTAAGGGTTCATTACTATACAGCAGACAGACTTTGCAGAGGCTTTAGCTATATGCACAAGTACAGTGAGAGGAACCAATGCAATTCACTGTTCTAGGCATGCTGCTACTGCACAAAGCCAGCAAGTGCATCCCTTCCATGCCCCTCAGCAACAGTGTGGTACCTCACAATCATCACTAGAGGCTGAGAAGTCCCCACTTAGCCAAAGAGATGATTTTATTACCCAAGTCATGATCATCCAGGAAAGCTTCCAAACACCCCAGAAGATGCATACCCAGAAGAGAGAGTCACCAGTCTCGGCTGGCTGATGCTAGATTGCCTTCCTTCCCTGGTCAAGATCCTTTAGGTTATTAAGACAGCAGCACTAATGTTTCTGACCCCTTTACCCTATCATTGATCTGGGTTGTAGTGCAGGCCTTCAATTCTAGTTACAAGAAGCTAAAGTATAAAGATCACAAGTTCAGAGTCTGCTTGGGCTTCCAAGTGAGTTTAAGATTAGCTTGGGCAACTTATTGTGACACTGTCTCAATAAAGTAAAAATAAAGTAAAAAGGAAGAATCTTCATATAGCTCAGTAGTAAAACATTTGCCTAACTTGCACAAGACTCGGTTCAATTTATAGAACCACAGGAAAGATAAAGAAATTATTAAGAACCCAGATCTTGGTGTATGTTGACTATCCTTGTCAGTGTTTATTATAGCAGAAATTAAAACTGCAAAAGTGAAAAACTACTTATTAATTTTAAAATAGCAACAAAAAATCCCTTGTGAATTCATATAAACACAGTACTTTTTTTCCACGAAAAAAGAATTCTATTTTCCCAATTAACCAAGAAATCTTGCAATAAAAATGGTTTTGTTTTACATTTTTGCAAACCTTTGGAAAATCTAGTTTCGTAGATGACAGCAAGATTCTGTTATTTGGGAACTTGGGAGATGGCTCCTGTTCTTGCAGAGGACCCAGATTCGGTTCCCAGTACTCATATGGCAGCTAACAACCATGCTTAACTCCAGTTCCAGGGTATCTGACTCCTTCTTCTGACCTCTGTGGGCATTATATGCATGGGCACATTCATATACACACAGGCAAAATACTGAGACACATAAAATAAAAATAAATTAAATAAAAAATTGTTATCTGTCTCTGGTAACCTGTTACAGTGTTGTTGTAGTTGAAATATATGGGAAAATTCTACCTCATGAAGATAATGAAGATATATATTTGAGAAAGTAAGACCCCCTTAGATGACTCTGGAAGAGTTTGGGATACCTGGGGTTGCTCAAGCTGTACTTTGAGAAACACTGACCTCATGTACAAGTACTTCTTTTTCTTGAGCTATTATTCTTACTGCCTAAATTGTTCCCAATTTCTCTTTTCTGTTACAAGTATCTTTCACATCAAAGCCAGAGCAACTCTCTAGAGATAAATTCTCTTATCAACTGTCCAGTGGTTTCCATCACTCTTAGATTAAGGCATTACTTTACCGTCCTTGCCTGGATCTCCTAACTCATATCTTAGTTCTTCCTCCTTTGCTCACCCATCTTCAGCAGCTCTGACCCTTCTGTGAACCTATGAGGATCAGCCCTGACTTATGGCTCTTGACATATCTGCATACTCTACTTGAAACATCGTCCCTTAGATATCCATCAGCAGGGTAGCTTAGTCTTCTCATTCATATGTTAGTTCTAACTTAGTCCACATAGATTTGACATGTCATGTTTTCTTTAGAGTCTTTGTCACAATCTGCAATTGTCTTCATTATCTTATTTACTTCTTTGTGATTGTTTTCTCACACCAGTAGGTAAGTTCTACTGGCACAATGACCTTTTCATATTCAAGGCTATATTTTCAATGCAGCCTCTGATGCATAGTATATATGCAATAAATAATGTTGGATGCATGATGGGAAGAAGAGTTTTATGAAAGAACATCACGACCGTAAGTCAGACCCAGTTTTGGATTCTACTAACTTTGCAACATTTGGCAGGTTTCTTGAATTTCAGTTTTCTCATGAGTAAAACACTGATAACAATATCTGTTGTGTGAACATTGTTTTGAGACAACAAGGAGATAGTAAAGGCAAAACACCTGTCACATAGAAACCATCTCATAAATGGGCTCTTCTTCCCCACTGTATCTCCTAGCTTGTTGATGGCACTTCTAGTTCTGATTTGATCAGGAAATGGTTTGATCTTTTCTTTTTTGAGACAGGATCTCATATAGCTTAGGCTTGCCTCAACTCACTATGTAGCCAAGAATGACCTTGAATTTCTGATCTCTTGCCTCTACCTCCCTAGTTCTGGGTTATATTCATGAGCCACTATACCTGGTTTATAGGGTATCAAGACTCAAACCCAGGACTCTGTGCATGTTAGGAAAGTCCTCTATCTACTGAATTATATTTCCAATATTTATCTTTTTTGTTTTCCTCAGAGGTTCCACATTTCCCAGATCCCCTTGCTAGTGGCATGGCTGAATGGGAACTAGGCCCCACAGCTAGATCACTGTCCTCTCTACTGCCTACTTTAGGGCACAAAAGCACCCAGGCCCTGGAAGAAACATGTAACACCTGGCTCATACTATTAACATGGCTGGAGTCCCTGTGCATGCCCCGTGACTGACATTAGCATTTGCTCAGTTAATAATTTTAACTAATTAGGATTTACTGGAGTATTGGTGAAGGCACAGGTTCAGACCCCACTGCAGAACTGTTGAATTATTTCGAGGACATGATCCTGAAAACAAGCTTTCCAGGAGGTCCTGAAGCATGGTATACTTAAGGGGAAACTGGACCAGGAAGCAAGCAGAGGACACAAAAAGACTTCCTTCATTCTTCCCTGCATAATCACAGCCCTGTCTACCCTAACCCTGGGCTTCTCAAATGCTTATTCTGTAACCTATCTTGTTCCCCCACTTGGGCCCCTGAGGAAGCTCAGATGGACTGACCATAGAGGACATTAGTCCAGATGCCCAGACATGGGGTTCTTCTTTGAATTCTGCTCACACTTCTGCTCCGGGCTGAGTCTCCTCAAACGAGAAGGTGCAGCAGTGTGCTTAGCCAATCTATAGTGTGAACGCAGTGTAGCATCGAAAGGTAGTGCATGAAAAACTGTTTGAAGAACAGATCCAGCAGCCCCTGTCAAATTCTCAGTTTCCAGTAGCAAAATGGAAGAGTCCTTTCCCACCATCTCATAAATCAGTCCACTGGAAGGCGTCAAAAATGCAGCTTAGGAAGACATGTTTACTAGCAGCTCTGCCGGAAGACATACATCCTGGTTTGCTCCATTCTTCTCCCCTGAGAACAGAAAGTATGGTCCCAGGAAGAGAATCAGCTTGCTTGGAACAAGCACACTGCCCTGAATTCTCCATGCAACTGTTTCTGGCTTTCTCAAATGATTTGATCTGAGAGGCAGGCATCCACTAAGATGTCCCTTCTATTGACCCCACTTAGTGTTGCCCCAATCCTTGTGACTGCGGGAAGAATTAGAGAGAGAGAGAGAGAGAGAGAGAGAGAGAGAGAGAGAGAGAGAGGAAGAATTAGAGAGAGAGAGAGAGAGAGAGGAGAGAGAAATAGAAATAGAGGGAGAGAGAGGGAGACAGGGGAGAGAGGGAGGGAGAGAGAAGAGAGAGAGGTCTGGAGTTGAATCTAAGCCTTCTACTCATTGGCTTTGAGATTTTGGACAAACCACTTAACAGCTCTGAGTTCCACCTGTTAAAAAATGATAAGGAAATATGCTCCCATGTTTGTGACAGCACATTTGAAGTCCCTGCATGTGCTGTTAGTGGTTGCTCAATTCTTGACTAATACTGTAGCTCCTCACATCATCCAAGAGTAGCAAGAAATTGAAAAATAGGGGCTGGGGCTGGAGAGATGGCTTAGTGGTTAAAAGGACTGGATGCTCTGGAAGAGGACTTGGGTTTGATTCCTGGCACTCACATGGCAGCTAACAGCCACTCATAACTCCAGTTCTTGGGGATTCTATGCCCTCTTCTAACCTTCTCAGGCACTGTACAACACAGGTGCACCTACCTACATGCAGGCAATACACTCATAGACATAAAACAATAAATAAAATATTTTAAAACAAAAATTAGAAAAGTGGCCTATGATCCTCTTTCTGGTGTAAACAGTAGTTCACTTGATTTATAGTCGAGCCTTATCTTGAAATCAGTGTGTGACCTTGATAAAGCCACTCTCCTTATCTGAGTCTTTACATCTTTTCTGGAAGTTCGGAAAAGACTTCCTTTCATCCCTGCATATTCACAGTCCTGTCCACCCCAATCTACAGTACAGAAATTGTCCTTACTATAACCTCTGACTTTAAAAAGTTCACATCATGGGCTGAGGATGTAGTTTGGTTGGTGGAGCCCTTGCCTACCACTCACAAAACTTGGGTTTGATCCCAAGTTCTGCATAAAACTCCGCTTGGTGGTGCACACTTGTCATTCCAGGCAGGAGGATCAGAAGTTCAAGGCCATCCTAGGCTATGTAGTGAGTTCAAGACCAGCCTGGGATACATGAGACCCTGTCTCAAAAGAAAAACAAAAGCAATTTTCATGGCAGATTGAAGCAGAGCCAATACTATGCTTGGGTCTTCTCCCAAGAGGCCTCAGTGCAGTGGTTGCTGGGGCTATAACTATTTCCCATGGATGTCAGCAATCTCCTGTGTAAAGTATAAGCCTCTTTATCCTTATGCTTGCTGCTTTGCCCTAGGCTGGTGGTGAAGCTCTACATGAATGACAACTCTAAGGGGTATTCTGAACACACCAGAAAGTACCTTATATGTGATACAGCATGGTTGCTTTTGTCCCTTGTGCCCAAGACACCTGCAGGGAGCTGAGTGCTGGACATGGCATCCGAGTCTAAGGGGTAAGACATGCACAGACCCTGATCCCCTGGGTGTCCTAGCTGTGAGTGGCCCTGTGTTTCCCACCTCAGGTCCACTCTCAAGAATCTGTGATGGGCATGAGGAGAAAGCAGATGAGAGACAAGAAACAAAGGCACAAGAAGGGGTTTGGATGGAGAGGAGAGAAGGAAGCATGGCGGGAAGAAAGGATGGAGGAACCTCTCTCTCAGGGAGGAGAGAGGATGCCTGGGCATCAGCAACACCATCCCGAGCAGATCAAAATGCCCCACTCAGAGCCAGTAGTTTGAGTTAAAAAATAATTCCAAGCCAAACTGTGGTGCCTAAATCTATTGCAAATGTCAGTAGCTGGGCCTGAAGCCAGAGCTGTGATCTCCCTCATGTCAATAAATCCTTGAAGTTCCCTCTCCTTTGGAAGTCTGGGTTTTTTTCTGATGTTGTGGTTTCTACCCCAGGCTGCCCTTTCATGAGTAATTTCTTTTAACCTGAGGATCACAGCTGTGAGCCATAATGAAAAGATTTCTTCTGGACCAAGACTGTGAAGAAGCCGCTGTGCCAGCAAAAGGGAACCAGGACAAAAATACAATTATACATTAGCTTTCACCAGTGACTGGCTGGAAGCTGCACAGTGAGCAGGAGAGGCTAGGGTAGGAAACACTATCGGCTCCCACACCAAGAAATGCACAGGTGGTCCAAAGAGATACAGAGTCATTCAGGCCAGCTCTAGCTGATGGATGCTGGGACCAAAGAGATGCCAGGGAGAAGAGGCTGTGATGGGATGCTTAGCAGAAGAGGCAGAAGGTAAGTTGTTCCTTCAGGTATCTGTCCTAGGCCTCAAGTATGCTGAGGTCTCAGGAGAAGGAAGCAGTATAGATCCACTAGCCTTCCAGAGAGTTTAGAGCTGGAAGAATGCTCTGTGATTCCCTGTGGTGGACCACCATCCACCCTCATCTCAGAGCCAGAAGAGGGAGGAGCCAGTAGGTAATACATTGACACCATTCGCTGTGACTCATGGAAAGGCACAGCTCTCTGTCTATCCTTACCCTCTGGAACTGTCCCTTGTTTGGACAAAATGTATCCCATATGGGGAGGAAGAGAGGGGTAGACAGCTAAGTTCAGTTTGGGATGGACAGTCTACCTCAGATGGTGGGGGCACTCTTGTTTTCACGTGTGGTCCTCAAGTTGACCCCTATCCCTGCTTCTGAGTTACATGTCTTCTGCCCCTAGATAGAAGGAATAATTTGAAGTTTATCTGAGTATTTGCATGTAAGTTTTCTATTTTTTCAAGAGCTCATCAATTCATATTGGCTTAATACCCTTGGAATATGTTTGGGGGCATTTTTTACCAGTCCAGAAGAAAATTCATGTTGTTTCTCCTATTGAACTCACCCAGGGATATTATTTGGGTATTATTTAGGCAGCTCTGTATTTCCTCATGTAATAACATGCTCCTGAAAAGTTGACAAAAATTTGAATTTTGGCAAATCGGGTCATATTTTAGTATAATGGGAGTGTTTGTTGCTTGAAAGAATTCTATGGTGGATCATTTTATACAGTAGAGACAGTCCTTTTGAAACGCAAATAACCGTTCTCAATTTATCCTTTTCTCTGTGCCTGTGGTTGTTCATAAATCAGATTTGCTTGAATTGAGTTGTTTCTCACACCAGTGGCCAGCATCAACTTGTTGCAAAATGGGTAAGGCAGAGAGATGACATATTTGTCACAGGCTAGGACTGACCTGACTGGAGGTGTGTTTCCACCTCAGATAGAAATTTGGACAGGAGTTTTGGGTACTCTGCTTCCAGGGGTGGAGTCTTCTCTTATAACTGTCATGAATTATAGCTGGGGGTATAGCTTAGAAGTAGAATATTCATGTGTAAGATCCTGGATTTGATCCCCAGTTACTGCGACAGCAACCCCATCCCCCCAAACCAAATATACCTATCTGGCATTAGTAATGTGGCCCCTATAATGCTGCCACTACTATTTATTTTTCTGAGTATAAAGCTTAGAGTTAGGATGTACACTCAGTAAAAACTATTGTGAATACCATTTTCAAAACTGTGAATATTACTTGCTTCCCTCCTAATGTAGTTTGGAGGAATGGAGTCATGGGACAGGAGAGATACTCCCATTAAAGCTGAAGGCAGCTTTTCTTTATGGCCTCTCCTTTCTGTCACAGAGCATGGGCAGATATTTCATGGTCTGCGAGTGTCAGGGATGAGGGATGAGCCCCTCACTCGAGATCTAGAGCAGCTTTGGCTTTCTGCTGGCACATGGCTTTGCACAGTGTCTCCCTGTGCCTGGATATGTTCTCGCTCACAACAGCAGCATTTGATTATATTGGTTTTCTTTGCAGAATTCTGGAATTCTAAGTCAAAGGTCTCTTTTTAAAAATCATCCTCTTAATTCTGAAATCAAATAGAGGCCGCAGTGATGAAACAGACAGGTGACAGGAGCCAGGGAGAGTGATGAGGAGTAACTAACACTTTATTCTCCCTGGAGGGCCAGATTTGCAAGGAGAGCCTGGTTGTAAAGGATGTTTAGCACCCGGTCTTTATTTGATGTATTGAGGATTTATTGAGTGTTTCTAGTAAATAAGAAGACAAAGACTCAACTCTACTTGTAAAACCAGTGAAGCCTTTCTGGGCAAAGCCACCTCAAAGAGCCATGGCAGTCAAAGAAGGAAGGTTTCCTGGGAGGTTGCTGCTTCCCTGGGGATGAGAAGAAAGGAGGTCTGCCCAGGTCCTAGGAAAGGGAGGGAGGAGCAGAAAGACAGGCCAGGAGACCGACCAGGATCATGAGTGTAGGGATGTATTATACATGCCTGACTCAGGGATAGGGAGGCTCAAGATCAGTAGGAGAGGAGGAGGAAGCTGCCCTCATCTTTTGACTCAACAATGGCTGAAGAGCCCATGGTGGGGAGATACATCAACCAGCTCAGGCAGGCAGGGCATTTTATATATATATATTGTCAACAAAGTCAAGGAGATAAGACTGTAGTTTCTGGTACAGAGATTTGCCAATCTCTAGACAGATATGCTTGGTGAAGTCAAGTTCCTGAGTGAGGACTGCTGTGCTTGGTGTTGACCCTGGTGAGGACTTGTTTGATTTCGAAGTGGCCGTCACCCTTGTACCTGATACAGCATGCTCAGGAACAAGAGGGCTCCAAAGTAGGAGAAATTAATTTTTCGAGAAAAGCGAGGTAGAAAGGAAGACGTAACATCTTGTCTGTCTTCAGCTCTACTTGATAGAAATAGTGAGAAGTCCTAGAAAGAGAAGAGTTAGGGCAGGAAGTAAAACAGGACAGTTTTAGGAGTGTTTGAGGGCTGTTGCAGAAAACAGGGACGAAGTGAAGCGTAGAACTGGAGTGGAAGACATTACCTGTACCGTCCTTAACTTGGTCTTTCAACCTTGGCAGTGCTGCAACTGCCTGGTGGCTTTCCTGGCTGTTGTCTCTGTCAAGGAGGAAGAAGATGCTTTATGATAACTACCTGACATACAACTGCATGTGGAAATATAAATCTACATTTGAGACTCCCCTAAATTCTTGAGGGGGCTTGAAAGTTCTCATAGGAAGGGACAAAAAAAAAAAAAAAGGAACGCCAAAATACTGAGTTCTGTTGGACCTGGGTGACATGTGAGCTACACATTTAGCAAGACAACAAGATGGTTGGAAAGTCACAAGTTATGACTTCTGACTGTACTTCTCTTTCCAAAGGATAGCGTTGACTGAGGAAGAGCTTTTGTCTTAATAGAGTCTAGCTTAAGCTGCCAGTGTTCCGTGCAGATACTGAGATACCCATGTCTTACACATCACTCTAGGGGCAACCCTGACAAATATTTTCCAATCTTGACATCTCTGATGACTGCCAAAGATCTTAAACAAAAAGATAATTAGAAGAAAATGTATACCAAACCAACAAATTCTCCCAAACTGTGGGCATTAGGCAGCCATTGTTGGATGTTAATAACATAAATGACCATATGTATGAACACATTCAACACACACACACACACACACACACACACACACACACACACAGAGTTCCTAAACATTTACTGCATCTAGTACCCTGTTAGTTCTACAGGAAAACATGTGAAATATAAACTATTTCCCATGACCTCAAAATTTACTAATTTAATTAATTTTGTTAAGTGAGTTCCAGAGAGAAAGAGATATATAAAGAGATAGAGATAGGTAGATGGATAGAGAAATAGAGTTATGTAGGCCCACTAGTTTCATAACTGTCACCGTTTTTTGTCTCCTGAGATTGAGAGATAGATGTGGTTGCAACAAACTTATACGTTCTTTAATTTGTTGATGGTCCCTTGGTATATGTTTTCTTCTGTTGGAAAATATAGACACATTTGTGCTTCAGACAGAATAAGAGAGTGAGTGGCTGGTCACTACCTCTGGCTTGTGTTTTTTGTCTAGAGTAGATAAAAATGGGGTCTCAGACACTCATCCACTTTCCCACTTGTTTCTCATACACAGGAATCCTATTTTGGAGAGTGAGCAAGTTTCTCTGGGATCCTTCAGCCTTAGGGGACCTGACTTAAAGCAATTTCAGTTTAAGCAGAGACCGGAACGGGAACAATTATTATTTGATAGTGCATTAACTTTTGTGAAATGGAATGAAGGGGTGATAAATTCACTTTGCTTAATCTTTGTATGCCTGAGTCCTAACACATGACTTGGTGACCACACAAGAATTAAGGTAAATCCTAAGCCCGGATGTATTGGAAAGGAGGCAGCAGTGCTTCCAAAACTTGTAGATCCCAAAATATTGTGTCTATAGGGTATATATTTGAATAGTGCGAAGTTGAACCCGTACAAATCCCATCTCAAAGTGTTCTAGTATGTGTGCATTGGGGATCCTGTAGACATCTCCACCAGAAATCCAATTCTATGGCTTTAAATAGGACTTTTGCTTTGTTTTATGCCAAATGGAATATGTGAATAGTGAAAACAGAAAGAAATTATCATTATTTCATTTTGTTTTCGCTCTGAGACCCAGTATTAGGCTACACTTTAATGTACTAGCAACAATTGTCATCGAGGCACAAAGTTTTAATTAAGCTCACGCATGATTATTTTTCACCAAACAGCCTAATTTATGAAATTGCTAATTGAACTAGCAGGTGCAGGCATCAGCTGCTACTGTATCATCGGTATGCAGCGTGGTGTGCACAAGTACACAGTGCGGCGTCAGACGGTGCATGTAGAGCACACTTAGGTATTGTCTTTCAATGACATCTATTCATTCGGAAATGTTTATTGACCAACTGGACCAGTTACTAATGCAAGAAATAACAGTTGCTGCCATAAATGGGGTTTATAGCTTAAAGAACTGGAGGTAAGCCCAGCGTGGTGGTGCATACCTATTCTAGCACTCCAGAGGCAGAGGCAGGCGGATCTCTGTGAGACTGAGGCCAGCCTGGTCTATATAGAGTTTCAGGCTAGCTGGGGCTATAGGGAGACCCTGTCTCAAAAAGCAAAGGAACAACAACAAAATAAAAAACAAAACAAACACCCCCCCAAAAAAAAACGGAGTTAAACTTGAGTTTCTTTTTTCTGCATGGGAAGGTCTAAATGGTTGCTTGGCATGCACTTGTTTATATGATTTCTGAACCTGGGTTCCTCTGTCTTATGACTCTGCCATTGACTATATTTTCAGGCTTCTTTATTTCTAACTAGCAATTATGGAAAGAGAGGGTGATTAAGGTACATCCCACTCAATTCTTTTTAAAATATTTTTTTGATTTTATTTATTTTTCTTTTATGTGTATGTGTGTATTGCCTGCATGTTATATAAGTGCACCTGTGTCATGCAATGCCCATGGAGGCCAGAAAATAGCCTTGGATCCCTTGGAACTAGTGCTACAGATGGTGGTTAATGACCATGTGGGTGCTGGGAACTGAACCTGGGTCTTCTGCATGAGCACCAGTGTTCTTAACCACAGAGCTACCTCTCTAGCCCTCCTTTTTCACCCCCAATCACTTCTTAATCATTTCCACTTAGAAGTCCAGCACATTACTTGTGTGGATAAATTACTGGCAAAAATTGTCCTGCACTGTACCAGGAAGAGTCCTGGGAAGTGAAGCCTCTGGCTGGACACTTGTGTATCAAATCTGTTTTGGAGGAATCTTTGGGGCTTGCTTGTCATCTCTGCCAGTGCTAGACACAGTTTCAGGCCCTGGGGAAGAAACAGTGGGAACAAAATAGCTGAACACATAAAGGTACCTGGTTTCATGGAATATAGTGTCTTCAATGTAAAAAATATTAGATGCTCTAGAACTCAAGGCAAATACTCAACAAGAAGTGTTACGAGGCCAAGGAGAAAAGGTCCAGTCAAGGAAAGGGGCTGGGAAGCATGGGGGTGTGGCTGGAAATTAGGGAGTGTGATTACTGAATGCTTCTTTTAGAAAATAGCATATTGAATAAAGAACTGGAGAACATAAGAACAGCCATGTGACTATCAACAGAAAAAAAATCATTCCTGGCAGAGGGAAGAGCAGGTGGGAAGGCCCTGCAGCTGGAGAGGACAGCAGGAGATGGTGTCAGAGAGGTGACTGTCAGGCTGGATGGTGGGGCCAGTTAGTTCAAAGCAAGTGTTCCAATGTCTCTTCTGTTGCTGTGATAAACACCATGAGCAAAAGCAACTTGGGGTGTCGGATTATTTCATCTTGTGCTTCCAGTCACAATCCATTACTGAGGGAAGTCAGGGCAGGAACCAAGCAGGATCAGCACCAGGAGCCACGGAGCAATGCGGCCTACTGGCTTCCTCTTTCTGGCTTAGTGCTCACTCAGCTTTATTGTTCAGAATAAATAAAATCCTTATTGAATACAATTTTTATAAGGAAATAATGGTTTTAATGTACAGTATGCAAAATAAATAGTTTTAATATTTTTCATTTCCCAATATATTTATAAATGACTCAGAATTTTTAATATTTTGACAAATATTTTAAAGGTTGGGAAACAATTCTGATTGTGCATAATTTCCCCATTGATTACAGTCATGGACAACACCACTCAGCTTTTTTATCCAGCCCGGACCCATCTACCTAGGGACAAAGCCTCCCACAGTGGGCTGGACCCTCCCACAACAATCATCCATCAAGACAAGTCCCCTCAGACATGCCCACAGGTCAGTCTGATGGAAGCAATTTTTCAATTGAGGGTCTCTCTTCCAACGTGACTCTAATTAGTATCAAGTTGACAAAAACTAACCAGGATAGCCAGGACCTTGATTTTCCTTTCTTTTCTCTTCACATATTAAAGGTATGGAATGTTTCTATCACTTCCCAGCTTTATTAGCAGTCAACCCTTTCTTCAGCCTTGATCCCAGTCAGCCATCCAGGTAACTTTCTGTGATCATAGAACAGGTCTGCTTTCCTCACGATTTCATGTAAATGAAAGCAAATAGTATGTGTTGTTCTGTGCATGGATTATTAATTTACACATTTAAAAGAGTTCCTTATCTTTATTTTATGTGTATAAATGTTTCGCCTGCATGTGTTTATTTGCACCACATGTAAGCAGTGTTTGAGAAGGTCAAAAGGGATGTCAGAACCCTGGAACTGCAGTTGCAGATGATTGCTAGCCACCATGTGGGTTTTGGGAACGGAATCCAGGTCTTCTGCAAGAACAGCAAGTGCTCTTAACTACTGAGTCATCTCTCCAGTCCCTGCCTGGAGTCTTTAGTTTAGCAAAATCGTTTTGAGATTCATCCTTGTTGCTAATATCATGCATTGGTTCCCTTTTACTGTCACTAAATTCCATTATATGGATTCCACTGTATGGATGTACCACAGTTCATTTTGGTATTGTGAATAACTCTGCTATCAACATAGTGTGGTTGGACATGTGTTTTCATTTCTCTTGTATCTGAAGTTGCTGGAGCCATAGATGAGCATCTGTTTAATGAAGCCACAACTGTCTTCCACAATTATTCCATTTTCCACATTTACCATCATCATTTGAGGTTCTACCTGGAGCTTTGCTCCTGATGGTCTCTTAAATTTAAGCCATACTGCTGGGTGTGTTGTAGTATGTTATTGTAGCCTTAATTGTCATTAATCTGATGACTAATAATGTTGAGCATTTACTTTTGACTTTTTATTTATTTTGTTTTTTGAAGTATCTGTTCAAGTCTTTTGCCCATTGTATTTTCAGGTGCTAAGTCTTTTTTAAAAAAAATTATTTATTTTTATATGTGTGTGAGTGTTATGTCTGCATGTGTGTAATTACAACCATGTCATGCAGTGTCCACAGAGGAGAGAAAAGGGCATCAGATCCCCTGGAACTGGAGTTACAGGTGGTTGTTAGCTACCACATGGGTGCTGGGATTCAAATCCGGCTCTTCTGCAAGGGCAGCCAGTGCTCTAACCACTGAGCAATCTCTCCAGCCCCACAGGATGTAGGTCTTTTATCAGATGTTTGCATGGCTTGGATATTTTTGGCTAGTCTGTGGTTGCCTTTTCTCCTTCCTTTATTATTTTTCAAAGGGTGGGAGTATGATGATAATTTTGAGGAAGCAAACTATATCTATGTTTTAAGGTAGCTACTGATTTTTGTACTACTTGAGAAATCTTTCTTTGAGCTAGAGAGATGGGTCAGTAAAGTGATTGTTCTGCAAGCATGACGATCTGAATCTGATCCCCAGAACTCATGTGGAAAATGCCAGGCATGGTAGTGTACATTTGCAATTCCAGTGTTGGGGTGGAAGAGACAGGTGGATCCTCAGGGCTTGTTGACTAGCCAGCCTAGCCTACTCTGCAAGCACTAGGATAGTGACAGACACTGTTTCAAAAAGTAAAAGAGGTGGATGGGGGCTAAGGATGTAGTTTAGGTGGTAGAATACTTGCCTGAACATGCATGAGACCCTGGATTAGGTCTCTAGCACCACCTGAAACTCGGCATGGTGTTACACACCTGTAATTCTAGTACTCAGGAAGTAGAAGTAGGAGATCAGAAATTCAAGTTGGCCCCATAGGGAATGTGAAGCTAGCCAGAGATAAGGAAGACCTGGTCTCAAAAATAAAAACAAGAGGTGAACCGTTTCTGAGGAATGACACCTGAGGTTATTTTTTAGCCTCCTGTTTTCTAGCCTCCACATGTACATACATGCACATGCATGCATACAAATATACATACACACATACATATACAATATTTATTTAGATTTTGAAGATTTTCAAATGTTAAGAATTTTCTTCTGAATACTGGGATTAAAAACTTGAACTAGCTTCTTTAATGATCAGGAATGTACTAAAAAGGTTTTAGTGTTTGTCTTATACATGTTTTGTTAAATTTGTCCCTAAACATGTTATATTTTTGACTCTCCTATAAAAAGCCTTAATTTTAAAAAATTTTATTTTCCATTGTTGTTATTTAGAAAAGCAATTGATTAGAAAATGGTGGTGCCTGTTCACTTGTTTATTCACTAGTTAGCTCAAGTAGAGTTTTTAAAAGCAAGGCCCTATTTGCCATAATAAGAACTCTGGCTTTCTGCTGAGCGAGATTGGAAGTGAGTGACTCAAGTGGGAGGGGTGGCGATGGCTCAAATCTTAGTTTAACTCCTGGATATGATAAAGGTAACTACTAAGGCTATTAGATAAATGAACCTAAGGTCAGAGAACGAGAGAGAGACAGAGAGAGAGAGAGAGAGACAGAGAGAGAGAGAGAGAGACAGTCCTGGTAACCATGGATTTGGCTTATGGGCGATGTGGTATGGAATGTATTCAGTTATCAGCACATAGAGGTTGTTGACTAGGAATTAGATAACTAGTTAACAGATTGGAGCAGGAACTGCCAGGCCAGCTAAAGAGGATGAGGAAACACATGTGCCCTCAGCACACTGGAAGCCAAGAAGGGAATGGGTAGAAGTGACTCGTTGCATCCAGTGCTGGCTCTGGATCCAGTAAGATGAAGGATGAGCTGACCCTTGAAACAACAGAGTCCCGTGGTGACCCTGACAGGCAGTTTTGATGACGTGCTGCAATGAGAAACTGAGTAGAGGCCTAAGGAAGAATCAGCTGGCGGTGAATACAGAGGACTGTCTCAGTTAAGTCTGATCAAAGGAGAGAAGGGTAAGTGGAGTCAAGAGAGCTTTGTTCCCGTGTAGTTTCATTTTCAATGGCAAGAAAACACTGTATTTTCACCCTGCTTTCTTTTTTTTTCCATTAAAAAAATTATTGAGCTTTTTAACATTTCATACAACAGTTAATCAAATTTGGATGCACCCTCTCCCATCCATGTCCCCCACCTCCCCCCACTGGGCCCTATGTATTCGGCCATACACGTTAAGTCCTATCCAGTCAAGCATTTGTACTCAGGTGTTCTTCAGTACAAATTCATTCACTGGAGTCCAGTCAGCCCACCTAGAGATCATAGTGAGGCCTATTCTCCCTTACCCAGTAGTAATCAGTCTCCAGTAGTTTCCAGGCTGGGGCCGCATCATCACCCATTTCCCTCACTTCACTCTGGGCCCTTGTTTAACTGAGTTGGCATGGGTCCCGTGCTTGATGCCACCATTGCCACAAGTTCACATGTGCAAGCTTCCAGTGGTCTGAAAGCTTCTGCTTCCCTATGTTCATGGACCAGCCCTGGCTCTTATAATCGTTCCACCTCCTCTTCTGCAATGGGTTCCTGAGCTGTGGGTGGGTGCAAGCTCTTATTCTTTAAAACCTGGCCAGTTATGGCTTTCTGTGTGTATCGTACTCTGTTGTATAATGAAGCTTCACTGGTGAGGGTTGAGGGATGTGCTAGCTTTCTCTCTGTCCCCCATTCCGCTATGTTCCATGAGCCTTAAGTGCAGAGGTTCCATTGTAGATATGTCACCCACTCTGTTGTATAATGAAGCTTCACTGGTGAGTGTTGAGGGATGTGCTAGCTTTCTCTCTGTCCCCCATTCTGCTATGTTCCATGAGCCTTAAGTGCAGAGGTTCCATTGTAGATATGTCACCTAGGACTGGGCATCTCTCAGATGTATATTCTCCATTGTGAGATTCTGCACTAGCCTCTATCTGTTGCAAAAAGAAGCTTCTTTGATGAGTGGTGTATGGTATACTTGTCTGTAAATATAAGGCTTCCAGGTCACTTCCAGCTCCATTGCTCCAAGTCCTGTGTCCAAGGTATGTCCTGTCTTGAGCAGTAGGGTCTTATCTTCCAGTTCTGGGAGGTAACCGAGAGCTCTGTGTTATTTTGCAGTCTCTTGGACTACTCTAACTAACCACTGAAGGGAAGTCTTTCCTGTCTAGCACTGTGTTTCTTACCATACAGCCCCCAGGTGTATATATGAACTAATGTACAGATACTATATGTAGTTTAGCATTTCTCAGAGGTTTCAGAGGCAACACATTTCCCTCTGGTTTCCCTTGCACGTCCAAGATTCATTCATCTCTACTCTCTCTACCCTCTATCTGATCTCCCTCCTCCCTCCCGTCCCCTGCTTTCTTATAGTCCAGAGGAGAGAGAAAGGAGAGTTGCTGAAAAGCTATGAGTTTGACTAGGTAAGAGGGGAGTGAGATCCAGGTGACAAGAGAAGAATGTGAGAGGCCCAGGTGGCTCCTCCACAGAGCCAGGAAAGAGGGAGAGTCAGTGTGTGACTGAGGATACACAGATGTGTGGTCGACATTTATTAACTCTCCTTTTATTGCTTTCCCACTGGATTGAGCTTGGTGCTTAAGGGTGAAACATTTAAAATTGTGCCTGGCAAATAGCAAGTGCTATGTAAGTCTTCGTTTTCCTGTTTCCCAGAATTTGATTATGGACTAATGATGACAATGTAGAGTTTTACCCTTGGTGTTCAAGTTTGTAGACTCTAACCTCTTTGAGTCAGAACTGGTACCTGAGGTTGTTCTATTGCTTAGTGTTAGCTGGAAAGTGCTGAAATCTTTGGGGGTAATTACTACATGTGGATCCCTATAACTTCTACTCTATTTATGGCATGATAGAATCCTTCTTTTTCTCTAAGTGATGAGTGACTTTGACTTATTGGCTCATTGTTTTTGGCTAAATATATGAATAGGCTTATTAGTATTATGAATAAATAATAAAACTAGTTACATATATAATATTTTCAACATTTACCATGTGAAGGGTGCTATGCTAAGTACTTTACATTTGTTATTTTTGTTTATTTTTAAAATATTTTATTTATTTTATTTTATGTGTATGTGTGTATTGACTGAATGTAGGTGAGAGCACCCATGTCGTGCAATGCCCACGGAGGACAGAAGGGCTGTTGGATTTCCTGGAACTGGAGTTAAGGACAGTTGTTAGCTGCCATGTAGGTGCTGGGATTTGAAACCAGGTCTTCTGCAAGAACAGTCAGTGTCCTTAACTGCTGAGCCATCTCTCCAGCCCCTGTTATTTTTATTATTATACCCAAGAGCTTTGTGTTTGAGATCTTACGTGTTTTAGGTGTAGAAACTAAATTGAGTGTGCCACAAATTGCTTAATAAAATTAAATGCCAGGCTTCCTTACTTGTCATGCGTGCTGTTCTGTTATACCTGCTCCTACGACTTCTGCTGTAAGGAATCACTGAGTCCTGGAGGAGAACATGGTGGTGGGGGCAGATACCAGCTTTTGTTCCGCTCAAACAATTGCTGGTTGATTGAATTTTGAAAGTGACTTGTCTCATGCAAGTTTTTCCAACTACATTCTATGAACTCTGAAGACTGCTACCATACAGCTCTAGCATTCTGAGATTTTAATATATCTCTGACAGTCATCTTACACCACCCATATCTCTTTACTATCTAAGCCAGGGACTTCTGAGTGCAAAAGTAATTGCAGATTGAGAGGAGATTGATTGTGATGGACGCTGGTCACAAGGAGCCATCACCTACAGTTTTTGTCTTGATGGCTTACAAACAGGAGTAAGGATCTGGCACTCCCTCCAGAAACAGCCATGAACAAACCTGCTAAGTTCAAGCTTCAGGTTCCTCTGCTTCCCAGAACACTTGCCCAAGAGCCTGATGGGTTAGTTTTAGTGCCCGGTATTTATTATCTTTGCAGAACCTTGGCCCAGAGCCTGGAGCTGGGCATGTAGGGTGAATGATTAGACATGAGGCTCTCATGCATCTAACTTTAAAAAAATCTCAATTACATAAGAAAGAGGGCTCAGGGTAACAGATGGGGTCCTGGGGACGATAGTGTAAATAACAAACGAAGGCACTTTCTGTGATGTATCACTGGTCCCAGGGAGTGCAAGGGACTGGTTTTCCAGCTGGACTGCCCAGAGACTTAAAGTCCAGGAGGTGGCAGCACTCACCAACATAGAAGCCTGAAAACACAGCAGCCTGGTGAGATCTGGCTTCGTGGGAGGAGTTTGGAGGGTATAGATGGCCTCTTTCTGATCCCACATGGGCTGGCCAGAGAAGCATTTCATGAAGTGAACTGAGCCGTAGAGTTGGGAAATGAATGCACACACATTCAGATTTTTTTAAAATTTATTTTATGTGTATGAGTGCTTTGTCTGCATGTATGTAAGTGCACCATGTGCATACAATGCCCACAGAGGCCAGAGGAGGGCATCAGATCCCTTGAAACTGGAGCTAAGAACAGGTACCTTAGGTGACATATGAGTACTGGGAACTGAACCTGAATCGTCTGCAAGAGCAGCTAGTACTCATAACTGCTGAGCAATTTCTCCAGACCAACATTCAGATTCCTGAAGGTGTGTAGGGTGGAATGGGAGGTAGTGCTGAACAGAATTGCTATTTGTCTAATCCTAACACAACAGGACTTGGCAAATCCCTTTGTGTGGGATGCAGCTACTGGTAATGTAATTCAATAACAGAGGGATTCTTTCTTGAAAGGATACTTAGAGATCTTTACTTTTTTTGGATTTAATTATTATTATTATTATTATTATTATTATTATTATTATTATTATTTTATGTGCACGAGTAGTTGCCTGCATGTATAAAGTTTAGCACATGCATGCAGTGCCCATAGAGGCCAGAAGAGGACATTGGATCTTCTGGAACTGGAGTTACAGATGATTATTAGCTACAGTGTAGGCTCTGGGAATTGAACCCAGATCCTCAGCAAGAGCAGCCAATGCTCTTAACCACTGATTCATCATTTTCTGTGTATATGATCATTTTCTGTGTATATTAAGAAACTGAGGCCCTGGTGGGGGTTACAACATCACCCAGCTGATTGGCAGTATGCCTTGGGTTGGACTTCCTATCCCCTGGTTTTCAGATGCGGTCTCTATTTCTACTATACTTGGCTCATCTTCTATAGTAACCAAACAAGAATATGGCTCATTGCTTTTATGAGTGGCATTGAAGCTCCATCACCTGATAAGCAACTCAAGAAGCCCTCTGCAACCCACATCTTTCACTGTGGTTGCTAAGCAAACAGAAGGGACCTCATCAAGGAGAAGGGAAACAACCATGCATGTGCATATGGAGCTGTGGGGTTATAGACAAAGATAAGCTGACTATGGGGCAATGTAGAGAGGAGCAGTAATGTGACAGGAGGAGCCATGGGTCCCTGAGAAAATGCCACTCCTGAAATGGAATGGCTAGGCCTGAAGTCATTCAGCTCTGCTATTTCTGGTTATCTGACCAAGAGCAAATCACGTGACTTCTCTGAGCCACTCTTATAGGCTGGTACTAGGATATGAAAATAACCATATGAAATATGAAAATACTTCATTTAACCCATACACAGTGATACAGATGAAAAACATTCTGATTTTAATCACAAGGGAGAAAATGTTGTTATTGGCTGGACTTAGGGATAGAAAATTACTCAAAATTATCAGACACAAGGCCTTGGAGGGAGAAGACTTGATGGGAAGAGGAGCTAAAAGGTCAGGGAAATGGTTAGACTCAGCACTTGGTGTTGAGCGGAGACTTGCTTGTTGAGGTAGCTAGAGTTCCAGATGGATGGGCAGAAAGATTGTCAGGGGTTCCCAGAAGATAGATACAAGGGGTCTGGATTTTATTTGCAAACTGGAGAATCTCTTTGCTACTCATGCATAGACTGATATGACAAATCATCCTGAAAGATCCATCCAGTACATTCAGTGCTGGTAATTGGGTACTTGTCACTGTGCTAGATGTCAGGGCAAAATGCACAATAAAACAGATAAAGTCAGGGACAAGAAATAATGACAGACAAGAGATACCTTCCTTTGAGTTATTGGCCAGGATGACCCAAGATACTCCTTAGACAGTAACCCAGCATAGAACTAGGAAAATGAACAGCAGACCCCAATCTTATCTAAACAAATGTTGGCAACTGATTGCTGCTAGATGAGGAAGAGCTGATCTTCCTAAAACAAGGAACTCTAGATAGGCTGACTAGATTCAGAGGATGGGCAAGCACTGGGGAACAGTTGGGGGCACTGACAACACAGTAGACGGTAACAGGGATGACAGAGTATATGGGTTCCAGTGGGGCGGGGAGAGGCTATGGGAGGGTACCATTTGGGATGCAGGTATAAAGATGAATAAGATTGGGATGTTCTGTATGAAATACACACAAAAAGTCAATCAATAAAAAAAATGAGTTATATTTGAAGAAGCATAAAAATTTGCTTCATGTTAATTAGTAGATATGAAAAACATTACCATTGAAATCTACCTGATGAATTTATATCCATGCTCAGATACCAAGGATCTCAGAAAGTAACTGTGACTAGTAATAATCAGATGTACAGAAATTAGAGATGCATGTGCAAATATCTAAGTGTTAGTTGCATTAAAAATGAGTTTTTCTGTATAAAACAGTATATTTTAAAATGAAATGGAGATTTTTTTTAAAGGTTAAAATCTCATTCAATTTTATGTCTTATAAGGTTAATACTGAGTACAATAATGTATAACTGTATTAATTCAACACCGTGAACCTAAAAATTACAGCCAATTTTGAAAGAGATGCATCTTTGCTCTGAAAAATGTTATTGACTATGTCAATGCTGTTGTAATGAAATGCTTCTTCTAATTATCTGGTTATTAAATACATTTAAAAAACAGATAAAGTCCTTGGTTCATGGTGCTTAGAGTCCAGTGGATGACTGAGAAGGTGGAAGAAACTGTAGACTAGGGAGACCTCCAGAGTCCTACAGAATCCAAGCAATGAGGCTTTACTCACTCTCAAGATTAATTACCAAGTAAACAGTGGTAGGCATCTTGAGGCATTTCTGAAGAAGATGGAATTCTAAGCAAGGCTGTTAGTGATGCCATTGTCTACAGAATTGACGAGCCCAGAACCCACCATGTAAACCCTGTGGCATAACCCAGGGCCAGTCAGACTGCAAATGGATAGGCTGAAGATGCTTTGAATTCAAGTGAGTTACCTCTCCACGCTGCAAGATGCTGGACTAGGACTTATACCTCCTGCAGTCATTGACCTTTTCCCTCTATTTATTTTTTAAAATTACAATTATTATTATTGCTTTAATATTTGTGTATATGCCGCAGTGGAGGTCACAGGTCAGCCTTGGACATTGGTCTTCATCTTCTACATTCTTTAAGGAAAGGTCTCTTGTTTGTCTGTGTATACCAGGCTAGCCCATGAGGTTCCAGGGATTATCTTGTCTCCACTTCTCATCTCACTGTAGGAGGAGCTGGTATTACAGATATTCACTACCCCATCTGGATTTTACATGGGTTCTGGGAATTTGAACTCAGGTCCTCATGCTCATGTGGCAAGCACTTTAACAACTGAGCCATGCCCACAGCCCTCCCCTCTACAGCTCTTGGCTTTGAATATCTCTTTTGTACTATATTAGAACTATTTCTCTCAAATCCTCATCATGGGATATGGCAGAATCTGCTGTTCATGTAACAAATACTTAATTTCCCCTGCAGGAAGTTAACAGGATTCTGACTTTCATCTAAGTATATTTTCAGGAGCAACAGCTAGGAAGCACAGAGATAGCAGTTCTCCATTTTCCTGTTAGCTAGGGTTGGTGGTGTGACTAAACTCTGGCCAAAGAGATGGAGACAGAGGTGTAGAGTGAGGCTTCTGGAAGACTCTGTTCAGTGTGATGCCTACAACATGAAGCTCAGGCCATATCCCCCAACCAGCACTAGGGTAGTGCGCAGAAAGCTGAGTATAGCCTGGGTCCCCGATGACGACACAGTATCCATATGAAATCATCTTACTTATCCCTGGAGTTCTTTTTCTGTGAAAGACATAAATTTCTATTCCTGTAATTATGCCATTCTCTGGAACTCTGTCAAACCTCTTATTCATGTATTAATTGGAATCAATAAGAGTCCAATAAATTATAAAATCTTTTCCCACATCTTTTGGGCTCAATTCATCCTTGGTTGGTCATCCCTGACCAGTCCTGTCACCTTTCCTATGTCAATAGGCACCAAGCCTCAAAGCCCTTGATGGGTGTAGACATGAAGAGGCTTAGACACAAGACATTTATGACAATCATTTGCATGAGACTTGACACATAGAGACTGCTGAATAGATGTTGCTAAAGCCTCTCTGAAGAATTCTTCCCAAGTCCAGTCTATTATGAGTGTGTGCAGATACTTCTCCGAGGCTCCTGTTGTCAATGCATCTTCCTCTTTCTTTTGAATCAACTTCTTAGGAAGTCCCCCATTCCACACAATTTCATCTGTATAAATTCTTTTCTGGGATGACTACTCCCCTCCCCAACCACATACTGGTTTTCTAAAGCCCTCGGAAACCCCTCCTAGTCACCCAGCTCCTGTTTCCTTTACACAAAACAGATCGTGCATATTAATAGTTTGAAAATTCCTGTAATTTCTCTGTCTTCTGCCAAATTAATTTTGATTTTTGGACCATGTGTAATTTTATGGGAAGACAGTTCTGCTCACTCTGCTGACTCCCTTTGCAACAGCATCCTGCATCCATGGCTTCTATACCTGCAGTCAACTAGGACCCAAAGGTAGTAAGTGGAAAATTCCAGAAGTAAAATTTTATAAGTTTTAGATATCTTTTATTGCAATATATTATTAACATTGTTCTATTTTATTATTAGTTATGGTTAATTGCTTTCTGTGCCTAATTTATAAATTAAACTTTATTACCAGTATATATAGCTAGGAAAAACAATAGAGTTCAGTACTATTCCTAGCTCCTGGCCCCTTGGGAGTTTGGGAGGAATGCCTTGTGAGGAGGGAACTGCGGTAGGATGGCTTGCTAACCCAGGCCAGTTCAGGGCAATCTGCCTTTTCTCTGCCTCCTGTGTACCATATGTATTTTCCTAGAGACTTGATGGAAATAGTAATGAAATTCAATAGAGGATGATGCTCTGGTCAATGGTGTAGGTTGGTGGAGAAGCTGTTTACAATCTGAGGGCCAATGGACACTTTGTAATAGCGCAACCCAAGGAGAGACTCTCTCAGCGCTGGACTAGGGCTCTTCATAATTTCAAAGAGGAGCAAGTGAGGGCTTTCCATGCTGCTGCTAACTTTCCCCAGTAATGTCTGATTCTGCAATGATCTTGAAAGGGAAAATGAGCTTGAGAATTCACTCCAGCCAGATGGAATCATAAATGTGGAAAGCTCATAGCTCCTTTACTATTTAACTGTACAGCATATGGAGGCATTTTGTTTAATAAAAAATTAGATGAGTGGACAAGTTTCCATATTCATACAACAGAATATTAGTCTTGAAAAAGAAAAAAATTCTGACACTTGTAATGCTGTGGATAAAGTTACAGGACATTCTATTAATTGAAATAAGCCAATCACAAGAGGACAAATATTACATGATATCATTTACATGAGGTATGTAAAACAGTATTAGTAGCGAAGAATAGAATGATGATGTCCAGGGGTATAGGAAGATGGAGGAGGAAGGGGTGGGGATATTATTAGTCAATAATACAAAGTTTCAGTAGTATAAGAGGAATATGTTCTAGAGATCTGCTATGCAATGTAATGTCTGTGATTAACAAAATTATTGTGTACTTCAGATTATGTTGGAGTAGATTGTGTGTTTTGTTTTGTGAATGAAAATGTTCCCCATAGGCACCAAGCAATTGAACAGTTGGTGGTGCTGTTTGCTGAGGTTTAGAAGGTTTGGCCTTAATGGAGAAAGCATGTCACTGGGGGCAGGCTTTGAGAGTTCATAGCCTTGCCTCACTCAGAGTCTCTCTTTCTCTCTTTCTCTCTCTCTCACTCTCTCTCCCCCCGCTTCCTGTGTCTGCTTGAAGATGTGAGCACTCAGCTTTCTGCTTACCATTCCTCCTATGCTATGATGGACTCTTATCCCTCTGGAACTGTAAACCAAAACCTCTTCCTTCTACAAGTTGCCTTGGTGATGGTGTTTTATCAAAACAGACAAGTAACCAATACAATGTACAAATACCACTGAGAGAGAGAGAGAGAGAGAGAGAGAGAGAGAGAGAGAGAGAGAAAGAGAGAGAAGTTTAAGCTAATTTGAACGAGCAAGCACCTCGTGGTGATGGCATTACAATGTATTTGTATTTCCAAATCATTATGATGTGTATATTAATTTCTGTATATCACATGTACCTCAACAGAACTAGTGTGTATGCCTGTGTGTGTATGTGTGTGTGTATGAACATAGAGAACAAGACAGACAAGAAAAAAAGAAGGAAGAAGAAAAAAAAGGAGGGAAGAGAGAAAGGAAGGAAGAAAGGAAGACAGAAAGAAAGAAAGAAAGAGAGAGAGAGAAAGAAAGAGAGAGAAAGAAAGATGATTATCAGATCAGACTCAGGCCTGGAGAGATGGCTCAGCAGTTAAGAGTGCTTTCTGTGCAATCATGAAGATCAGAATTCAGAATCCAGCACCTACATAACATAAACCTTGGTTTCAGTGGAAGAACCCTGCCTCAACAATCCTGTTGAGGATACTCAACACCCTCTTCTGGTCTCCAAGTGCTCACTTATGTACACACGTGCGTGCACACACACACACACACACACACACACACACTCACGCACTGGCATGCATGCACATGCATACACACAGACATACACACACATAAATAAATAAATCTTTAAAAAATCTTCAGACCTTAGAGCCAGGGAAAATATTGCCAGCATACCTTCCACTCAGCCAGAGGAAATTGCATTTAGGATTTTAATATTTCTCCCCCTGCCCCTCTGTATGTCTATACAAGTCCATATGTCTTGGTGTGATCCTATTGCTATGCACATTCTCTCTCGTCTAGGCATATCACTTTCCATGCCACTTCATTCAGATTGCCTCGGTCTTGTCACTGGCAGGAAGCTTTGCATGATACCAAAAAGAAGGTATTGAACAATTTCCTTGATGAAGGGTATTTAGGTTCTCTCCAAATCATTGACTTACAAATTGTTCTCTGAAGAGTCTTAGGAGCCACCTGAGGAGCCCCATGGACCCCCAAAGGGAATACAAGGGAAGAAACAGGATGCAGAGCTTCAGAGCTCCCAAACAGTGTTAATGAAGCCATAGTGTTCTGATGGATGTCTATGGTGACATGGTAAGCTTGCATAGTTTATTTGGCAAAAAGAGTTTCAAAGGTAAACATCTTTAAATCAATGATCTTGTCTAATAATCTGCTTGCATATGGGGGGGGGTGTCTATGCATGTGTGCATTCTCTGCACGTGTACCTGTGTGTACATGTGTGTGTGCTTACCCATGTGGAGGACAGAGGCTGACATTGAGATGTCTTTCAATTAGTTCTCTACCTTACTTTTTGAGATGGGGTCTCTCACTGAACTTGAAACTCACCATTTTTAGCTAGTCAGGAAGGCAAGTGAGCCTCAGGATCCCCTTGTCTCCATCCCTCTTCCCAGTGCCAGGGTCACAGGTATATACCGCCATGCCAAGTTTTTATGTAGGTGCTGGGGATCCAAATTCAGATTGTCATGCTTACACAGCAAGCACTTTACCCACTGAGTCATCTTCCCAGCCCCTTATTGTAAAGCTGTTTGAATGAAGGCTTAGAAAGGTGAACACACAGCCGATCAACCCACTATGGGCTTGGAACCCAGGTCTTAATGTTCAATTTCAGGATGCTCATTGCATTACCCCCAGGCTCATTCCATGTTCTTTCAAAATCTGGATACATCAAACACCAGTTAGAAGGAAATAACCTGGTTCTAACCCCAAATTAAATAAGAAAATATCATTATTAACCCGTAGATTAGCTAATATGATTGCTGTTTTCCTAAAGACTAGTTTGAGGGGCAGTGAAAGCTGTCAGGGAGCCCAGTACAACAAGAACTCAAGCTCAGTACTTCCCGAGACTGGTGTGGGGTCTAGCTGGCTCATGATGAAACAAGATTGGTGTTTCTACCATTTCTTTCACTGAACACCTACTTTGTTAGGATACTGTATTTTCATGAACACTACTCCAGTTAAAGCAATACATTTAGTAGTATGAATGATTCCCACTTCGGCAATGCAAAGATTGAGGTAAAGGTGTGCGAGGATGGTAGCTGTTGATGTAACAAAAGTTCAAGCCCACAATCTTCTCCCAAACCAGCCCACATACTTCCTCCCTGACTTGGCTAAAATAATACTCAGGAGATTTACACGTGGGGGCATACTGCTCCATGGGTCATATCACTGCAGAGCCACCACACTTGGCTTCTGCATTAGGATGGTATTCTGGAGAGGGGCTGCTGGTATGGGCATCTCCTTTGGTTGCTCTCCATCATGCATTTCCAGGCCACAGGGTGCTGGAACTGCTCAGAGCCGTCTTCCCTTCTCTGGTTTCCCTCTTATTCTTTTTTTAGAGCCCACTGGGCAGGACTAACACGCAGTAAAACTGATTTGTGCACTTTTCAGCTCTGGCTGAGAACAACAGCCATGTGCATTAGTTGGGTGGTATTTAATGGATGATTTATAAGATGTTGAAGATAAAACTTGAAAGATACATGGGCAGCGCTGAGGTGCAACGTTCTTGAGAAACTGAGAACATTAAGTGCTTGATTGGCTGAGATGATTTAGAAGGAAGCCCCGGGCTGCTGTCCAGTCAGCCCAACATTGTTCTGGCAGCTTCTCTCCCAGCAGTCACAGCCCATGATACAGGGCTGGGGTATAGACGGGCTGGGCTGTAGATCTCAAAGGAAATGTGTGCTTCATCTGTGGCCAAAACTGGAGCGTTTTCCTCTCTACAACCCTCTTGGGGATTGCTAGAGGAATGTTCTGCAGCAGAGGGTGTGATGCTTCCTGAGGAAAGCCTCTAGCAGCTAAGCAGATTTTGTTCTCTTTCTTTACTGCAGAAGTTCAGTGTGAGGTTTAAAACCTAACTGCTGCCTTCCATTTTGCAGATTGGGGAGGATACACAAGCAAAGTGGGCAAGATTTCTCCAAACTCAAAGCTTTCTCTCTCTTGATATTTTAAAAATAAAGCCAAAGCATCTTACCTAAGATAAAATATAAATAAAAACGAATTAGAAAAACCTTGAGAATTGGAAGCTGGCTTAATCAGTAAAGTACTTGCTGCGCAAGCAGGAGGACTTGAGTTCAATTCCCAGAACCCACATAACAACAACAAAATGGCCAGGGTTGTAATTGCAGTGCTGGGGAGGCAGAGAATGAGAAGTAGATGACCGGGGCTTGCAGCTCATCCAGCCTAGACTACTTGGCAAGTTCAAAGCCAAAAGAGATTCTGTCTCAAAAAACAAGGTGAATGGCACCTGAAGAAGGATACCAAATTTGACCTCTGACCTTCACATACATGCACACACATGTCCACACACACCCGCACACATGAGCAACCCCTCCACGTGCACAGACACAGACACAGACACACACACGCACACAGGGGAGGGGAATCTGGAGTTCTGATTATGACTCTTGCCTTAGTTTCATTTCTGTTGCCGTGGTAAAATACCCAAACAAAATCACCTTAGAAGAGAAAGGGTTGTTTTAGCTTCCAGTTCCAGAGGTGATACAGTCCATCATGGTGGGGAGGGCAGGGCAGCAGGAACAGGAGAGTGGCCAGTCACACTGCACTGGCAGTCTGGAAGCTGAGAGAGAACAGGAAGTGGGGCCAGCCTATAAAACCTCAAACCCTGCCCCCAGTGACACACTTCCCCCAGCCTACAGGTTCCATAACCTTCTCAAACAATGCTACTATCTGGGGACCAAGTGTTCAAACACATGACTGAATGGGGGATAGTTCACATCTAAACCGCATTTAAAACCCCATAAGCTCTAAGCCACATCATGATACAAAATACATTTAGTCCATCTTCAAAAGTCCTGTGCTGGATAGCTTTAGTGTGAACTTGACACATCTGGGTTGAAGGAGCCTCAGTTGGGGAATTGCCTCTATTGGACTGGCCTGTGGCCATGTCTGAGGGGCATCCTCTTGTTGAGTGATGTGGGAGGACCCAGCCCACTGTGGGTGGTGCCACCCCTGGGCAGGTGAGCCTGTGTTGCATAAGAAAGCAGGCTGAGCCGGGGCCAGGGGAGAAAGCCAGTAAGCAGCGTTCCTCCATGGCCTGTGTTCCAGCTCCTGTCTTCAGGTTCCTGCCCTGAGTTCCTACCTTGGGCTCCCTGATGAACTGTGACCCAGGAGATGTAAGATAAATAAACCCTTTCCTCCCCAAGTTGGTAGGGGTCAGAGTGTTTTGTCATAGCAATGAAGAAACAAACTAAGACAAGTCCCCATAGTCTTTTACAGTCCCAGCACTGTTTAAAAGTCCAAAGTCTCTTCTGAGACTCAAAGCAATCTCTTTTTTTTTTTTTTTAGTTTAATTTTTTTTTCAATAAAA